>NC_045453.1:19550771-19666240 GCF_002776525.5 Piliocolobus tephrosceles | reverse complement strand
TTTCTTTTTTTTTTTTGAGACAGAGTTTTGCTCTTGTCACCCAGGCTGGAATGCAATGGCGTGATCTCAGCTCACTGCAACCTCCACCTTCCAGGTTCAAGTGATTCTCCTGCCTCAGTCTCCCAAGTAGCTGGGATTACAGGTGTGCACCACCACACCCAGCTAATTTTTGTATTTTTAGTAGAGACAGGGTTTCACCATGTTGGCCAGGCTGATTTCGAACTTCTAATCTCAGATGATCTGCCTACCTCGACCTCCCAAATCGCTGGGACTGCAGCCATGAGCCACAGCTCCCAGCCTAGAGAAAACATTTTAAAAACAGATGTTTGGAAATGTTCTTGTTAAGGAATTATTGTTGACATATTTACTTTATTCAAAAATATGTAAGTTCCCTATATAAATGCTTCAATATGCACACACTTTAAAGTCCTGGAAACCAAATATTCTAATATAACTTAAAATTATATCAACCTAGCATTTCAGTGAATTTTAAACTCATGCTAAAAGTGCAAAAATTCAACACTTTTAATTTAGTTTTCAACAACAGCTTAACCTCAGGGAAGATAAAAATAACTAGACAAATTTCAACAAAAACCTTTGCAAAATTGGTATATGGAATGGGAAGATGAAAAGCATTTTTAAAAATAGGTATAGCAAGTGATACCCTTCATCCAGTTGGAAGATACATCTCTATAAGGTTAGTTTTTCATTTATGACGATCATAAAAATCAAGTATTGATATAAACCATACTGCACAATTTCAAACCATATAAAATAAACCAAGAATTTTAAAATAATTAAGGATATTTGGCATCCAAACAGCAATAATCCTTAAGTGAGAGTAAGGAAATTTTTTGCATCACTGAGTACATTTTTTCAAAGTATCACTTATTTCTTCTCTATCACTTCCTCTTTACAGCTGTCCTTTTATATGCTTTACCACCTACATGACAGGTTAATATTATGGTAAATGTATATAATTAGCAAGTAAATGCATAAACATTAGAGGAATTGTCTCAAAATATTTTCCTCATATGTGTGCCTGATCAGAAGTTTGCAGGCCATTGATTTAGGGGAGAATGAGATCCTGGATAAAACCAAAAATGGTACCTTTGACATCGACGCTTTGGCTGGTCAATCCAAGAATAGATGCCTTCTTCATTTTCCTCTAAGACCTTTTCTAATAAATTCTGCCATCTGCTTCCGGGGGTAAAGGGGTGGGGTTGTAAGTCTGTTCCATTCAGCACTCAGGAGCACTCTGGTTTCTGTTTTGTAATCAGAGTAGTACAGTTTACTGTTGTTTAAACTCTTGTTTTCAGGACTGATTTGCAGAATCCTGTTTATTCAGTCCCAAATAGAGAACTCACTGACGAGGGCAAGAGACAGAGAAAGCCACCGGGCAGCGGTGAGTGTGTGGATGCTCCATGAGTAAGTGTTTGATAGCAGATGTAAAGAAGCTCGCAGCAATGCTTGCTATTGTTTACAGAATGCTTATTCAGCACTGCACTGCGGGCTTGAAGGATGCTTAATCCGCACACCATCCTTGCACAGTAAGAACTGGTATTCAGCCCAATTTTTAATTTCGTATTTTGGAATAATTTCCGACTTTCAGAAAAGCTGCAGGAATAGAACAGAGCTTTCTTATTTACCCTTCACTCAGCTTCCCCAATCTTAACAACTTATATAACCATGGCACAAACATATATAATCCAAGAAAATTAACATTAGTGCAATACTATGTTACTACAGACATTATTCACATTTCATCAGCTTTTCCACTCACGTCCTTTTTCTGCACCATAATCCAATCCAGGATTTCACTTTGTGTTGAGATGTTTTGTACCTTAGTGTCCCCTAGTCTGTGACAACTACTCTGCCTTCTTTGTTTTTCATGACCTTGACTCTTGTGATACGTAGCGGTCAGTTGTCTTGTAGAATGTCTTGCAATTTGGGCTAGCCTGATGTTTTCTCATGATTAGATTTTGGTTGAGCATTTTTGGCAAGAAGTGATATTGTATCCTCAGGAAATCACATCAAGGGCTACATGATGCCAATATTTCTTATTACTGGTAGTGTTAACCTTGATCACTTGGTTAAGTTGGCATCTACTGTGTGTCTCCTGTGTAAAGTTACTTGGTTGTCTTTTGTAATTAATAATATCTTGGAGGTGATACTTTGAGACTACATGAATATCCTGCTTTTCCACAAACTTTCACCCACTAATCTTAGCATTCATGGGTGGATCTTGCCTGCAGCAATTATTACTGTGGTGTTTGCCTACTAGGATTCACCCCTATTTCATAGATGAGGTAAATGAGGCTCACAGAGCTGAAGTGACTTGTCCAAGGTCCAATTCCACGTCCCCCTTCTACTCAGAATCTGGCCATGGCTCTCATTTCCCTTGAGGGGAAGGCCAACGCCTGACAGGTTTCCCCAAGGCTCCCCACAATCTGGACCCCGTGATGCCTCTGACTTTGTTCATATCCCACTCTCCCCCTCACTCACTTTCCCTGGGCCACACTGGCTTCCTGGCCCTTCCTTGAAAATGTCCTCACATCTGAACCTTTGCACTGGCTGTCTCCTCAGCCTGGAACCTCCCCCATGCACCCCTATCCTTTTTGCTCACTTTTTCACTTCCTTGGGTCTCAGCTCAATGTCACCTTCTCAGTGAATCCTTCCTTGATGACTGTTTTTATCCCACCCACAACCCAGGCATTCCACTCCCTATCCTCCTTCCTTGCTTTAATTCTCTCCACCTGACATATTATTTTTAACTCCTGATGTATTATGTATGCATGCAAATAGGTGTTACGGATTACCTGTCAACCCTCTTAGCTATAATTTCCATGAGGACAGGGAGTTTGTGTGTTTTGTTTATTGCTGTATTCCCAGTGTGTAGGATAGTGCTGAGCACATAGTAGACACTAAATTAAATGTTGTTGAATGAATGAATAAACTTTGGAACATGTTCAACCACATGAAAGACTTAGGAAGCCTCACCTCCTTTGTAAGGAACAGAAAAACAAACTCAAACTGACTTTTCTCTCAAGGGCGGTTAGAGGGTCTCCTAACTAACTGCAAGGCCAGAGGAGGGCCAGATTGTGGGAGGATGTTTTCAGGACTCTGGCTTGCTTTCTCTGTGGTCCTGTCTACTTTCTGGGTCTTCTGTCTGTTGGCCCATTCTTGGGCTTCTTCCTCAAGAATCTCTAGAATCATCTCTTTCCTTGTGCTCTACTTTGCCTACTGAGCTTTACTCTTGGGGGGCCCTTTGCCATGTGGTGGCCCCTGGGCTGCTGTAGGCTCGTATTACCCTCATGGCTAGTGCTTCCAATGAAAAAGAGGACTTCTCTTTCCCAAAATTTCCAATAAAATGCTGGGCCTCAGTCTCAGTGGCTCAGGTTGCACTGAATGCCCATCCCTGAACCAGTCGCTATGGACAGAGGGATCAAATTCTCTGATCAACCAGGTCTGGGTTATGCACTCATTCTTGGTAGGGGGATAGGATTATCCCCCAACCACATGAATTGAAACCTGGTGAAACGAGTTTCAGAAGGAAAAGTGGGAAATGGAAAGGGGGCATATATGCTGACTGGGCAAAATTATTACCATTCTACACCTAAAATTTTATATACCCTCCCTAGTCACAACCTCTCAGATTCAGCCTCTTTAGGACTGAGGACGGGTCCAGGCATCTGTATTTTTAGGAAGCAAGCCAAGGGGATTTTGATTTACAGCCAAGATTGGGAACGACTGGCTTTATGGAATTTGCTCTAACCTCCCTGGAGGAAAAAAAAGGGTCCATTTCACAAACATGGTTCTAAAGTTTCTCTGTTGAAAGGCACGAACAGGAGTTCACATCCATTATGTTGAAGATTGTGGTAGAAGTCATCTGTTGCTTTATGTGCTTGGCAATCCTTCCTTCCTCATCCATAGGGGCTGTGGATTTCATGGCCCTGCCTCTCCTACCTCAGGACTGACCACATGACTCTGGATGTCTAATCAGAGCAAGTTATCTCCCTGGTTATAGTGACTGGTTGAAGAATAGACACATGACTAAAGCCAGGTCAATAGGAGTCCTTTCTGGGGCTTTGGGTAGAGCTGCCCAGGATGTGTTGCTTTATTTACTTTGAGAACACACGTGTGAGAACCGTATGAGCTCAGAACTGTCGACAACAGTGTTTATCTCAAAGTGGGAAGATGCCTGCCTGACAATAAAGCCAACCTAAAGGAAAGTAGAGCTTAGAGATGGCGAGAGATGGTACTAGTGAGGTTGTGTTGGTGCCCTGGATTCAGCTGTGACCCAGGCTGGTACAATCATTGGACTTTCAGTTGCATGGGTCAACACATTTTCTTTGTTTTGTTTAAGTCATTGAGTTGTATTCCTATAATAAGAAACCAGAGGAGTCCTAATTAACTTGAATGTGAACTACAACCACCTAAACTTTAAGACCTGTTGATGAGGTAAAGATTAGCATAAGAGATGCCTTTTGAAGTAGGGAAGATAAACAATCCTGTGCATTAGTGTGAATATCACATGCATATCAACATGCATATTGAGTACCTTCCATGTGTAAGGCATGGAGTGAGGTACTACAGAGCAATTTAGGAACATCCAACAGATCAGTAAGATGTGGTCCTGCTCCTGAAGCCCATAAAGTCCTGTGCAGGAGCTCTCAAATTTTGTGGTGCATAAAAGTCACCTGGGGAACTTACTACAGCACAGAGTCCTCAGTCTCAGTTCCAGACACTGAGTCAATAGATCTGAGGTAGAGCCCAAGTATCTGGGTATTGATAAACCTTCCCTAACCCTCCCCTTGCAAGTAATTCAAAAGACACTTTGAAGTCGATCTTGTGGGAGACAGGGGCAGAACAAGGGGAGAGCAAAAATGAGGCAGAAAAAAAAGTTGAGGAAATAATAGCTGAACATGTCTCAAATTTTATGAAAGACACAAATTCGCAGATGCAGGATGCTCCATGAACACCAAGAAGAATAAAGATGGCAAAGGTCATGCTGAAGTTGGACTCAAGAAAACATCATGCAAACAACAAGAAAAAAACAACATAATTACATATAAGGGAACAATAATTTGATTAATGGCTGATACCTCATGAGAAACTACAGAGGACAGAAGAAAGCGGAACAACATCTTTAAAATGTTGAAAGAAAAAAAGACCTGTCAACCTAGAATTCTATATCCAATGAAAATATTCTTCAAGGATGAAGGATATTATCAGATAAAAGAGAATGAAGAGAATTTGTTTTTAGCAGATCAGTACTATAAGAAATACTAAAGGAAGCTAAAGAGAAATGACACTAAATGAAAACTTAATGCCTCAGAAAAGAATGAAAATCACTGCAAATGTTAAACAACTGGATAAATAAGAAAGACTATGTTTTTGCTTTTTCCCTTTTTTTAAAAAAATAATACATATGACTTTTTAAACAAAAATTGTAACTCTTCGGTTTATAGTTTATATTGACTGAAAACATATAACAATTATAACATAAAATATGGGAGAGTGTGGACCTGTGCAGTGATAATATTTCTACATTTTACATGAAGTAGTATAAGACTAATTGGAAGTGGACTGTGAAAAGCTAGGGATATATATTGCAATTCCTGAAGCAACCACTGCAAAAAATGCAAAGAAGTATAGCTGACAGTTAATAGAAAAATTAAAATGCAATTATAAAACCAATAGTTATGGGCTGGATTATCCTGCCCCCTCCTTCAAAATTCATTTGTTGAAGTCCTAAACTCCAGTACCTCACAATATGACTGATGTCCTTATAAGAAAAAGAAATTTGGACACAGATGGGTACAGAAGAAAGACAATGTAAAGACACAGGGAGAAGATGGCCATCCAAAGAGAGATGCCCCAGGAAAAAACAGCCCTGCTGACACCTTGATCTTGTACTTCTAGCCTCCAGAATTACGAGAAAGTAAACTTTCATTGTTTAAGCCACCCCAGTCCATGATAGTTTGTTATGGCAGCCCTAACAAACTAATATATTAATTGATACTTTTATAAAGGCAAGAGAAGGGAATAGAATAACAAAAAAGAGAGAGGAGATTAATTGAAAACAACACTAATATAGCAGGCTGAAACCAAATCATATAATTAATTACATTAAATGGTAATGAAGCAAATGCTCTAATTAAAAGGCAGAGATTTTCAGATAAAAAACCAAGACCCAAGATGCCCTATCTATAAGAGATACACTTTACAAATAAAGATACAAATAAGTTGAGCATAAAAAGATGGAAAAAACATATATAATATGCAAACAATAAGCATAAGAAGGCAGGACTGACTATACTAACATGAGATAAAATAGATTTCAAGTATAAAAAAGAGGAACATTTCAAAATGATAAAAGGATGAGTTCAATAGAAAGATATGACAATCATAAATGTGTAAGTGCCTAATAACAGAGCTTCAAAATAGATGGAGTGAAATTTGACAGAATGAGTTCATGTCCTTTGCAGAGACATGGATGGAGCTGGAAGCTATCATTCTTAGCAAACTAACATAGGAACAGAAGACCAAACACCTCATCTTCTCACTCATAAGTGGGAGTTGAACAATGAGAGCACGTGGACACAGGGAGGGTAACATCACACGCCAGGGCCTGTCGGGGGGTGAGGGGTAAAGGGAGGAGAGCATTAGGACAGACACCTAATACTTGAGGGGCTTAAAACCTAGATGATGGGTTGATAGATGCAGCAAACCACCATGGCACATATATACCTATGTAACAAACCTGCACGTTCTGTACATGTATCCCAGAACCTAAAGTAAAATTAAAAAAAGAAAGATAAGCTTTGCCTAAAATTATCACTTTATGGTCATATCCTAAAAACTTTCCCCACATATTAGGAACAAAGTAAGGCTTTCTGCTTTCACCAGTTCTATTCAGTGTATAACAATAGACTCACACTTGTAGTAAATGGATTTTTGACACAGGTATCAAGGAAATACAATGGGAAAGGATAGCAACTTCAGCCAATGTTGCGGGAAGATCTGGGTATGTATGTGAGGAAACAAAAGCAAAACCAAGCAAAACCACACACATTATGCATAAAAATAAGTTAAGGTGAATCATAGATCTAAATGTAAGAGCTGAAACGATAAAATTTCTGGGAGAAATCACAGGTAAAAATCTTTGTGATCTGGAGTTAAGCAAAGAGGACTTAGCTCATTTAAAAGTACAAATGAAACGGGCTTCATAAAAATTAAAAACTTTTGCTCTTTGAATCACAAAGAAAATGAAAAGGTAACCCATATCCTGAAAGGCAATATTTTCAAAACACATATGACAACATGTATTTAGAATATATAAACAGTTGTTACAGAGGCTGGGCATGGTGGCTCACACCTGTAATCCCAGCACTTTGGGAGGCGGAGGTGGGAGGATTGCTTGAGCCCAGGAAGGTTGAGACCAACCTGGGCAACATGGTGAAGCCCTGTCTCTACCGAAAATACAAAAATTAGCTGGGCTTAGTGGCAGTCACCTGAAGTCTCAGCTACTCAGAAGGCTGAGGTGAGAAGATTGCTTGAGCCTGAGGAAGTTGAGGCTACTGTGAGCCAGATTCATGCGATTGCTCTTAGCCTGGGTGACAAAGCAAGATCCTGTCTCAAACAAAACAAAACAAAACAGGCCAGGCGCGGTGGCTCAAGCCTGTAATCCCAGCACTTTGGAAGGCTAAGACGGGTGGATCACGAGGTCAGGAGATCGAGACCATCCTGGCTAACACAGTGAAACCCCGTCTCTACTAAAAAATACAAAAAACTAGCCGGGCGAGGTGGCAGGCGCCTGTAGTCCCAGCTACTCGGGAGGTTGAGGCAGGAGAATGGCGTAAACCCGGGAGGCGGAGCTTGCAGTGAGCTGAGATCCGGCCACTGCACTCCAGCCTGGGCGACAGAGCGAGACTCCGTCTCAAAACAAAAAACAAAACAAACAAAACAAAACAAAACAAACTTACAAATCAAGAACGTAAGGACAAACTAACTAAAAACGGGAAACACAGACATAAGGATTCTTTTTAAGGATGTGAAATGATGCTGTCTTAGTCTTCAGAGAAACGCAAATTAACACCATAGTGAGCTAACACTCACACTAGGATGGCTAAAATGAAAAAGACTGACAATATCGAGTATTGGCAAAGAGCTTCCAGAACTCACACAAAGTGATCCAGCCACTATAGATGGAAAAATTGGACAGTTATCTTGTAAAGTTAAACAGATACTTACCATACAACCCAATAATTCTACTCCTAGGAATTTATCCAAGAGAAAGAAAGACTATATCTGCACAAAGACTCCTCCTCAAGTGTTCTTTGCAGCCTTGTTCATAAGAGCCCCAAATCGGAAGCAACTGAAATGTTATTCATTTTTATTGCTGAGTAGTATTGCATGGTACGGATATCACAAAATGTCCATCAATCTTTGGACATTTTGTGATAAATATACCATAGAATACTACTCAGCAATAAAAATGAATAACAGAGATACATCGTCAGCATGGATATGTCTCAAGAACAATATTCTAAGTGAAAAAAGACAAACATAAAAAAGACAAATACTATGATTCAATGAATATGAAATTCTAGGAAAAATAAAATCATAGTGACAAAGAGATCAGAGGTGCCTGGGTCTGGAAGTTACGGGAAGGACTGACTGCAAAGGCGGGATATGACAGAACTTTTTAGGGATATAAAAAGGTTTTCCATTTTGATTATGGTAGTGATTACATGACTACAGATCATTGCCAAAGCTCACTAAAATATACATGTAAAATGGGTGAATTTTGTTGTATGTAAAATATACATCAACAATAAAAAAGAAAAAAATTTAAAAACCTCCCTTTTCTGTGTAAACTAATTAAACATTAATTATTTTATATTTAAAAATTAGGTAATTTAGCCACCCAAAGCTAAGAATTGGATAGGAACATTAACAGGAACTCTCCCAAGGCATTCTGGACCTTGGTGAGTGTATAAGGCAGTAGCTCTCCAAGTCCTAAGGGAGGGCAGCATGGCAGAGAGAAAGCTCTAGAGGCTCTGAAACCCAGGAAAGGTCCTGGAACAGGAAGAGAACTCCTCAGCAACTGAAAACCTTGTAGCAGGGCTGCAAAGAAGACCGAAATCTTGGCCAGATGTGGTGGCTCATGCCTGTTATCCTAGCACTTTGGGAGGCCGAGGTAGATGAATCACTTGAGGTCAGGAGTTCGAGACCACCTCGGCCAACGTGGTAAAAACCCCATCTCTACTAAAACTACAAAAATTAGCCAGACATAGTGATGCGTGCCTGTAATCCCAGCTACTAGGGAGGTTGAGGCAGGAGAACTGCTTGAACCCGGGAGGTAGAAGTTGCAGTGAGCCGAGATGGTACCACTGCGTTCCTGGGTGACAGAGTAAGACTCTGTCTAAAAAAAAGGCTGAAATCTCCCATAGTGTAGAATGTTGTTGAAATCACAATAAGATCTCCAGAATCTCAACAGGGCTCAGAGCCCAAAGTCCTGACCTATCCTCAACATATTTAAAACCAATGGTGAACTGAATGAAGCTAAAACTGCAATAAAGCCCAGACACGGTTCAACTAACATCAGAGAGATTAAGACCCCCTTCCCACTCCAGCAGTGGATGGAAGAAAAAACATGCCCTTTTCAAGAGACAAATATTGGTTACTTTTTTCTCTACTGTTCTTTTATACAAAATGTCTGATATATAGAAGAAAATTATGTGATATATGAAAAAGCAAGGGAAACAAGTTAAAACATAACACATTAAATGAAAACAGACCCAGAAATGTCTCAGAAGTGAGCATTATCACACAAAAATGCTGAAGGATACAGCAGAAAAGGTGGGCAATATGCATGAAAAGATGGTCAAGACATATACACTCTAAAAAGAACCAAAAAGAGCCGTTTCTGCTCAGTAGTTCTCTTGTGGAGTAGGGTTGTAGGCAGCCATCATGCCCAGCTGGATGGCATGATCCTGAAGACTCACTTCCACAAGGATTGGCAGCAGTACATGGCTACTTGCTTCAACCAGCTGGCCTGGAATATCTGCAGACTCAAAGCCAGGCAAGCAAAAGCATGTGCTGCATCTGGACCCATCCAGCCCATAGTAAGGTGCCCCACAAGGTATCACACCAAAGTATGAGCTGGCAGGGCCTTCAGCTTGGAAGAGTTAAGGGTGGCTGGTATCCACAAGAAGGTAGACTGGACCATCAGCATCTCTATGGATCCAAGAAGGTGGAACAAGCCCTCTGAGTCCCTGGCATCCAGTGTGCAATGGCTGAAGGAGTATTGCTCTAAGCTTATCCTTTTTGCCAGGAACTCCTTGGGCCCCAAGAAGGGAGACAGTTCTGTGAAGAATTCAAATAGGTTGCCCAACTGACAAGACCACTAATGCCCATACAGAATGTCTACAAGAAGGAGAACACCAGAACCATCAATGAGAAAGAGAAGAACTTCATAGTGTTTGCCAGTCTTCACATGGCCAATGCCAGTGCCCAAATGAAAATGCCAGAAAGTTAAAAAAAAATACAATTATCAGCAATGAAGAATTTGTCAGATATACTTAACTGAAAGCTGAGCAGAGCCTAGGTAAAGACAAGCAAACCTGGAGATAGGTAAAGAAAAAAATATCTAAACTGAAACACAAAGAGAGAAAAGCATAGAGACCCTAGAGGCCGCAGAAGATGAGGTGAGAGTAAATGTGTCAGAAGAAATATTTGAAGAGAAAATAGCTAATTTTTCTCTCCAAATTAATGAAAGACATTAACTCAAAGGTTTAAGAAGCTTAGTGAGCCCCCAGCAAAATAAACACAAAGAAAACTACATGTAGGCATATCAGAGTTAAATTGCTAAAAACCAAAGATAAAGAGCAAATCTTCAAAGCAACTAGAGAAAAAAGGACACGTTGCATACAGGAGAACAATAACACAAATAATTCCTAATACTGTACCACTGGAGAATAAAAGTCAGTGAAATGTTAAAAGTGGAGCATCTTAAAAGTGCTTAAAGTTAAAAAGAAAGTCTACCAACCTAGAATTTTACATCCAGTATAAACAGGTTTCAAAAAGGAAGGTCAAATAAAGATATTTTCAGATAGAAAAAAGCTGAGATAATGTATCTCCAAAAGATCTGAACTAGCCAAGAGAAACACTAAAAGAAAATCTTTTCAGAGGGAAAACGATACATGATGGAGCACCAGAAAGTTTAAATATTCAGGTAAATGTAAAATATCCTTTTAAGTGTTTTTATGTAATTTTTTAAAAGTTCATTGAATATTTTAAAAATAGCAAGATATTGTGGAGTTGATAGCATATACACAAGTAACACACATATATAAGAGGAATTATCGTGTAAATGTATTATACTAATATTAAATAGTTTAATATTATTAGAAAGTAGATTGAGATACCTTAAAATGTATGTTGTGGATCAGCACTGAAAATAACACGAAGAAAAATAATTAAAGACAATAGTAGAAATAAAAGGGAAAGCTGAAAAATAAGTGATTTACCCAAAAGAATGTAGAGAAGGAGGAACAAAGAACAAATGAGATGAATAGAAAACAAATACCAAGGTAGTAGATTTAAAACCCATTGTATCAATAACTACACTAAAAGTAAATGAACTAAACTAACCACTCCAATTAAAAGGCAGAGATTGTTATACTGGATTCAAAATACAAGACTCAATATAATTTGTTCACAAGACACACTTTAATTTTAAAGACAGACAGACAAGTAGGAAAGGACATATACTAACATAAAATAATGAAAGCTGGTATGGCAATATTAGTATCACACAAAATATACTTCAAGACAAAGAGCACAACTACAGTGCTCTAGTCTTGAGTGGATAATTCACAATAAAAGGGTAAATTAATCAAGAAGATATAACAATCACTTCCTAGCCCATTGACTACGATCAAGTGAAGAAGATATAACAATCCCAAATGAGTAGGCACCTGACAATAGAGCTGTGAAATATATGGAACAAAAATGGACCCAATGAAAGGGAGAAATAAACAAATCCACAATCATGGCAGATATTTTAACACAGTCATTTAGTAATCAATAGAAAAACTGGGCAAAAAAGTCGATAAAGAAGTAGATGATGTTAAAAACATCAATCAACTTGACCTGACTGACCTAACTGACATTTGTATAGCATACACTCAACAACTGCAGACCACATATCTTTCCAAGTGCACATAGAACATTCACAAAAATGAGCTATTTCCTGGGCCATAAAACAAAAGTCTCAATAAATATCAAAGGATTGGTTTACATAAAATATATCCATAAAACACCGAAATACTCCAGAATTAAGAAACACACTTTTAAATTAGTCATGAGATAAATAATAAATAACAAGAGATACTTGAAAATATTCTTAAATGAGTGATTAAAATAAACACCATACTTCTGAGATTTACTAAAAAATGTTTACAGAGAAATTTACAGCTTGAAATGTATTAGAAATTATATTATAAAAGGGATAAAATCAGTCATTTAAACATCTAACTTAAGAAACTAATAAAATAAGAGCCAATAAAACCAAAGAAAATACAAGAAAATTTAAAAATAAGAGCAGAAATAAATGACATAGTAAACAAATAATTGAGAAAATGGACAAAATCAAAAGTTTCTAAAGAGACAAACCTCTAGGAAGACTCATCAAGGAAACTTAAAGGAAAACACAAATTGTCAATATTAGAAATGAAAGCAAGGATATCAGAATTATCCAGCAGATATTAATGAGATATTTGATCAACTTTATGTTAATACATTTGACAACTTATATGAAATGAACAAACTTATTGTAAAATGCAAGTTAACAAAAATGACACAAGAAAACTAGAAAATCTAAACAGCTCTAAGCTAAAAGAAAACTGGATTCATAGTCAAAAGCACTTCTTTAAAGAAAACTCTAGGCCCAGATGGTTTCACAGGTGAATTTTATGAAACAATTAAGGAAGAAAGAATATAAATGATTCACAAAGTCTTTCAGAAAACAGAGGAGGAGAAAATACTTTCCAACTCATTTTATGGGGCTAGTATTACCTGATCCCAAAGGAGAAAATGACATCACAAGAAAAGAAAATTTCAGAACAGTATTCCTCATAAAGATGCAAATCCTTAATAAAAATTTTCAAATTAAATAACGTAATATACGAAAAAGATAATATATCATGCCTAAATGGGGATTGACTTGGGAATGTAAA
Source organism: Piliocolobus tephrosceles (assembly GCF_002776525.5). Lineage (NCBI taxonomy): Eukaryota > Metazoa > Chordata > Mammalia > Primates > Cercopithecidae > Piliocolobus > Piliocolobus tephrosceles. The sequence goes on along the minus strand of NC_045453.1, from coordinate 19,652,993 downwards.
AGTAAATTTCACATTAGAAAAATCAATGTAATTTGCCACATTAACAGAATCAAGGAGAAAATTCATATGATCACCTCAATATATGTAAAAATCATCTAATTCAACACTCATCCATGATAAAAACTCTCAGCAAACTAGGAATAGAAGGAAACTCCTCAATCTAATAAAGGGCATCTATCTATGGAAAACCTACTGTTTGGACGAACGGAGGCAGGATGGTGCACTTCTGGGTTCTTCTTCACCACCAACTCTTCCCGTGTGTGCGAGAATGCAGCTGACGCCCGGGAAGGTGCAGATTAATCAGGCATGCACCAGGTGATGTCAATCCGAGGAGACCAAGATTTACCTGGTGGCACCTGCGGAGCGGCCCCCCTCCCCCGACATGCCTGTGCCCTGCCTATTGCCCTTCCACTCCTAGAAAAGTCGCTCCCAGCAGATGCGCCGGGGGCGGGCTTTCTCAGCCCCTACTCTTGTGGGGACTGTATTAGAAACCACCCCCCCCTTCCCCCAGCTCCGGTCCCTGAAGCTAGATGACCAAAGAATAAATTTGCAGTTTTGCTTTTAGCCTTGCCTACTGGCTGGTTCTTTTGTGCCCACTCTGGCGGTCTTAGAAAAACAAATCACCTACAACATTCACCACATTTTGTGAGGAAAGACTGAATGCTTTCTTCTGTGATTGGAGGCAAGGCAAAAATATTCCTTCTCACTACTTCTAATCAGCATCGTATCAGATGCCCTAAGCAATGGAATAAGACAATAAAAAGAATAGGAAAAAAAGGCATAGAGATTGGAAAGGAAGAAGGGAACTATTGTTTTTATAAGTAACAATTATTTACGTGGAAAACTTTATGGAATCTACAAAGGAGCTACTAAGACTAAAATGTAAACTTAGCAAGTTTAAAGGATAAAAGTCAGCATAGAAAAATATGCTAGCAACCAACAATTGAAAAATAAAAATTTTAAATACAATTTATAATAGTATGGAAAACATAAAGTATCTAGAAATAAGTCTAACAGATTTGTGAGAGGTCTACCCTTAAAACTATAAAGAACTTAAAGAAGATCTAATTAAATGGAAAGAAATATACAATATTCATGGATTGGAACACTCTATATTGGAACACTCTATATTGATAAGTTGTTTATTCGTCCTAAATTGAGTAAACACAATTCTTATCAAAATTGCAACAGTCCTTTTTAGAGAAACTGAGAGATTGATTCTACAACTTACATGGGAATACAAAGGCTCTAGAATAACTAAGACAATCTGGAGGAAGAATGCTAGAGAACTTACACTGGTTTAATGTAAAGAAAGTTATGGTAACCAAGACAGTATATTATTGGCATAAGGATAGCTAAATAGATTATTGAAACAAAATAGAAAATCCAGAAACAGATTTACACTTTTATGGTCAATCAATTTTTTACCAAGTTGCCAAGTCAATCCAATGGAGGAAAATAACATCTTTTTGACAAATGGTGCCAGAACAATTGAACATCTGTTTGGAAGAAACAAATGGAACCTTGAGCTCTATCTCACTCCATACACAAAACTGAATTCTAGCTACATCATAGACCTTAATGCAAAACCCATAACCATAATGCTCCTGGAAGAAAACCTTGGGGAGGAGGAGGGAAAATGATTTCTTGAGACCTTGTTTGGAGGCTTTAGCAGGGGAGCACAACAACTCATATACCCTTGACCAAAGACTGGTCCTCCTCTATGGGGGATGGCCATCCTCTTTGACTGAGCCTGCAGCTTCAGGAGGGACACACACAGAATGGTGAGGGAGGAAGGGGACACTTGCCTAGCCAGCCAGATCAGCCGAATCAACCCTGTCAATCAATGAGGTGACAGATGTCACAATCAGATCACCCTCATATCTGGGAACATAATTTTTTGTGCGGAACATGAAAAGCACTAATTGTATTTTAAAAATAGATATATTGAAATACATCAAATTTTAAAATCTATGTTTATTTGTAATATCCCCAAATTAGAAACAACTTCAAATGCCCGTCAACAGATTAATGGATTGAAAAATGGTGGTATGCCCATGAAGGGGAATGCTATTCAGCACAAAGGAATGAACTATTGATACACCCATGATTGAATTTTTCTAAAAATTAGGTTGAGTAAAAGATGCTAGATACAAAATAGTAATCTGTATGATTACATTTATGTGAAATTCTAGAATAGGCAAAACTCATCTTTGTTGATAGAAATAGTGGTTGGCTGGGGTCGGGGGACATTGACTGAAAGAAGCATGGAAGAACTTTCCAGGTGGGGCCTTGGAAATATTCTATATCTCATTCTGGTGCTGGTTAGTTATGTGTATATAAATGTAAAAATTCATTGAACGGAACATTTAAGAACTGTGCATTTGATTACATAAATATATACCAGTATAAATCTTGTCTTAAAGTTTAAAACCTATAAAACAGGTAGCATTATATATCATTTTCATGGTGAAGAAACTGAGCCTTAGAGAAGTTAGGTAATTTGCCCTAGATCCCACAGTTAGGAAGTTGGTAAGGGTGAAACAAAATTCCTAACTTTCCTGAAACCCAAACCACCGCCCATGTACTTACGTTTCCTGCTGTTTCTCTCTTCCAGTATAAACAAAAGCATAAATAAGTGACCAAATCCCTTAAATCCAAGGGTATGTTTATTTTATTTTACTATTTTTTATTTTTTTAGAGATGAGGTCTCACTCCGTCACCCAGGCTTTAGTTCAGTGACACGACACTAACTCACTGCATCCTCAAACTCCTGGGTTCGAGCGATTCTCCTGCCTCAGCCTCCCAAATAGCTGGGACTACACCAGCATGCCCAGTCAAATTTTTAAATTTTTTTTGAAGAGAGGATCTCTCTGTGTTGCCCAAGCTGGTCTCAAACTCCTGGGTTCAAGTGATCCTCCTGCCTAGGTAGGCTCCAAAGTGCTGAGATTTCAAGCATAAATCACCACATCTAGCCTCCAAGGGTCTTTAATATATCTGCGTTTGAATACAACGTGCGTCGAGACTGATCTCAGGGGAAATTACATGGACTTTACAGACCCTACATTTTGATGCATTTTATTCTAATAAGCATAATTTCTAAATTTTTGTAACTGAAGGAAAAGTGCACATTAGCCATCAGAACTCCAACTGGGGGATCAGAAACAAAATAAAACTATTTCTAGCAAAGCAGCCACCAATACTTTTGAAACATCAAACCAGATAGCTCCCAACTTGAGCTGAATGCACTCAGACATAACCCTTGGCTGAGGCCAGAGTCTGCGAACAGTTCTGTTATGCCTCCTCTGGCTTCACCTTTCCACATCTGGCTCCTGTGAGTCCAGGAAGAATTGCTCAGAGAGAACCAAATAAAACAATTGCACATGATGTTTTAGACACAAAGATGCAACACATAGAAGTTACCCTTTCTCACTCCCTCAGGTGTTGCTAAAAGGGTATCACCTGAATTAATTTTGCCCTTTAGCATGTTTATGATCTAGCAAAGAAAACTTCTTTCCTTTTGTCCTCTCTACACCACTTCTCCCTGACAAAGATCATGAAATGGGGAGATTTGGACCCCATAGGATGTGCTGGGAATGCACTCCAGTTTGGAGAAAGAACTTCCGGTACTTGATTCCTCATAAGCTAGCAACAGCTGGCATTTGTGAGATTTACTCATCAAATGGTAAGAAACGCCCCTGTAAGAGCTGAAATTCAGGACTCAGCAATGTGAGATTCTCAAAAGGATCAAGGAAACGAGCCTTAAACTATAAATCTGAAATCCAGAGTCCTGTGAAGAGTGAATTACCTTCCACAATGCTAGAGGAAGGGAACTTTTTCAGGCAGAGCGAAAAATGCACCTAGCAAAAGCTGGAAACAAAGGAAGCAGGAAAAGAAAATGCACAAACACCCACAAACAGAAGGCCTCTTGTTTTATCTTCGTGACAGAAGTCAAACCAAACATGACAGTTGTAACAATACATCCAAGCAATGGATATTAAAAATAAACTTTTCAAAGACTCTTTAATAACAAGGAAAGAAACTCTTAATAGTAAGCCAAACAGCAAGCAATACGCTTTAAAAAAAAAAGAAAGACTTCTCCCTATGGTTAGAAGAAAATAAGAAAATATACCAAAATATTTAATAGTGTTTATCTCCAGGTAGTGAGATTTTGGATGATGTCCATTTTCTTCTTTGAAACACTGTGTAATTTCCAAGAATTCTACAATCAGTCTGCATTTGCAATACTTTTGGTCTCAAGGTAATGGAAAGTCAGACCATTGGTGCCTTTAAGCATGAGGCTATTTTTCTTCATTTATAAGAAATCTGAAGGTTAGTGGCCTCAGGGCTGGGCTGGCCCCTCAATAGTGTCATCAAGAACACAGGCTCTTCTGTCTTTCTGCCCCATCCTCTTCATTGTGTTGGCAGTTGTCATCAGGCTGCTTGTCTCATGAACATAGAATGACTGCCACAGCTCCTGGCAACATGGTCTCATTCAAGGACAAGAAGGATATGTGCGACCAGGGCTGGGGCAGAACTTCAGTCCTATTATCCAATACGTATCTTTCTGAAACTTGCTTTTTATATTTGACATATTTTGAGACGTGTCTCTCTTGATACGTGGTCCTTCTTCTCTGCCATTTAATGTTCATTTACATACAATGGTATATTTTTCCATTCTCCTGGACATTCAGAGTCTCCTCCCACCCCCAGTTTTTTGAGATTATAAACAATGCTGCAATGAACATCTTCATGCAAGTATTCCGGGGCCCACGTAGAAGACAGAACTAGGAATGGAGCAAGATAATGGATCCTGGATACAAGATAATGACAGACTGGTCTTCCACCAGTGGCTTGTGACACGTGCTGTTAGTCCACATGCTGCTGAATATTTGGTACTGTCAAATAAATCATTTTATATTATTGAATAACTTTAGAGTTAAAAGATAATCTTGAAGTTAAAAAAACCCAGAAAATTCTTACCTTTAAAAATATTTAGGGCTTGTTATGTTATTGAATGATGCCCCTAATCAGGCTGAGAGCTTGTTGAAGTAGGCAGTTTTTGAAAATCTTACATATAATAAAATGTGCACATTTAAAGTTACGGTTCAATGAGATTTGTTTGTTTGTTTTGAGACAGAGTCTCGCTCTGTAATGCAGGCTGGAGTGCAGTGGCATGATCTTGGCTCACTGCAACCTCCACCTCCCAGGTTGAATAGATTATCCTGCCTCAGTATTCCGAGTAGCTGGGACTACAGGTGTGTGCCACCAAGCCCAGCTAATTTTTTTTTTGTATTTTTAGTAGAGATGAGGTTTCACCATGTTCACCAGGCTGGTCTTGAACTCCTGACCTCAGGCAATTCACCTGCCTTGGCCGCCCAAACAAAGCGCTGGGATTACAGACATGAGCCATGGTGCCCGGCCTTTGTTTTTTTTGTTTTTTGAGACAGAGTTTCACTCCTGTTGCCCAGGGTGAAGTGCAATGGCATGATCTTGGCTCACTGTAGCCTCCACCTCCCAGGTTCAAGCGATTCTCCTGCCTCGGCCTCCTGAGTAGCTGGAATTACAGGCACCCGCCAACACACACAGCTAATTTTTTGTATTTTTAGTAGGCAGGGTTTTGCCATGTTGGCCAAGCTGGTCTCAAACTCCTGACCTCAGGTGACCTGCCTGCCTTGGCCTCCCAAAGTGCTGGAATTACAGGCGTGGGCCACCGTGCCCAGCCAGTTCGATAAGTTTTGACAAATGCCTACATCTGTGAAAACACCACCACACTTAAGATACAGAACATTTGCCTTAGCTCAGAAAGTTACCTGCACCTCTCCCAGCCAATACTTACTGCCATTCCTGGTCCCCAGAAATCATGGTCTGGGTTCTGTCACTACAGCTCGGGTTTGTCTTTTCTAGAGCTTCATAGAAAAGGAATCACACAGTATCTACTCTCATGGGTCTGACTTTTTCATTTCAGGATGTTTTTGACATTCATCCATGTTATTGCATGGATCCAGAGTTCTTTCCTTTCCGTGGCTGAGTGGTATTTCATTGTGTGGATATACCGCTGTCCCCCTTTATCTGCAGTCTCAGTTACCCGAGGTCAACTGAGGTCCAAAAATACTAAATGGAAATCCTAGAAATAAACAATTTCTAAGTTTTAAATTGCACTTTGCTCTGTGTAGTGTGATAGAAATCTTACGCCACCCTGCTCCTTCCCATCCAGGTTGCAAATCATCCCTTTGTCCAACATGTCCACACTGTAGACACTACCCCCCCATTAGTCACTTAGCAGCTGTGTTGGTTATCAGATCAGCTGTCACAGTAATGCAGTACTTGTGTTCAAAGAACCCTTATTTTACTTCGTGATGGCCCCAAAGCATAAGGGGTAGTCGTGATGACAACAATTCAGATAGGCAGAAGAGAAGCCAGAAAGTGCTTCCTTTAAGTAAAAATGTGAAAGTTCTTGACTTAGGAAGAAAAGAAAAAAAAATTGTATGCCGAGATTGCTAAGATCTATGATAAGGATGGATCTTCTGTATGTGAAAAGGTGAACATTATATTATTATAATTGTTCTATTTTATTATCCATTGTTGTTATCTTACTGTGCCTAATTTATAAATTAAACTTTATCATAGGTGTGTATAGGAAAACACAGTGTATATAGGGTTCAGGACTGACTGAGGTTTCAGGCATCTGCTGAGGGTCTTGGAATGTATCCCCCAGGGATAAGGTAGGACTCCTGTGCCATAGTGAGCTTGTCCATTGACTAGGTGATGGACATCGGGCTTGTTCTACTTTTGATTACTATGAATCATGCTGCTATGAACATTTCATGGGCAAGTCTTTGGGTGGATGTATGTTTTCATTTCTTTTGGGTAAATATTTAGAAACAAAATTGCTGAGTCCTCAGGGAGAGGCGTGTTTAAAACAAGGACTTTGTAACATTTATCATAGTAGTTGCATGGCCTGACACAGGACGTGCCTGGCCTCTGGTGGGTAGACAAATGAAATCTTCCTGAAGAGAGAGGAGAAAGGGAAGAAAACTTGGAAGAAAGGTGGAAGGAAGAAACGAAGGAAGAAAAAGGACAGTGAGAGGGAAGAATATGGATTTTCGTCTAATAGGAGGAGACATTCTAAGAGAATTATTCAAAGTTGAAATGAACTCCCTTGAAAGGTTTTAAACAGAAGCTGGGTGACCATTTGGTTGGGGGATGTTGAGAGAAAGAGTCCTCAAAAGGTGCCTGAGCTAAAGAATGCTTAAGATTCCTTTCACCCACGTCCCCCTGAACAGCTGAATCATCACTTTTACAGATGTGTGGCCAGAGTGAGCGATGAAGCCTCAGAGAAAGCCACATGTCATTTGATTGCAGTTTTGATTGTGGGCCATGGAACCCCACTCTTGGCCATCTCCAGGAAAGGAGACTTCGTAGGACATCAGGACTCACGGAATTGTCAGGAAGGCTGCAGAGCCAGGGAGAGACACAGGCAGCACCGAGGAATGAGCTCACCTGTATTTCAGTCTTTTGGTCACTCTGAGCTCAAATTCCACTGAGGAAGCCCCAGGTCATCCTAGCTTGGGTCACTCCCGTGTCCTCTCCCAGGCCAGAGGAAGGTCACACTCAGTAACAACCCCCTGCGGTCCCTGAGATGCATACAATGGGGGAAAGAAGTTCTGGAATTCTTGAATTGGATATGGGAGGAGAGAGTACAAAGTCATTCATTCATTCATCCAGAAAATGTTGGTATTTGTGCTTCCCAGAAGCCATGCTTTGTGATGGTCAGCTGGCCAGACTCAGGTAGGAAAGGCAAGAAGAGACAAGCCCCAGCTGCTGAGGACCTGTGGCTCAGTTTGCCCACCTCGAGGCTGGCAGAGGAGTGCAGTGGATGCCAGACAGACAGACTTGGGCTGGAGTTCTGGCTCCACTGCTCTCTAGCTCTGTGACCTTGGGCCTCTCTGAGCCTGTTTTCTCATCTCCAGCATGGGAATAAGAAGCCCTTCTTTCCAGGGAGAATCCATTTTTTTGTGGGGGCTGAAGCTTACACAACTTTGGAGTCCCTTATAAGAATAAAGACAGGAATAGGTCTTACTGGCCGGATGCGGTGGCTCACACTTGTAATCCCAGCACTTTCGGAGGCCTAGGTGGGCCGATCATCTGTGGTCAGGAGTTCAAGACCTGCATGGACAACAGGGTGAAACCCCATCTCTACAAAAATACAAACATTAGCCAGGCGTGGTGGTGCACACCTGTAGCCCCAGCTACCCTGGAGGCTGAGGCAGGAGAATAGCTTGAACCTGGAGGCGGAGGTTGCAGTGAGCAGAGACTGTGCCACTGCACTCTAGCCTGGGTGATAGAGTGAGACTCTGTCTTGAAAAAAAAAAGAAGAAACAGACTTTATTTTTGCAATTATTACAACACATGACTTTGTGAGCTTATTTCTGGGGCCCTTCCAGAGCTTTGGAAGAGGCGGTGAAGGGGAAGACCCTGACACTTAAATTTCAGCAGCCTCATGGTAAATCCATCTTCACCAACCCACAGCATTTTTCTTTATTTTTTAAATTATGAAATGAAATCATGCATATAAAGAACTAAGTGCCACGCCCTACCATAGGTAGTGCTTTCTGAAAGCCAGGAACTGTTTAAAGTACTTGATATATGTTAACATATTTAATCCTCGCGGGGAATTTATGAGGTAGAGACTCTAACTGAATGCTCCATTTCGCAGATTAGAAAATTGAGGCCCAGAGAGTGACGTGATCCTTGCACTGTCTCCCTACTTGTGACTGATCTGGCAATCTGGCTCCAGGGTCTCTGTTCTGAACCACCGACCTTTACGACTCTTGTTGAAAGGCAGGGGTTTTTATTACCCTTTCTTGAATATCACAAGCATACTCGTTGCACGAAAGTCTCTGTGAGGAAAATGAGACCTTTATCCTGTAATGTAGGTGAAAGCCCCTCTGGAACCCCAGAAGCCTGTTTTCTGAAGATCACACTCCTGGTGAAAGAACACTTTTCTCCCCCAGGGAGGTCGTGTGCAAACGCTACCCTCAGAACACATGTAACACACGACCTGCTTGCCAGAGCCCCGCTTCCCTGACATCACACAGCGAACTCTGAACTCAATTAACTTCCGCCTCCACTTTATATTATCCCTAATGGGAAAACCGGGGACAAATCCAGTTGTACTTTCTGTGTAACTTAACTACACGTAGAAACAGACTTGCAGACATTGATTTATGAGCGGAACTGAGGCTTGCCCCATATGGTTTTTTTCCAGGGCAGGATTTGTCCTGCTCTGGAGGATGGCTGTGGCCTTCCTGCTGGGTGAGGGCTGAGGCTGCTGAAGGGTTAACTCTGCGCATTCTCTCAAAGCCTCAGGCTTGAGGCTGTTGGTCAGTAGGTGCTACAAGAAGCCTATTTTTAAAAATTGTAGCCACTGGTTTTCAGTGGCCCTTGCTACAAGCAGCCACTTCTTTCAACTAAGGAATGAAATCACTTGAGTGAATTGCGGCAAAGAACATGATGACTCAAAGGCCATCTTGTCCTGGAAAAGCATCTCTGGGTTGTTACACTAATTGGAGGAGCACGTATTACCTGAATGAGTTTCAGTGGAAATCGTGATTGTCAAATTACATGGTTTGCTTTGACAGGGGTTATTTTAAGGACTGATCTTGAAAAGTAATGCTTCTTCCCTCTCTGCCCACTTCCCATAATGCTGGTAACTCATCAAAAGTGAAGGCGATTTAGAATCTTCAGTCTCCTTAAATCCCTGAAATGGCTTCTCACCGTGCTTGGGATAAAGGTTGATCCCCAATATGGTTAAGAGGCCCCATCTGACCTGCCTCCTGCCACCTTCCAGATTATCTCTCTACTCTACACTCAGATGCTGCACATCACATCCTGAACTTTTCCTCGGATGCATCACAGCTTCTCTGCCTGGAACTCTCCTTTGCTTCCTTCTTCCAAGCAGAGATCAAGTTTTTTCATCTCCCTTTTCCTGGCCTGGCATAGTTACCTCTTTTCCTGGTAAAAGCACCTCAGTCTCCTTGGGGATCTCCTCTATCCGCATACTGTGGGTAGGTATGACCAAGCTAGGGGATCGAACAGGATCAAGCCTGGACAAAGTAGAGTCAACCTCAGGACTTTTTCTAGCACTATTGTGAGGTGCCTTTCTATGGAGGTTTTAAGCAGACAGGATGTCAGCCTGGAGCTGCACAGGAATGTCTTTGCCACCATGAAAGTGTGCGCTGATTGAAAATGAAGCTGCAGAGAGGCATGCAGACTCAAGAGATAGAGATGGATTCCTAATGACATCACTCAAGCACCTAGATCCAGCCATTCCTGAAGCAAACAACTCTGGGACTTTCCAGTTACACGAGCCAATGTATTTCAGTTACATGAACTCATGTGTATATCTCTGTTTGTTTAAGGCAACTTGAGCTAGGTTTCTGTCAACTGCAACTAAAAGGTTCCTCAAGAATACACTTTCCCTTTTATTTGGTTAACTTTTGTTTATGCTTCAGGTATCAGCCTAGGGTCCTCCCTGATTCCCAAATCGGGGTTGGGTCCCTCCTCTGTGCATTCACAGAACCCTCTATTTTCCACATATTAGCATTTAAACCACTGCATTGTTGTTTTCTGTTTGCTTCTTTGATTCTCTGCCTAGACTCTGAGCCACAAGCGCAAGTCTTCCTGTGGTAATTACCACTGTGTCTGTGTCTGTAAATGGTGCATAGTAGGCTGTTAGTAATTTGCACTGATTAGACCAATTAGTTAACAAAAATTACTGAACCTCTCTATAGTGGGCTACATCTATCAATTTTGAGAAATTAAGAGTAAATGTCTGAATCACTGTGTTAAGAATTCTGTGATTGAATCCAGATTCATCAAGAAAGAAAAAAAGCTCTGATTGATTAGTAATGCCTGCTATGGGTCTGGGAGTGGAGAGTTGTGCCACATGCTCACCACCTTTGGTGCCTATTACCCCTGAATTCTTTGTTCTTTATTGGTTCCATGAGTGAATAACTTATCTCTTCAATTAGATTGTAATCTCTTTGAAGGCATGGACCAGATCTTTGACTTTTCAAGCATTACTACTTTCTCTGCATCAGATAGCCAAGTGCTCAGTAAACATTTGCTGGAAGACAGGGCTATGTCCTTTCAAAGTGAAAAACTGGAGACTTCACAGCTGTAACCTTCCAATCAGCCCCACCACTTCTCCATGGCCCAATGAGGGAGGAACCAGGATTTGCTCCTTTCATTTTGTGTATTAGGAAAGGCAGAAAGGGATATAGTCACCTTTCCCTACTGTTTCCACTTGATGTTCATGCTATTTCATGGCATTCAGCAGCATAACTCTTCCAATCAAAGGGTCACAATGTTCCCTAAGCATGAAATAAACAACAGGCTTCAAGAATCCCTAGGAATGACATCAGTGAGTGAGTTGGATAATGTAGGTTGCCTCTCAGCTCTACTTACCCACACTCAACTCTTCTTTACTGCTAGGACTTTTGGAAAGCTGCTAACCACATTTCCCAGATACCTGTGCACTGACATTCTGTCGATTCTACCAATGGGAGACACTGGTGGGACAATGGAAGGTGCAAGAGAGGAGAAGCCATTTCTCCAGCTCCTGGCGATGCTTCTGACAGTATGACAGCGGCACCATCAATAGCACCAGCAGTGGTGGCAGGGCGGGGCAGGTGGTGCTGGGGGAGTGGCGTGTGGCTTCCAATCCTGTTCAGAAAGCTCGTTCCCTTTAGCAGTACCCTCAGAGGCAGCGTACCAGTGGACTTACCTCGAAAACTTTGTCTAGTGAGAATTAATGAACCACAGCTGCATGTAACAACATGGAGAAATCTTAGACATATGATGTTGACTTTAAAAAGCACCTGTCTCTTTAAATTGTGTATAATATGATATCATTTTTACAAAGCCCCTACAGAAGCAAAATTTTACCAAATATTGCTTAGGAATGCATATGTATTTGACAAATTATAAAAGAAAAAGCTGAACTGAAAGCACAAAATTGAGAACTGTGGTCCCCTTGGGACAGGGTGTTGGGGGAGGCCGAGTGATGGGAGAGAGAGGATGGAGTCAATGGTATTAATATTTGGGAGTTTAAGTTGGGTGCTGGGTTCATAGGTTTTTGATTTATTATTGTGATTTATAACATATCTGACATAATTTTTGTATGAATCAAATATTGTAGAGGCCAACAAACTGCAGTTCATTGGCCAAATCCAGCCTGTAGCCCATGTTTGTACAACTCACGAGCTAACAATAGTTTTTACATTTTGAAATGTTTGAAAAAGATAAAAAGACATTTCATGATGCATAAACAGAATATGAAATTCAAATTTCACTGCCAATAAAGACTTATTAGAACATACTCATTTGTTTACAAATGTCTATAGCTGTTTTTGCACCACTGAGTCTTCACAACAGAAACCCTATAGTCGGGAAAGCATAAAACATTTACAATTTGGCCCTTTATGGAAAAATGTACTGACCCTTTCACTCTTACATTAAAGAAATTTCTTTTTAAAAAACTATCTTTAAAAATGAGTCTAATCTAGTGATTCAAATAGTTCTTCCAGGTGATGCTCAGCCTGTGGGTCAATTGGGTCTCCTATTTCTGCGTCTGCTCTGCCAAGATGACCTCCAGGGGTTTGAGGGTGGGTGAGCTCAGGCGACCTGGGTGGCCTGGATGGAAGGTGTCTTTGCACCTGTAGCTTGTCCTGCTATCATGGATCCTCGAGTTGCTGCTCACCTCTGTGGTGGAAGCTGATGGCTAACTGGACTTCTGCTCTTTAGCTCAGCCAGAACTCGACCACTGGCTCCCTCTCTCCTTAGCTTTGGGACTCTTTGAGCGAACCCCTTCCCCGCAAGCGACTGCCACACCATCCACCAGCCTCTGGCCTGGGCAGTCTATCTTTCACCACATGTTCTGCAAAGGGTTATGCTGCACTCACTGCCACAGGCCCTGATATGGTTTGGATCTGTGTCACATCCAAATCTCACATTGAATTGTAATCCCCGGTGTTGAAGGTGGGGCCTGGTGGGAAGTAATTGGATCACAAGCCTGGATTTCCCTCTTGGTGCTGTTCTCATGATAGTGAGTGAGTTCTCGTGAGATCTGGCTGTTTAAAAGTGTGTAGCACCTCCCCCTTCTCTCCTGCTCCAGCCATGTAAGACAGCCTGCTTTCCCTTCACCTTCCACCATCATGGTAAGCTTCCTGAGGCCTCCCCAGAAGCCAAGCAGATACCAGCATCATGCTTCCTCTATAACCTGCAGAACTGTGAGCCAATTAAACCTCTTTTCTTTATATATTACTCGGTCTCAGGTATTTCTTTATAGCAGTGTGAGAACGGACTAATGCAGGCCCCATGCTAGACAGTACTAGATTTCAATTTAGCCGTCTTCTGAGTCCCACCTTCTGAAGCCATGTGAACTCTCAGGTGGCATCCTTACCACGCAGGAACCAGGAATAGCAGGGGAAAGCAGGAAGCCAAGGCCACCCTTGGTCTCACCAACTTGCCACTCAAAGTTCACTTCCGTGTCACTGCTCCTGGGTGTGGTCAAATCAGCCAGAGAGAAGGATCTGGAGCCTTCAGTGGTGATCAAAGTGTGGAGAACTCCTCTTTCCTTGGGCTCCCCTACCTCTGTCTGATGCAATCCCCACATCTCCTGGCCAAAACCCCCATCTCCTAGCCAATAGCCAAGGTGAGAATTTAAGACACAAACAAATGCCTACTTTTCTTTCCTCCTCTCAGTCAGGGGAGTGCTTACCATCACCATGTGACAATAAGTTTCAAGGTGGGGATCCAAGGAAGGAGGCTGCACACAGAACAAGATTTAAGGGGTGAGCTTAAAAGGTACCTGCGTATTAGACCACTCTTGCATTGCTAAAAAGAAATACCTGAGACTGGGCAATTCACACACAAAAAACAGGTTTAACTGGCTCGCAGTTCTGCAGGAACAGCGATGCTGCAGATGCATAGCAGCATCTGCTTCTGGGAGGCCTCAGGAAGCCTCCGATCATAGCAAAAGGCAAAGGGGAAGAAGGCATGTCACATGGTAAACGAAGGAGCCGGAGAAAGAGTTGGGAGGAGGTGCAAGACACTTTTCAATGACCAGATCCCATGAGAACTCACTATCACGAAGACATCACCAAGCCATGAGAAATCTACCCTCAAGGCCCAGATGCCTCCTACCAGGCCCCACCTCCCACACTGGGGATTAAAATTCAACATGAGATTTGGCAGGGACAAATAGCCAAACTCTATCAACCTGTTTCTGTGGGGAATTGCAGACAGGAGAGACCGTGCTGTACGAAAATGAGAGATACCATTGTCTTGACCCAGTGGAACCTTGACCTCTTGCCCCAATCACTTTTATTTTTGAGACGGAGTCTCGCTCTGTCAGGCTGGAGTGCAACGGTGCTATCTCGTCTCACTGCAACCTCTGCCTTCTGGGTTCAAGTGATTCCTCCACTTAGCTGGGATTATAGGCACCCGCCATCATGCCTGACTAATTTTTGTATTTTTGTAGAGATGGGGTTTCGCCATGTTGGCCAGGCTGGTCTTGAACTCCTGACCTCACGTGACCGCAATCACTTTTCATTCATTATCCTGTACCTGCTGAGGCTGGGCTGCATTTTTGGATTTTACATTCCATAAAACACCCTTGACTTCCCGCCAACAAATCCCTTTGTTTTGTTTAGAGGTGCAGCATTGCAATTTTAAGTTTCTCTTTCCTTTAGCAAAGAGCTTACTTAACCCAGCCCAGCTCTCAATGAATTCTGAAATACATTCATATCTTTGAGTAGGCTTCTTGGTTGGAGGAGGGGAGAAAAATTCTTCCCAAGCAAGTATTTCACTGTTGATTATGTCTTTAAACACCCTCCCCTCCCCAAACACATGCACACATTTATTCAGATAGTCCAAAAATGAAAATCAGCTTCTTTTCTTCATCCTCGGTGCTTCAAGGGTGTTGAATGATTTATAAAGTAGACAGTCTGGGAGAAATAATGAAGCAGATTAAAGTGTATTTACTCAATGGACTAACGTGCAGAAGAATGAAAGACACACAAGAAGCTTGGCTCATGATAGCGACTAACGTAGCATCCACTGTTTTTACAGATTCCGCCATGCACAGGACCTGGGCTGTGTTTGTTACACACTTTAGTTCATCTAATCCCAACACTGGGATCTGGTTATTATTAGTCCTATTATACAGATGAGGAAACTGAGGCACAGAGATGTTCTACAATTTGCACAAGTAGACCCTACAAGTAGTGCTGGAATGTCCAAACTTGGAACCCAGGCTCCCCTGATACCAAGCCCTTAGCCCCTCACCACAGGGCTACGTTGCATAAAGGTACAGGATACCAGAGGCCTGCAAACAGTGACCCTGGGCCACCTGTATTTGTAAGAATTTTCCTTTGTTGGCCGGGCACGGTGGCTTACACCTGTAATCCCAGCACTTTGGGAGGCCGAGGCAGGCGGATCACAAGGTCAGGGGATCGAGACCATCCTGGCTAACATAGTGAAACCCGGTCTCTACTAAAAATACAAAAAAAAAAAAAATTAGCCGGGCGTAGTGGCAGGTGCCTGTAGTCCCAGCTACTCGGGAGGCTGAGGCAGGAGAATGGCGTGAACACAGGAGGCGGAGCTTGCAGTGAGCTGAGATTGCGCCACTGCACTCCTCCCTGGGCAACAGAGCAAGACTCTGTCTCAAAAAATAAAATAAAATAAAATAAAATAAAAATAGAAATAAAAAAAAGAATTTTCCTTTGTCCACGGACTCACCCATTCATTAATGTACCGTCTCTGGAAGCTGTTGTGCTACAGTGACAGACAAGCAGTGCAACAGAAAGCATATAGCCTGCAAAGTCTCCAATATTTACCATTTGGCCCTCCACAGGAAAAGCTTGCTGACCCCTGGTACATCCAATATTTTATGAAGCGTAAAAAAGCGAACTCCAAAACTGTAAGTATATTGTATCCCTCTACCCCCATAACAATAACATAACACTGCTAACGCTTAAACAAGACTAGAAGAAAATATGTATATGTTTAAGCAAATAGATTAAAGATGCACTTTTCTTTCTGAAAGATGGGGAGTTGTTCTACAGTTGTTCTAACAATAAACAAAACTCTAAATTAAAAAGTTAATGGATTGAATATTTTAAAAACAGATCAAAATCAGAACATCTCTGATTTGAATGGTGTTTACAAGACACTGAAACCCAGCCCTTCTGAGCGATCAGCCAGCTCTTTTTTGTGTTGTTGTTTTTAGCATTTTTTATTATCGTAAAATATATATAATAGGCCAGGTGTGGTGGTTCACACCCGTAATCCCAGCACTCTGGGAAGCCAAGTTGGGCAGATCACTTGAAGTCAGGAGTTCGAGACCAGCCTGGCCAACATGGTGAAACCCCGTCTCTATTAAAAATACAAAAATTAACCCAGCTTGGTGGCGCATGCCTGTAATCCCGGCTACTCAGGAGGCTGAGGCAGGAGAATCGCTTGAACCTGGGAGGCGGAGGTTGAGCCGAGATTGCACCATTGTACTCCAGCCTGGGCGACAGAGCAAGACTCTGTATCAAAAAAAAAAAAAAAAAAAGAAAGAAAGAAAAAGGAAAAGTATACACACACACACACACACACACACACATATATATATAATTGCCATTTTAGCAATTTTTCAATGTAGAATTCAGCGGTATTAGGTATATCCACATTGTTGTACCACCATCACTACTATCCATCTTCAGAACGTTTTCATCTTCCCAAACTGAACCTCCATCATTATTAAGTAAAAACTCCTGATTTTCCTCTTCCCCAGCCCCTGGTAACTGCCACCCTACTTTCTGTCTCTATGAATTTGTACCTCATATAAGGGAAATCATACTATATTTGTCTTTTTGTGTCTGGCTTAACAGAGTATCTTCAAGGTTCATTCATAATGTAGCATGTACCAGAATTTAGTTCCTTAGTAAGGCTCAAGAACATTCTAGTGTGTGTACATGCTACATTTTAAACATCATTCAGTGTTCCATAGCCCTTTTGGTTGTCTCCATCTTTTGTCTCTTGTAAGTAATGCTGTAGTAACATGGGTATACCAGTATCTGCTGAAATCTTTCCTTTCAATCCTTTTAGGTATAAACACAGAGTGATATTTTTTAGTTTTCAAAACTTTTTGTCAAAATATACGGAATGGTACCCAGATCATAAGGGTACAGCTCAGTAAATTATCTTTCAGGTAACACACCCATCTAAGCAGAAGGCAGATCAAAAGGCGGAACATGGACTAGCACTTCAAGACAGATCTTACTGACTTGTTAGGACAGAGAAGAATTCGGGGCGATTCAAAGGAAAAGTTATTAGAAATAGTGAATAACACTCAGGGTAAAATCTTCTGTCCTCTGGGAAATTTGGAAACTTTCACTGTCTTGAAATTAGGTTATTTGAGTTTCCCAAGTATAACCTGGGAGCAGGGCTGCAGCATGAAGGTTCAGGAGGACAGATGGGCAAGACAGCCCCAAAGGCTCCCTTTGGATGCTTCCTTCTTAACCTCTATCTCTGGAGCTTGGGAGGAGGGTAGGTATGTACAGAGAGATCAACATAAGCAAAGTTCTTGAGAACACAGATCGCGCTCCTGATGGGAAGTGATGTCTCTATTGCAGTATTCAAAATAAATAAATAAATAAGTAAATAAAGGGTTGGGGAAATGAGAGGACTTTTTTGCTGAGTTGGTCAGGAGAAATAAGTGGGGTCATGTGGGTATGTGGGTGAGACACCGAGAACAAAGTCTAGTGCAGATATTTCTTTTTATCAATTTTGAACTTTGATATCAATCTCCAGTCGCAAACTGAGGTGAACAACAAATGCCACATTCCTTTATGTTCTGTAAATCAGAGTGTCCTAAAACATAGGATGCTAAAATGATTTTAGAGGCCAAGGTAGGAGGATCACTTAAGGCCAGGAGTTTGAGACCAGCCTGGGCAGGACAGCAAGACTCTGTCTTTATATTAAAAATTAAAAAATAAAAAGTGAAAAAGATTTAGGTGAGAGCAGTACATGGACCTGAGGTTATATAGCATCGACTCACACGGACAGAAATTCCTTCCACTTCCATCCTCTTTCAGTCCTTCAAATAAAAAATCTCCCTAGACTGCTAGCCTCTCTTTAGCATTTCTCTAACACTCCCATCTTTTTGTAAGATAGGGTGGGCCTCAGGGAGACAAAAGAACATAGCTAGAGCTTTAAAACATTGCTTGGCTCTCAACAAATATCATTTTTGCAGTAACTTCTGTTTAAGGCAATTAATGCCAGTTTTCCATTTTTATTAGTGGAATCAAATTCCCTTAAAAATAACTTTACCTAAATGAAAAAGTCATATGGATTTAGAGAAAATATGAACTAAATGTTAGAACAGTTGGTTTGTTCTCATAAAGTCTCAAGTATGTGAGGTAGTGTGTGGTTATGGTAAAAATCTTGAAGCTAGGGCTGCCAGACTTAGCAAATAAAAAATACAAGACACCCTGTTAAATCTGAATAGTAGATAAACAACAAATAATTTTTTAGTATAAGAATATCCAAAATATTGGAAAGGTGGGGATGGTCAGGAGAAAAGACAGGCTGAACACCTGGGTATTCTGCATTTATCTGGCCACTCTACCTGCAGGGAATTTGCAAACAACTGAAATTTGGAAATGCTGTACTAACTCTACCTTTTTACCAGTCTGAGCCCTGAACCACTGTCATGGTTTGGGCTCATTGGGCCCTTCCTTTGGGCTGTACCAAGATTTTCAGTTCTGCAGTTTTAGGGAGTGCCAGTCAATGGTACTCACTGGTGACCCAGGGGAAGCCCATTGTCCCAGTCCACAGGGCCCCTTCAGATGCGGTGGTTCTGATGTCCCCTTCTATGCCTGGGGCAGGAAACCGTGGCTGAGACAGGAAACTAAAGTGACTGGAGCAAGGTGGTGGGATGCAGCCTGCAATGAGCCCTAATATATCCTGCCAGAGAACAGGGAGTAACAACCGCACCCCCCAGCCCTGCCTGCTTTGGGGCTCCAGAACCCACATAACTCACTTCTCTTTATCCAATTCAGGGAAATTTCTTCTTATTGTAGGAAAATCCCAGTCTTCTGCAAATGGATTATGGCTTTGGGAAATGGAAGCTGGGAAGCCCTGACACAAAAGTCTCCAGAAACAACTGCCCACAAAGCCTGATCCCCAGTTGAACAGAAGGGAAAGGTAATGGAATGCAGGAAGGACAGAAGTCAGTATCTGACGCAGCCAACCTTCCAGAGACAACTGACCTTGGTTCCATCTCCAGCCACCACCAAATAACAACCACATGGAAACGCTGTCTCACATTAAAGCAGGGTGCAGCTTTTTCTGCAGTGTCCAGCTGTCCGAGGTGCCTCTTTGGATGTGCCTGTCTTCTTTTTTTTTTTTTTTTTCCTGAAATGGAGTCTCACTCTGTCACCCAGGCTGGAGTGCAGTGGCGTGATCTCAGGTTACTGCCACCTCTGCCTCTTGAGTTCAAGTGATTCTCCTGCCTCAGTCTCCCAAGTAGCTGGGATTGCAGGTGCCTGCCACCACACCTGGCTAATTTTTGTATTTTTAGTAGAGATGGGGTCTCACCATGTTGACCAGGCTGGTCTCGAACTCCTGACCTCAAACGATCCACCCGCCCCGGCCTCCCAAAGTGTTGGGATTGCAGGCATGAGCCACCGCACCTGGCCGTGTCTGCCTGCCATTATCTCATGGGAATCAGGGCTCAGGAGCCAGGTCACCTGGGCTTGGATCCCAGCTCCATCATTCTTAGCTGAATGACATTTGAAAAGTTCTTAACCTCTCTAGGACTCAGTTTCCTCACCTGTAAAACATGGTTCCAACCTTGTACACTTGCTTATGATGAGTGGGTTTCTTTTTTTTTTTTTTTTTCTTTCTTTCTTTCTTTCTTTTTTCAGAGACAGTGTCTAGTTTTATCAATCAGGCTTATTTTAGCTCACTGCAGCCTTGATCTCCTAGGTTCAACTGATCCTTACAACTCAGCCTCCTGAGAGACTGGGATTACAGGTGCCCACCATCATGCCTGGCTCACATTTTGTTTTTCACAGAGGCAGAGTCTTGCTTTGTTTCCTGGGCTGGTCTTGAACTCGTGGACTCAAGAGATCCTCCTGCCTTGGCCTCCCAAAGTGTTGGGATTGCAGGTATGAACAACTGCTCTCAGCCATGATGAGTGTTAAATGAATTAGCACAATTACAGAACTTAGAACAGTGCCTGGTCTGTGCCCAAACACTCTATTTGTGTTAACTTTGCCAAAATACTGTCAGATCACCTTTCCAGGGGCCCAGATTTTATTTTACTCAATATATTTAGGCCTATTAACAATAAACACAGGCAATTTTTTTTATAGATTGCAAGTACATTCACATCTAGTAAATTGGTTAGTGTGCAAAATAACTCTACTAGTTGGGGACTGCTATTCCCATTTCACAGATGAGGAACATGAGGCTAAGAAAGGTATATCCATTATCTGTCATTGTGTACAAATCACAAAACAATGATTTCTTCTTTCTCATGATTCTAAAGGTTGGCTGGGCAGTTTCTCTGCTGATTTTGCTGAGGCTCACTCATGTAGCTGCACAAAGCTGGGAGACTGACTGGGGCTGAAAATGCCCTGATAGCCTCCCTTTTATGTCTGGCTGGTTGTTGACTAGAGGTTGCTTCCATTCTCCTCCACAGAGCATCTCATCCCCCAGGAGGCTGCACCAGCTGCCTTCTATGGTAGTCTGGAGTTTCCAAGAAGGTGAAGGTGTGAGTTTCAAACCTCTTAAAGACTCAAGCTGTGGAACTCACACACTGGCATTTCTACTACATAATATTGGTTAAATCAAGTTGCAAGATCAAGCCTAGAATCGAAAGTTTGGAGGAACAGAACCCACCTCTGGAGGGGAGGAGCCCAGGGTCACCTCACAAAGGGGCATGCCTACTGGATAGGAGGGATGTGTACTCATTAAGCAATCTATCAGGAGAGGTGAGGTGAGCTCTTTTCACTGGGGCCCCCTGCAACAAAGAGGTAGAGAGGAACATAAAAGCAGGAAGCAGGCAGAGTCAGGGGAAAATGCTTTAAAGAAGAGGCAGAGGCTTGTGACTGGGTTACCGTTCTGAAAGACATATCGGGTGTAATTTTGTAGCCAGACCAGGTGGTTTGCCCTGGCTTAGATGCCTGTGCACAATCCCTGCTCTCAGGCTAGAGTCTCAGTGGGGTGATACCCTCTGGGCTCCACTTTTTCTTTGCCTGGCCTGAGAAGACCCCTTTAATTTCTTCCCTCCTTCCCTTCCTTCCTTCTTTTCTTTCCTTTTCTTTTTTTCTTTCCTTTTCAGACAGAGTGTCGCTCTGTTACCCAGGCTGGAGTGTACTCACTGCAAACTCCGCCTCCCAGGTCCAAGCTATTCTCCTGCTTCAGCCTCCGGAGTAGCTGGGATTACAGGCATGTGCCCCACCCCACCCAGCTAATTTCTGTATTTTTTGTAGAGCTGGGGTTTTGCCATGTTGCTCAGGCTGGTCTCAAACTCCTTACCTCAAATGATCCGCCTGCCTCGGCCTCCCAAAGTGTTGGGATTACAGACACGAGCCACCGCACTTGGCCTGTTTTAATTTCTTGAGAAGCTCTAACGTGTTAATGTTCAAACTGGCTTTTAGTGAAAAGTTTTCCTTCCCTCAGCAACCTTCAGTCATTCAGCAATCACTTTTAGAGCTTTGAATATAATTTCTACTACAACAGCTCTCAGGGTTTACTATCCCTGCATTCTGTACTGCGCCCATGTCATCTAGTTAACATCTCCCATTGGGTGTCTAAATGGGCATTTCAAACTCCACACAGCCCAAGTTAACTCATGGTCACACACACACACACACACACACCTCTCTTGGTCTTTCTCTTAATAAATGCCAACTCTTTCTTTCAGTGACTCAGACTAAACACTTTGCCATTATTCTTGGCTCCTCCCTTTTCCCCACACTCACATCACTTTAATCCACCATCCAACATCCAATCCTGGCCTTCTTACCACTCCCAGGACCCCCACCCTGACCCAAGCCAGCATAATTGCTCACAGGGCTTATTGAATACAATCCTCACTCTTCCCCCACTATTATCCATTTTCAACTCAGCTTTCTGAGTGATATTATTCAACGTAAGACAGAATATGCTGTTTCTTTTCCCAGAACCCCCCAACTGCTTCTGGTCTTATTCAGAATAAAAATCCAGAGTCCTGACAATGGAGAATGAGCCTCGAATGATCTTTCTTTGCCTACTCCCATCACCTACCTGACCTCATCTCGTTCTGCTCCCTCCTTGCTGCCCCTCAGACACTTAGGGAGGGTCACCCTCATCCCTAAATCCTCATCCTTGCTGTCCCCTCTGCCTGGATGCTCCTCCCCCAAAAGATGACCCTGCATAAAAGCTATGCCCCGCGACGATTGTCCCTTGGGGGAATTTGAATTTGGAAGTAAGACTATTGATCAGTTGCGAACAATTAAAATTATGAAATTGTTCAATTCAGTCTTGAATGAAAGTAAATTTATAATCAGAAGCCTCACATTTTAATAGCACATTAAGAGAAAGAAATGTAGAATTGTTGACCCAAGTATTTCAAACTACAAAGCCCTGTGCCAACCATTACATTTGATTATCGAAATATGGGTGAAAACTGTTGAGTGTTTACAAGTCAGACTTTGAAAACTAAAATATAAATATAAGCTGGGTAGATAGATTTTTTCTATCAGAAAAGAATTATGCATATTCTACAACTTGTCCTCATAAAATTTAATTCAACGGTATATTTTGTAAATGCAAACTTGAGTTTGAATTTACAAATCAGCCTCTTAATATTTAACTCAATGACAATGACTTCATTGATCTTCTTAGCCTCTTGGACTTAGCAGGGGAAACCTGCTTTTCTCCCGTGTGTAAATTACAAAGCTAGTGAAAATAAATTATGGCTAAAACATGAGTAATTAAAACAATCTCAACTTTTCCTACCATGCTTAGTAGCATCAGCAGAGGAGGTAGAAAGAGGAGGTTGTTTGGACTAACGGAGGCAGGATGGTGCTCTTCCGGGTTCTTCTTCACCACCAACTCTTCCCGTGTGTGCGAGAATGCAGCTGACACCCGGGAAGGTGCAGATTAATCAGGCATGCACCAGGTGATGTCAATCCGAGGAGACCAAGATTTACCTGGTGGCACCTGCGGAGCGGCCCCCCTCCCCCGACATGCCTGTGCCCTGCCTATTGCCTTTCCACTCCTAGAAAAGTCGCTCCCAGCAGATGCGCCGGGGGCGGGCTTTCTCAGCCCCCACTCTTGTGGGGACTGTATTAGAAACTCCACCCCCGCCCCCCCAGCTCCGGTCCCTGAAGCTAGATGACCAAAGAATAAATTTGCAGTTTTGCTTTTAGCCTTGCCTACTGGCTGATTCTTTTGTGCCCACTCGGCTGGTCTTAGAAAAACAAATCAGAGGTGAAATGATGGGAGTGGTGGCTGAGTGGCCACTCCTTCCCTTCCTGTCCCCATGGAGATGGGCAAATGCAGCCAGAAACAAAATAGATTCACACCCAGATGGACTTGGGTTCAAATCCCTGCTCCCACACTTGCCAAATATGGAAAGTGAGACCCTGTCTCAAAAAAAAAGAAGTTGACATTTATTAAGAGGAAGACCAGGTCATTGCCCTTTCTCTCAGCCTTTCTTTCCTCAACTGCAGAAAAAAAAAAAAAGGTCCTTATTTCAAGACTGTTGTGAGCCTAAAATGAGATAATGCCCACAAAATGTTTATTTAGCAGAGAGTATGGGACAGAGCTACTGGGCTGTTTCTCCTGAGGTCATTTGGTGTTACCTCAGATGTCTTTGATCCTTGAAAACTCTCAGACCCCAAAGGAGCAGTGAGTCCCCAACAGGGCTGAGTCACTTGCCCAGGGTCACAAAGACAATGAATGGCAGAGCGGCAATTTGAATCCACATTTGCCTGACTCCATTAAGTGTTCACTCCAGAACACAAGTATTTCTGGAACTTAACCCCTTGGGAACTACCTTCATCTCACCCTTTTTGACAGATATACACACCACCTGTGATATTATTTTCGTAAGTATTTCTTTACAGTAACTCATTTGATTATTGCAATAAACTTACTTAAATAAGAAATGTTATGTCTCCATTTAAAATGATGAAAACATAGCATCATTGCCACACATAAATAGCAACTGTAACATTTTATATATGTACATATGTATAAATATATTTATTCATATATATGAATCCATATTCATATTAATTCATTCATATTAATTCATACACATGAATCTATATTCTTATTCCATATTCTTATAATCCATATTCTTATTCATATATATGATATATATATGAACCCATAAATACATGTATGTATATATATATAGAGACACATAAAAAAACACTGTTTTGGATTCTATATATATATTCATAAATATGTATATATAATACTTAAGAAAATATATATATTCGTATATATGAATCCAAAACAGTATTTTTATATATGTGTATATACATTTGAATTTACATATCAAATATATATTTTAATTCATATATGAGTATACATATCAAATATATGTGATATCTAAATCCAATATATATGAATTTGGATATCATATGTATTTGGATTTATATACATGTTTATATGTATTTATATACATGGATTTATTTACACACATTTATATATGTGTGTGTGTGTGTGTGTGTATGTGTGTGTGTGTGTGTGTGTATATATATATATGAATCCAAAACAGTGTTTTTGGAGCCCACCGAGACATTGCTGACTGCTGAGAGTTCTGAACTTCAGACTTTGTCTGTCCCAATTACCAAGGGAGATTAGCAAATATTAGAGAATGTTAAAGAGACCCTACTCACCAAGTGAGATTTCCTCCTGGATGTAATCAGAGTAGCTGAATGACAACTGAACAGGGATTATTAATGTTATTTAATGTTAATGTTAATATACTATTGTTGTTTAATATCATATGCATATGCAGTATGCAACCAAAAAGTTGTTTCCCATACCACTAGGAGAAAATGCCCCACATTTTGCTAAACTTTGCCTTACCCTGAGAAATCTCCAAAAACGGTCTTCTATTAAACTGTTTTCAAAATCTTCTGACCACAGCCTATAATAACAAATACATTCCCACATTCACATTATTATTTATATCTACACCTATATCTACATCATTCTCTGTATCTGGAACAATGTATAACAAAAAGATTTATTGTGATATGCACAGTCTTTACTAAGAGTCTGTGCTTTGCACACTGATTTTTCCTTTCCTTTCTTTCTTTTTTTCTTTGTGTTTTTTAGAGACGGGCTTTCAGTCTTTTGCCTAGGCTGGAGTGCAGTGGTACAATCACGGCTCACTGCAACCTCGACCTACCAGGCTCAAGCAATGCTCTCACTTCAGCCTCCTGGGTAGCTGGCACTACAGGCATATGCCACTGCCACATCTTGCCAAATTTTTGTTTTCTGTTCTGTAAAGACAGGGTCTTACTGTGTTGCCCAGGCTGGTCTTGAACTCCTGGGCTCAAGACTTCCTGCCTTGACCTCCTAATTTCTTTTTGTTTCCTATCCTTATCTATTTAATTTTTTAAAATGTTACCAAGTACCAGTAAAGTAAATACTAAAGTTATACCAAAAAGCCAATGGTGGATGAAAGAGAAGAAGGCATATGTGGAGACAGACAAACATAAAGAGACAGAAATAGTAAGTTACTGAAAAAGGGAGAGAAAGAGATAGAGATGAGAGAGAGACGGAGAAAACCTGGTGCCTCTAAATAGCCTAAGACAGTAATTCTCAAAATATGTTGTGGTGACCCTTCAGGGAATCCACCAGATCAAAACTATTTTTGTTTTGATACGACACAAGATGTGATTTGCCTTTTCAAACTGTCATCTCTCACAAGTGCGAGGTGGGGTTTTCCAGAGGCTTCATGACGTGTGATGATGTCATCCCCCGATATTAACATGTAATGGGTTTGTTCTTATTCTTTTCAAGTGAATGAAGGAATAAATAGTTTTAAAATTTCTCAGGGTAAATTCCTAATATGGTAAAAAGCAACAGATAAAAGCCACATAAACAAAAACTCTTTGAGGTACTTTATAATTTTTAAGAGTGTCAAGCGAGTAATGAGGCCAAAGGCTTGGAGAACACCTTCCCTAAAAATGACCTATTGCATTCATGAATGAAGAAGTAAATTGCGTAGCAAGTTCAGGGAGAGAAATAAAACTTTGTTGAGCTGTGGTTTTTGGGGAAGGTTTCTTCTCATGGTTGAGACAGAGCTCCACCTGGGTATTGAAAGTACAGATGAGTTTGCTTGGCCATGGGAAGGAAAGTGCTCCAGGAGGGCAGCTCAACATTTGCAAAGGGCAGGCAGTGGGAGGGAAAGGGATGAGGTGAATTGGGGTAGAGAGGAACCCAGCCCAGCTTGAATGGAAGGTAAAGCTTAGAGGAGAGATTTTGGGATCAATGTTGATGACACTCCCATCCTTCAGTGGTCTCTGAAGCCAACTTAGAGGCCCCATTGGCCAGAGAACCAAATAGTTTGGTTTGCAGTCCCTGAATGCTCCCTCCCCCTGCTCCCAGGAGCTGGGACCTCACCCACGGGTTCCCCATGGAGTGGGAGTCCGTAGTCAACCACAGAGCTGAGCAAAATCTAAACTGTTTCTTTTCTTTGGAAGGCCTCTAGAAACAGGAAGAAAGGCTGTTTTCTAGGATTTGCCAAGAGTTAAGTCATTCCTCACTGATACAAACCATTTCTCCGGTTACTCTTTGGGGCCCAGGAACATTCATGAACTGTGCAGGGTTTGAACTCTTCAACTCTGAACTTCAGTCCCCTGGGTTGTCTGCTGGGGCTGGGGCACAGGTCTCTGGCCCTGCCTGGGTTTTAGAGGCATGGCCAAGCCACATGGGTGAGACAAGGCCTCCTCCATGGAGTCCTCAGAGAAATTCTCGTCCAGAGCTGTGGTGAGGGGTAGTCTGAGTTCAGTCTTTCTCCTGAGTCAGCTCACTGCCAGGTTTCCAGATGCACGTAGCCAGGCACTTCATAGGTAAGGTTATGCACAGGTATAGAGGCAAAGAGAGTGCATGAAATCAGGAAAGTAACATTTATTGAATTTATATGATGTGCCATTTCCTGTCCTGAGCACTTTGTATGTGTTATCTCACTTAGTTCTCACAACCACCTGTAGAGCGTAGGTAGTGGTTAACAACAATGTCTCTGGAGCCATCTGCCTGAGCTTGTGTCCTGGTTCTGCCCTGTGGCAGATCATATTTTCCAGGATGACTGCAACAATATCTTCCATTCCATGTGCTCTTCTGCAATGGAACCTCCTTCCATCTAGAGTTAGGGTCTAAGTCCCCTTCTTTTGAATCTGGGTGACTTGCTTGTAACCAATAGAAGGTGGCAGAAGTGAACTATGGGACTTCCAAGGCTAGGTCAGAAAAGGCAGTGCTGTTCCCCTTTGTTTGCTGGAACACTCTTGTTGGAGTTTGAGCCATCATGTAAGAAGTGCCCTGAGGCTTCCATGTTGTGAGGAAGCCCAAGCACATGGAGAGGCTGTGGCCAGATGAGGAGGCCGTGTGTAGGTGCTCTGGTCGGTTGGCAGTCCCAGCTGAGGTTAGTGTTAGAGTCATCTTTGTTCCGGTGCCAGATTTGTGAGTGATTTTTAGATTCTTGCTGTTGACTCATCCCTAGCCTTCAAGTCTTCTCACATGAGGTCCCAGACACTGTAGAGCACAGAGAAGCCATCCCTGCTGTGTCCCTTCTGAATCCCCAACTCATAGTAAACTTGAAGACAATGGAATGGTTGTTTTATGTCACTAAGTTTGGTGTAGTTTTTATACAGAAATAATAACTAAAGTGTGCCACTAACTTGCTGTGTGACCTTGGGCGAGTTACTTTACCTTTCTGAGTCTGGGGTTGCTGATCAGGAAAATGAAAATGAGTATGTGTACTCCAGAGAGATCTGGGGACAGTTAGACTAGACAACGAAACTCAGTTCTTAGTACAGTACGTGGCGCATAGTCAAGTGTTCAATAAAGGTATTCTCTATCATCCTACCCTGTCTCCCAACTAAGTACTATTCCCTCTCCCCCGAGACCACATTGTT
Organism: Piliocolobus tephrosceles; assembly: GCF_002776525.5. Classification (NCBI taxonomy): domain Eukaryota; kingdom Metazoa; phylum Chordata; class Mammalia; order Primates; family Cercopithecidae; genus Piliocolobus; species Piliocolobus tephrosceles. The sequence continues at coordinate 19,624,785 of NC_045453.1, read as the reverse complement.
ACCGGTTTCTTGGGAATCCGTTATTTTCTTGTTGTTGCTGTAACAAACTGCCACAAATTTAGCAGCTTAAAACAACCCACGTTGATTTTTTTTTTTTTGAGACGAGTCTCGCTCTTTCGCCCAGGCTGAAGTGCAGTGGCACGATCTCAGCTCACTGCAACCTCCACTCCCTGGGTTCAAGTGATTCTCCTGCCTCAGCCTCCCGAGTAGCTGGGATTACGGGCACCTGCCACCATGCCCAGTTAATTTTTGTATTTTTAGTAGAGACGGGGTTTCGCCATGTTGGCCAGGCTGGTCTCACCTGCCTCAGTCTCCCAAAGTGCTAGGATTACAGGCATCAGTCACCACGCCTGGACTATTATTTTTTAGTTGTGTAGGTTAGACGTCTGACATGGATCTCATTGACTAAAATCAAGATGTCATCGGAGCTGTGTCCCTTTGTGGAAGCCCGGCAAAGGACCCATTTCCTTCTCTTTCCCAGTCTCTAGAGTCCACCTGCATTCCTGGGCTCATCACCTGCTTCCATTTTCAAAGCCAGCCCTGGCCAATTGAGTCTTCCTCACGTTGCCTCCCTCTGACATTCTCTTCTACCTCCGTTTTCCATATATCCTTCCAGTTACCCAAGCCCACCTAGATAACCCAGGATAATCTCCTAATCTTCAGGTCAACTGATTACCAACCTTAATTCCATCTGCAACCTTCATTCCTCCTTGCCATATAACCTAACAGTTTCAAAGCCTCTGTGGATATCTTTAGGGGACTGCTGTTATTCTGCCTACATCGTATCTTTCAAGAGATAATCTGTACATACAAGTATGTATTTTCATTTAAACCCTAATAAAAAGCAGTACTGTAAACTCGTATGTGGTACATACCTAATTTTAACCTACTGGAATATATAGCCTATTAACTGCCTTGGATCATGACCATCATTTATTTTAAGGAAATAGAATGCACAGCACATAATAAAACTAAGTATTGCTTCATGAAACTTTTGTTTCAGTCTTTTGTGGGTGAGTGCATATGTGTGAACTGCGTCATGATATAAAAAGTATTTTTTACAATGAGTCACAGTAAAAAATGTTGGGAAGTTATTATTATATAGTTTAGTGGTTATATGAGGTTTTTCTGGGGTTAGACTGTCTGGCTCCATCGCTTACCGGCTGTATGACCTTGAATAACTGACTTCATCTTTCTGAGTCTCAGTCTCCTTGTCTGTAAAATGGAGTTAACAACTGTAGCCCACCTTACAGGGTTTATGGGAACATTACATGGGCTGAAAGGTGCTAAGTGCTTAGCACAGTACCTGGCAGTCATAGGCATGTGTTATTATTATCTTTGCTTTTCTTATCCTTATTATTCTTTTAAAGGCATGGAGAGGATGGATTTTCAGTGGAGAAAGAACCAAGGTTACGTAGGGATTTTTGTACAAACAGGAAGTGTGGGCTCTGCTCAGAGGAGTGCAAATGAGTTTGTAATCCGAGAGGAGCTGATCATCAACCCATCAGAATCCTCCAAATCTGAGCGCAAATTCATTTATGTTATTCGTTCAGTAGGTCAGTAAGTATTTGTGGAGTTCTATCGTGTGTCAGGCTTATTCCAGGGTGAGGCTATGGCTGGAAAGCAGCATGACATCTCTTTGTCCTCATGGTATGCACAGTCTAGAGGCTTGCAGGCACTCAACAGGTGGGTCATTACAGGTGTGTTGGGTGATATTAAAGAGAAGTACAGAACAGTAAGAGTGGACAAAACGGAGGATTCTGGTGTACCGGGTGGGGGGCACCCAGGGAATTCCCTGTGGAGATGTATTTGGCCAGCTGTCTGCATGGTGAGCAGGGGTTACAAGGGTCAAGGGCTTTGGGGTGAGGAGGAGAACTTTAGGTGGGTGACACGACATGTGCAGACTTTGGTGTGAGAGACTATGTACCCTGATATGGGGACTGAAGCAGGTTCAGTGTGTCCTGAGGAACTTGAAGGAGGAAGACATCCAACAGGAGTCGAGAGCATGGGACTCGGGACAGGGGAGTGTTGAGAGTGGGGACAGAGAAAAGAGGCTGAGGTCTTCTGGGCCCTTGATGGGGAGAATGTAGCATTAAGACCCTGAGGATTCGGGAAGAAGACCTCCCAAAACGCAATGAAGCCAAGTTTCACAATGAAACTTTAGGAAGGCATCCCAGAGTTGAGGGCAGGGGGCGGCTATTCAGAACAGCAGGCCAGGGGGCTGCAGACTGAATTCCTGGAAGAAGAAATGAGAAGGAGACCCCTGGTCAGTTTTGGACCAGCTACCCAAGATGTTCCAGGTTCTGCAGGCGGTACATTCTGGAAAACTTCTGAAGGCTCCCCAACGTCAAGATCTGTGGGAAAGAACAGAAGCTAAAATGTCATTAGGATCAATGTCAAACTCAGCCTGTGGGCTTATTCATTTATTCAACAAGCGTTTATCAAATGCTGCTTTAAAGTCAGAGAGGCCTGAGTTGAAATCTGGAGTCTGTCATCTATTCAGTTCCTAAGAAGCGTTTACTATGTGCCTCAGTTTCCCAACCTGTAACTTGGGGATGGCAATGCCTACCATCCCCAATACCTAAGGGGAGGGGAAGCATTAATGTTGAGAAGGGACTTACCACATTGTAGGATCCCAGGAACTGTATGTTCTGGATTCTAGACTAGACTTAGAGGACACAGAAATGAAAAAGTCAGGTTTCTGGCCTCAAGTAGCTGCAGTATTGGGGAGAAGACAGAAAAGAGAAGAGATAATTCTTGTACAGCAGGATTAGGGACCCAGTAATGGAAACATTGGAGGCTATGGAAACAGAGAGGGGACCTCTGGGTCAAAAAATCAACTGCCAATGAATTTACAGTTTACACCTCAGAGTTACTTGGGTCCCTTTGAGTTAAAAGTGATAGAAACTCAACTACAATAGATATGTAGTGGTTCACACAACAGATAAACCCAGAGGTAAGGGCTTCAGGCCTGGCTGGATCTAGGTGCTTAATCTTAAGGCCTTGCTCTCGCTCTTTCTTTCTGATCTGTTTACCTCTGCATTGGCTTCATTCTCAGGTAGGCTTGCAGTGGGAAGATGCCTCCAGTAGCTCCAGGCTTATTTCCTGCCAGCCTAACCACTCCAGTAGAAAGAGAACTTTTCTTTCCCTAATAAATCCAGACAAATTCCAAGCATTGAGTCTCATTCCATTGGCTGAGTCGTGTGTCCATCCCTGAAATGCTCCCTGGGACTAGGGGAATAAACTATGCCGATTGGACCTGCCTGAGTCACATGCTCAGCCTTAGAGCCAGAGTAGGAGGGCTTCTGGGCAGGGTTTAGGCCCACAAAATCACAATCATGGCTCTGCTATCCTCTGTTAGTTTTACTCTGAAGGATGCTGTCACCAAAAGGTGGCAAATATACCCTCCTGTTTGTTCTACTTTCCAAAGAGGAGAAAAGACAGTGCTGCTTGAGTGATTTATCAAAGCAGAGGAGGGGCACATACACCAACAGCAGTAGCAGGAACAGCACAAAGTAACTGACAGGTAGAGTTTCAGGGTGCTGAAGTATAGAAGAACACAAGAAACTTACAATAACAGTTATCAATGGCTAAATACTGCCTCCCCACATCCAAAATGTGTTAGTGTTATGAGGGAAGATTGATATTTCTGCTTGGGTTATGCTTCTTTAAATGAAACATTGGTTGTTAAATACAGGGGTTCATGGATGTATGGAGTTACATATAAATTTAAAATTCTTCTCTCAGTTTCTCTTTTTTTAACTTTTATGTTTGGGGGTACATGTGCTCGCCACATAGGTGAATACATGTCACAGGGGTTTGTTGTACATATTATTTCAACACCCAGGTGTTAAGCCCAGTACCCAATAGTTTCTTTTCTGCTCCTGTCCCTCCTCCCATCTTCCCCCATCAAGTAGATCCCAGTGTCTATTGTTTCCTTCTCTGTGTGCAAAATTTCTTATCATTTAGCTCCCACTTATGAGTGAGAACATGTGGTATTTGGTTTTCTGTTCCTGCATTAGTTTGCTAAGGATAATAGCTTCCAGCACCATCTATGTTTCCACCAAAGATATAATCTTGTTATTTTTTATGGCTGCAGAGTATTCCATGGCATATATGTACCACATTTCCTTCATCCAGTCTGTCATTGATGAGCATTTAGGCTGATTTCATGTCTTCGCTATTGTGAATAGCGCTGCAACGAACATTCACGTGCTGTGTCTTTATGGTAGAATGCTTTGTATTCCCCTGGGTATATACCCAATAATGGGATTGCTGGATTAAGTGGTAGTTCTACTTTTAGCCCCTTGAGGAATTGCCACACTGATTTCCACAATGGTTGAACTAATTTACATTTCTACCAACAGTGTACAAGTGTTTCCTTTTCTCTGCAACCTCGCCATTGTCTGTTATTTTTTGACTTTTTATTAATAGCCATTCTGGGCTGGGCGTGGTGGCTCACGCCTGTTATCCCAGCACTTTGGGAGGCCAAGGTGGGCAGATCACAAGGTCAGGAGATCAAGACCATCCTGGCTAACACAGTGAAACCCCATCTCTACTGAAAATACAAAAAATTAGCCGGGCGTGGTGGTAGGTGCCTGTAGTCCCAGCTACTCGGGAGGCTGAGGCAGGAGAATCGGCTAGAATCCAGGAGGCAGAGGTTGCAGTGAGCCAAGATAGTGCCACTGTACTCCAGCCTGGGCAACAGAGCAAGACTCCGTCTCAAAAAAAAAAAAAAAAAAAAAAAAAGATATTCTGACTGGTGTGAGATGGTATCTCTTTGTAGTTTTGATTTGCATTTTGCTAATGATCAGAGCTATTGATCTTTTTTTCATATGCTTGTTGGCCACCTATATGTCTTCTTTTGAGAAATGTCTGTTAATGTCCTTTGCCCACTTTTTAATGGGGTTGTTTATTTTTCTCTTGTAAATTTAAGTTCCTTGTAGATGCTATATATAAGAACTTTCTCAGATGCATAATTTGCAAATATTTTCTCTCATTCTGTAGGTTGTCTGTTTATCCTGTTGATAGTTTATTTTGCTGTGTAGAGGCTGTTAAGTTTAATTAGATCCCACTTGTCAATTTTTGCTTTTGTTGTGATTGCTTTTGGTATATTTGTTATGAAATCTTTCCGCTTTCCTATGTCCAGGATAGTATTGCCTTGGTTTCTTCCAGAGTTTTTTATAGTTTTGGGTTTTACATTTAAGTTTTTAATCCATTTTGTGTTGATTTTTGTGTATGGCATAAAGAAGGGGTCCAACTTCAATCTTCTGTATATGGCTAGCCAGTTACCCAGCACCATGTATTGAATAGGGAGCCTTTTCCACATTGTTTGTTTTTGTCAGCTTTGTGCAGCCTTATTTCTGGACTCTATTCTGTTCCATTGGTCTATGTATCTGTTTTTGTACGAGTGCCATGCTGTTTTATTTACTGTAGCCCTGTAGTATAGTTTGAAATTAGATAACATGATGCCTCCAGCTTTGTTCTTTTTGCTTAGGATTGCCTTGGCTATTCAGGCTCTTTTTTGGTTCCATATGAATTTTAAAATAGTTTTTTCTAGTTCTGTGAAGAATGTGATTCATAATTTGATAGGAATAGCACTGAACCTGTAAATCACTTTGGGCAGTATAGCCATTTTAATGATATTATTTCTTCCTATCCACGAGTGTAGATGTTTTTCTATTTGTTTGTGTCTTCTTTAATTTCTCTGAGTAGTGTTTTACCATTCTTATTGTAGAGATCACTCACCTCCCTCGTTAGCCGTATTCACAGGTATTTCATTCTTTTTGTGACATTTGTGAATGGGATTGCCTTTCTGATTTGGGTTTCAGTTTAGCTGTTGTTGTTGTATAGGAATGCTAGTGATTTTTGTACATTTATTTTGTATCCTTCAACTTTGCTAAAGTTGTTTATCAGCTGGAGGAGCTTTTGGGCAATCTCTCAGTTTCTTATCCCAAGCCATGTGCTTCCACTAGGGCATTTATAGGGGAGAAGACTAATAATAAACTAGCAAATATAACAATATAAGACAAAATGAATACAAATAAAATAAATAAAGCATGTGCAGTGCTCAGGTAGAGAGGCACATGTGCCTGTGGGGGCACACAGTCCAGGCTGGGTGACGTGTGTGGTGACTATTGTAATGGTTCATTTTACATAACAACTTGACTGGGCCAGGGGTGCCTAGATATTTGATCAAACATTATTCTGGGTGTTTCTGTGGGGCAGTTTTGAATGAAGTTACATTTAAATCTAGAGACTGAGCAAAGCAGATGATCCTCCCTAATGTGGGTGGGCCCCATTCAATCAGTGGAGGGTCTCAATAAAATGAAAATAGGCTGACTCTCTCTGGAGTAACAGAGAATTCCTCACGCCTGACTGCCTTTGAACTTGGACATTGGCTTTTTCCTGCCTTTGGACTTGAACCGATGTGTTGGCTCCTCCTGGATCATGAGCTTGCCGGCCTTTGAACTGGAACTACATCATTGGCTCTCCCCTCTTAGGCCTGCAGCTTGTAACTCAATTTGCAGATCTGGGGACTTGCCAGCCTTTATAATCACATGAGCCTATATTTATATCTCATATTGGTTCTGTTCCTCTGGAGAGCCCTGAGTAATACCACTATCACTGCTGAGGTCTTACTGTGTGTCAGGAGTTGTGCTGGGTGCTTTACAGGCTTTTTCCTATTTTTTACTACATCACTACCCTGGGAGTGAGGCATGTTCTTATTTGCAGATAAGAACTGGAGGCTCACCAAGGTGAGTAAATGATTTGCCGATGTCCCTGGCTGGTAAGCAGCAGAACTGATAGTTGACTCCAAATTCCCTTCCTAACTTGGCATACTGGAAGCAAAAAGCCAAACTCTGGGAGCAGAAAACCAAAGTCAGTTCTTTGCAGGGGGAAAATGACCTAGATAAATCCCTTGTGAGGAAGTAAAGGGAATCATGTGTGTCAGTATGAGAGAGGATATATAATTACAAATATAGAAAAGGGTAACATAATTATAAGAAAAAAGTTGCGGAACTTCAAAGCAAAACCATGGAAAATGTAGGGAATATAAGCAATCTTTAAGCAAAACATAAATGTTCAAAATTGACTCAAGAAGAGGTGAGAAATATAAAAATACAGTTAACCAGAAGAAGCAGCAAAACATTATTAAATGTTTACCAATATGGGCTGGGCATGATGGCTCATGCCTATAATCCCAGCACTTTGGGAGGCCGAGGCAGGAGGATCGTTTGAGGCCAGGAGTTTGAGACCAGCCTGAGCAATATAAGGAGACTCTGTCTCCATAAAACAAACAAACAAAATAGAAAAACTGGCCATAGAGGTGTGTGCCTGTAGTCCTAGCTACTTGGGAGGCTGAGCGGGAAGGATTGTTTGAGCTCAGGAATTTTAGGCTGCCATGAACTATGCTCATACCACTGAACTCCAGCCTGGGCAACAGAGCAAGGCTCTGTCTCCAAAACAAAACAATAACAACAAACAAACTGACAAACAAAATTTACCAAAATATTATTTAAAGTGCTCCAGTCTACAAACTTGATGCCAAGTTATTCAAATCATTTATCCAAAACAAAGAACAACCTTAATGCCAAGGTTTGTCATTCCTAATACAATTAGGAAAACTAATTGTTCACTTATGAATAAAGATCATGTTCACTCATGAATAAAGATGCTAAAAATCTCAATAAAGTGTCAGCAAATATAATTCAGCAGCATATTAAAAGAATGATATATTATGAGCAAATAACATGTGTTTCAGGGAAGCAAGAATGGCTTATCATTACAAAAGCGGGCAGAATTCATTACATCAGCAAATTAAGTGAGAAAAGCCAGACTTTATATCTGAAAAATGCTGGAGCTGCATTTGATAAAATTCTACAGCTGTTTCTAGAAAGAAACTACATGAATGAAATAAAAATATGTAGTGCAAGCTAACAGTAGACATACTATTAGGTTGGTGCAAAAGTAATTACAGTTCTTGTCATTACTTTTAATGGAAAAGATCATAATTAAATTTTGCACCACTCTAATATTTTACTGTGAAACATGAATCAGGCCCAATAAAATAATAAATAAGACAGGATGGCTACTGTCTACACTGTCCTTTCAAAGTTTATAGCTAATACAATTATATAAGGAAATAAATAAGCAGTATAAATATTAAAAATTGTTCTTTTTTGCAGATGACATAATTGTAAACACAGAAAAGTCAAAAGAACCTACTTACAAAATAGTATTCACATGAGTTTTTAATCTTTGTAAATGGCAATTTATAGATTGCTCGAATATGTACTAAATATGAAGACACCAATAGCTTTCTTTTTATTAGGAACAGTCAGTTAGGCATGAACACTGAAAAATATTTCATTTATAACAGTGATCAAAACTATAAAATACAAATGAATTTAACAAGAAAAGTACAAGACCCGTATGGAAATGATTGTAAGATTTAATTAGAGAGTAAAAAACAAAAGCCTAAATAAAAGGAATATGTGGAAAGACATGTACTTTCAAATTTCAAATTTGAAAAAGACTTTAGTTTGAAAATTTTATATCATTTGAAATTTGTGAAATTTTGAGTTTCATAAAATTTCTATCTTTCCCAAATTAATTTTTCAATTGTATAAAATTCCAATCCTTACCTCAATGAGTTTTTTTCTGGATGTAGACAAAAATTACTAAGAAAATTTTAAAAATGAAGCCTTGGGTGGGGTGGAAAATGGCCTTGGGCTGGACGTTTCCATCTGTCTCTGCCCATCTTTACGCTGCCCTGAAGCTGACCCCTGTGACTGTGTCCCCAGCTTGCTTGTCCTCTTATACCTGGTTGGATTTGGGCAGTGGGAGGTACTGTAAGGAAAAGGGGGGGGGGGGGCAGAAGGAGATCAAGTCAGAATGTTTCCTCCCCAGCTCCTTCCCTGGGGCGTTACAGTGGATTGCCTGTTTCCTACTGAAGACCACAGTTCCTGGCAGACAGCCCTCTCCATAGAACTCTGCGTCCCAGATTCCGGAAAACGCTTCCTCCCAGAGGTGTCCTGGTAACTGCTGAATGGCAAGCTCTGAAAAAAGGGGGACGTGAAGCTCTGACGTACAGCATTTGCCCATTTCCTTGGTGTAAGTATTCCCACCATGGCTGATTTCAAGCTACTAATGTGAAGCTGTGGGTCGCTAATGACTGGCCCCTGCCAGCTAGTGTGAGCCGCCTTCAGCACACCCTAGGGACAGCGCTCCCTGTCACTGGCCCTGGTGTACTGCCCTACTCCTTGTTGGCTTCCATAAAGCTTGTCCATCCCTTCTCTGTTGTACCACTTGAGTAGACGGTTTGCTTCCTGCTAGGACCCTAGCTGATGAATTACTAGAAAGTTAGTTCAAAGAAAAAGACAGAAGAACAAATAGATTAGTAGGACATTATAGGAACTCCATAAATTAATCTGAGTATATTTGGGAAATTTATGTATACGTATTTATATGTATAAATTTATGTATGTATATATATTTTTAATATATGCGTAGGTGGCATTTAAATTCAGCAGTAACAGCCTGCTTCATTAACAAATGGTGTCCATTAATAAGAAGGTAGGTTAAACTCTACGTCATACTATTGCATATACCAAAATAATTCTAGATGGATCAATATCTAAACGTAGAAATACAACTATCACATTTGAATAACACTTCAGAGAATATTTATATATACTCAGGATCACCTCGGGGGGATTTGGAATAAAAACGTGATGGGCAAAGATATAATGTCCCTAATCTACAGAGAGCTCCCAGAAATTGACAAGAAAAAGATAAACATTTAAAGAGCAAAATGGACAAAGTGTGCTCACAGAATGACCTATATGCATGAAAATTTTGTAAACTTGCTCATGGTCAAACAAATCTAGATGGTAATAGAGTATTTTATACTCCTTTGTTGATAAAAATTGAGAAGATTGACAATACCCCGGGTTGGTGAAGATGGGGAGGAACCGTCATACATTCCTGATGAAATGTGAATTGCTACAATGATTCTTGATGTATTGTTAAAAAGTATTATTAAAGTAAAAGTGTCGTGAAAGCATTATTAAATTTAAAATGCTTGACTAATTTTTGTATTTTTAGTAGAGATGGAGTTTCTTTTTCTTTTCTTTTCTTTTCTTTTTTTTTTTTTTTTTGAGGTAGAGTCTCACTCTGTTGCTTAAGCTGCAGTGCAATGGTGCGATCTCGGCTCACTGCAACCTCCGCCTCCCGGGTTAAAGCGATTCTCCTGTCTCAGCCTCCTGAGTAACTGAGATTACAGGCACACGCCACCATGCCTGGCTAATTTTTGTATTTTTAGTAGAGACGGGGTTTCACCATGTTGGTCAGGCTGGTCTCAAACTCCTGACCTCTTTATCCACCTGCCTCTGCCTGCCAAAGTGCTGGAATTACAGGCATGAACCACCGCGCCCAGCTGGGAAGGAGTTTCACCATACCAGCCATGCTGGTCTCAAACTCCTGACCTCAAGTGATCTGCCCGCACTACAGCCTGGACGACAGAGTGAGACTTTGCCTCAAGGATAGATAGATAGACAAATAAATAAATAAATAAATAAAATGCTTGGAACCTTTCACCCAGGAGTCTCACATTTGGAAATCCATCCTACATAAATAAAATGATCAATATGGGATATATCACTAAGGATACTTACTGCAGCATTGATTATACAGACAAAAATTGAGGACCATCTGAATGTCGTGATGGACATAGTGTAACAATTTAAGAAATTATATTGTATTCATATCATGACTTCTCTGTCGTAGTTTGAATTAGATCAATATACGTCAACCTGCAGAGGGGTCCACAATGTATATGATTAATCATATTTTGGAAAGGGTGAGAAACTTATTTATGTGACTATTTGTTGGCATTTATTTGTATAAGCACGGAGGGAAAAGAGTGTGTGGGAAGATTCTCACCCAACTATTAAAACTTAAAATATGAATTGTTTTCACTAATCTCTGTTGATTGATTTGTTTCAAACAACGTGGATTTCTTTTGTTGCTAGGAAGAAAAAAACAATTATACATACAGACATGCTTACACACATATTTATGTTAAAAAAAACTTGAAATAAGTGTTGCATAAACTTCTAATGTATAAATGTAGTATATTGCATTTAGTCAATTTTCTAGTGTTAGACATTTAGTTGATTTGCAAATTTTTACTTTTATAAACAGTAGTGCAATATATTATCTTTGCCCATATATCTTTGCACATGTCATGTATCCATTCAAATCATCATTCAATTTTGTGCCCGTTATATACCAGGTGAAGGGAAGACAGCCCCCGTCGGATTTCAGGTTGTGAGGCACAATTTAATATATAACTAAATATTTATAAATACTACATCCAGCTGTGAAGAATAATAAAAATGGGTAAGAAAAAAAGAGTGATGGGAGAGAAGGAGCAGGAGTTTGCTCTTTTAGATAAACTGGTCAAGGGAAACCTTGATGACAAGGTGACATTAAAGCAGGGACCTGAAGGAAGACAGGGAGTGAGAGCAGTGTTCAAATACATAAAGAAGAAAGTAGAAATAATCCATAGTCTTACTAACTAGATATATATATATTATATAAAAATATATTATATATATTTATAATATATTATATATAATAATTTATATATATATATATAACCAGATAAAAATATATATATTTTTTATTTTTTTGAGATAGAGTCTTGCTCTGTCACTCAGGTTGGAGTGCAGTGGCATGCTGTTGGCTCAATGAATGCAACCTCTGCCTCCTGGGTTCAAGTGATTCTCTGTCTCCGCCTCCAGAGTAGCTGGGATTACAGGCGTCTGCCACCATGCCCGGCTAATTTTTGTATTTTTAGTAGAGGTGGGGTTTCACCGTGTTGGCCAGACTGGTCTCCAACTCTTGATCTCAGGTGATCCACCTGCCTCAGCCTCTCAAAGTGTTGGGATTACAGGTGTGAGCCACCACGCCCGGCCACTTCTGTGCAACATTTTAATGTTTTCTTTTCAGTTATTTTCTATGCAGTTATTTTTTTAAAAAAACACTTAAAATTACAATAATGCAGTACATAAATTTTTATATTCTTTTTCTCTCCTTCCCTTGGACTTTATATTGTATTTTTTGTGCTCTAAATATATCTTTCTGATTATTTCCTTAGGATCACTTCCTGAGAGTGACACTGCAGATTCAAAGGACATGCCCTTTTAACATTTTGATAGCTACCCTCCAGAAATATTGTACTATTTTACCTTCCCACCAGCAGTATAGATGACTTCCTATTTCTGCACATTTTTGCCAACACTGTGTATGGGCTCTTTAAAATTTTTGTCATTCTCACATTACTGTTTTTATATAAAAAAGGAAATGAACTTTATGGTTGCGTTCCTTCTTTCTTTGGTTATTTGTAGAAGTTGATAACCCCTTCATTCCATGCAAAAGAAAAATACAGACAAATTTAGGAAATCATTTCTTTCTTCTGGCAACAAATATTCAGAGCTTCCTTTGTGCCCGGCATTGTGTTCCTGCAGATGGGGTCATAGACTTGCAGTGCTAAGAGAGAATGGAGAGATCTGGTACAACTCCTTAGTTTTGCAGATGAAAAAATGGAAGCCCAGAGTCCAGTGATTTGCCCAAGTCACATAGTGAATTAGTTGAAGATCTGGGACTAGAACTTGGTTCTCAGTGCTCTCTTTACTATAAAACACTGCTTCAAAAAACAAAACAAGGCTCACTGTGGACTACTTAACTGGCAAATTATGATTTGGTGGGGGCGTGTGGGTGGGTTGGAAGTGAGGTTGGAGGGAGGGAAAGCGGTTGAGTTAAACCTCGGTAGCTGTGGGGACCAGGCTCTGTGGTGCAGAGGGACGGCTGCAAATGTGACGTTCTGCAGTTGATCCCCAGAGTCTGGGGAGAAAAGTAAACGTCAGGAAATTGGCTCTGTTGGCTGTCTTTGTCATTCTGAGCCTCTCACCCTACTCCTTCCCCCCTCCCCAGACCCATTTCAGAAATCCGGTCCCATTTTTCTTGCCTCTGACCCTGGTGGCTGAAGTTTCTCTCAGTATCATAAAACCTGGGGTTGTAAAATTCATATTGTAACTTTAAGAGCCACATCTGTTTTAATCATTTTTTTTTCCTGTTTTAAGAACACAACGGGATTTTAATGGCGGCAATAAAATGGAAAAGTTGAAGGAAATTATCACAGATTTGTAAAGCTGTAACGCAGGTTCCTGGGCTCATGTGAGCAGTCAAATTACAAAGAAGTAACCCAATTGCTTTTATTGCAGGCAGATCTCTGGTTTAAGCATTTCTCAGTTTAATCTATTGATGAGGATTAGCATTTTATTCACTTCGGTGCTCATAATAGCCCAAATAACATATTACCCGATAGGCCAGATTGGTGGGAATCGTGAATCTCAGAGATGCAGAGAAATTCGGAGAAATAGCATAAGGCAAAAATATTGGGTCTTTCAAGTCAGACAGATCTGGTTATAATCCTGAGTAAACATTGCCTTTTTTTTTAATATAACGATATAAAAGCAAGTTTTGCAGTGAAATTATATAAGGAAATCACTCAGCGTGAAGCCAGGCAAACAGTAGGTGCTTACTAAATGATCACTGTCATCTGGTTCTCCTTCTGATGAGTAAGCTATTTGAAGCAGCCACTGGTGCTGCTCCTTCTCCATACTCTTGTAGTGTCTTCCTCTCACCCAAAACGCTTACTGCAAACACCTGCATTTCTCCATCTGAGGCTCTTTTTCTGGCCCTGGGAGCATGCTTGGCCCAGATTCAGAGCAAGCCAGAAGTGTTGATGGGTTAATGCCCCAGAAGCAGCCCTCAACCAATCACAAATCGGGGGTGGAGGATAAATACCTCCACTCCCTCTCCCCACAGGTGGGATCACTCTGAGACACGTATTTTGTGCTGCCTCCCCAAGCACCCCAGTGAGATTTAGCTCTATTTGCTCACAGTGAAAACCTGCTTGGTAATATACTCTCTATTCGTTTCCTTTTCTTCTGTGTCTTATGTACAAGAAGAAAGAGATGAGAAGGAGTAGGTGAGGGATGAGAAAATGGTCTCTAGATGCTCTAGCGCCATTCTCCTGCCTCAGCCTCCCGAGTAGCTGGGACTACAGGCGCCGCCACCTTGCCCGGCTAGTTTTTGTATTTTTTAGTAGAGACGGGGTTTCACCGTGTTAGCCAGGATGGTCTCGATCTCCTGACCTCGTGATCCGCCCGTCTCGGCCTCCCAAAGTACCTGGGTTTCTTTCCCTGAAACTGGAAGGACTTGCTGCTGGCTGGAAGAAGTTCCCACGATTTAACACTGCACACTCCTCCCCAGTACATCTCAACCAATGACTCTCAGGAGATAGTGTATCAATATCCTAGCTCCCTCGAAGTGTAGGCAGAATAATTCTGAGCTGTGTGCTTTGCACTATTTCCCAGAGTTTGTTGGAGGGTTGAAGCTGTCTGTGGTCACCTGTTGCAGTGGCTGGCTTGATAAGGCACACTGTATCTGCTGACTTTTCTCCTCTGTCTTCTTCCCTGCTTCTCCTTGAACCATCCCCTCTCATCTCTTAAATAAACTGCATACCCTTGAATACCTTTCTCAGTGATTGCTTTCAGGAAAACTGAAATGTGAGGTATCTCTGATATTTGAGTAATGACAAGAAGTCAGGTATGAAAATAATTGGGTAACAGTGGAATAAAAATGGTGCATAGATGTCTTTATTTATTTATTTATTTTGTGAAGCTATTTTCTGAGATACGGAAGATGGAGGGGGAATGGGAAGGAACTGAAGATCACAGGGTCGTTGTTAAGAGCACGGACTCTGGAGCCAGACCCTTGGGTACATATCCCAGCACTGCCATTTAACACCTGCAGGAACTTAGGCAAGCCACTGAGTCCCTTAATGTCTCGATTTCTTCATCTGTAAAATGGAGCTAAAAGCTATACTTCAGAGGGTCCTGACGAGGACTGAGTGAGTTACAATATGTAAAGCACCTATAACAGTGCCTTGCGCAGTAAACACTTATTATTACTACTAGCAGTTTAGTTATCGGTATTACTGCTTTAGACATGTTAAGATTGAGATGCCCATTGATATCCAATTATATCTGGCCCAAGTGCTCCCAAGTCTCTGGGGACAATGTGGTGAGATAATAGCAGACATGAAAGAGTCTTGGAAACTCTTTGTTTACCCGTCTGTCTGCCCCTTTGAGCTCCAGAGACCATGACTAACTCGCCTGGTCCCGGGGTTTGACTCAGGGCTGCTCAGAGCAGTGACTCAGGGTAGCCACTGAGGATGTAAATAAAGGAAGGAATGGAGCAGGTCTTGCTGGCCACAGGTAAGGAACATTCATGAGATTATTTCTGCAGGGGTCCCGGATCTAGTCCATTGAGGAGCTGCTGTCATTGCCCCCAAGGCAGCTCTAGAGTTTTTGGAGTTTGTCTACCCCAGAGGTAAAAGGTTTTCCTGAGAATGAAGTGCTGGGCTCTGCAGATCTGAGATAAGGCAGCTCTCAGAGTCTGTAGTAACCTGAGCTGCCCAGGCTTGGCAGAGGCATCTGGGAAGCTCTCACAAGAAAGGGAGGATGGAAAGCCAGCCCGAGTAGGCATACCAGCTCCTGGCTCCTCCCAGATGAGGGCCCAATGTGGGGATAATGACCCTCTGCTGAAAGCAGCTTAATCCCAAAAGGTGCTTGAAAAAACGGAGCCTGCTGTCAGTGGAAGCATCAATTGGTGCCACCTTCTGCAAAAGCAAATTAATGATACCAACGCCTTGTTGAGTCATTTTGGAGCCTGAGGCCAAAGGGAAAATGTGCAGCCTTCATATATGACTTTACAAAATAATAATAATAATAACAATTATTATTATTATTATTATTATTATTATTATTATTATTTGAGACGGAGTCTCGCTCTTGTCGCCCAGGCTGGAGTGCAGCGGTGTGATCTCAGCTCACTGCAACCTCCACCACCCAAGTTCAAGCGATTCTCCTGCCTCCCACCTCCTGAGTAGCTGGGATTACAGGCGCTTGCCACAACGCCCGGCTAATTTTTTTTTTTTTTTCCAGTAGAGTCAGTGCTTCACTACATTGGTCAGACTGGTCTCGAATTCCTGACCTCGTGATACACCCGAAAGTTCTGGGATTACAGGCATGAGCTACTGCGACCGGCCTTATTATTGTTATTTTTGAGACAGGATCTCACTGTGTCATCCAGGTTGGAGTGCAGCGGCTCAGTCACAGCTCACTGTAGTCTTGAGCTCCCAGGCTCAAGTGATCCTCTTGCCTCTCAGTCTCCTGAGTAGCTGGGACTACAGACATTCACAACTATGCTGGGCTAGCCTCATATATAGATAGATTTGATGTAGATATAGATGTAGATATATTTATTTATCCATTTTTTCACAGTTAAATTATTTCCAGAAGTAGGTTTTGAAAATATTAGGGATGAGTTTGCTTCCATTAAAGCCAGCAAAGTAAAATTGATACAAATTCTGTTTGGGGTATAAATAAAATAAAACATAAATAATGCTTTGAGTTTTAATACACTTACTTTGAACTTTTCAGTATATGTTTTTCAGCTACTTCAATGATCTGGGAGAAAATTACCATTAAAGAATACATTAAAATATGTATATGAAGGCACGTTTTCCCTTTGGTCACAGGCTCAACAAAGCCAATATGACACTGTCAGATGCTGTCTTTAAAATTTTGATATTTTGCTCATTATGGATAGCTTTTAGCATTAATTTTGATTTAGAAAAATATTGCATTAAGATACAGTTTATCTTGATTACTGAGTTTTGGGGGCATCCTCTTAAATTTTGTGCCTGAATGCTTCACTCACCTTACCCTACTTCTGATCCTGCTTGTGCCAAACCGTATGGGGCCTTATCCAGCAAATACCACCCCTAGGGCTTGACGTTAGGAGAACTGTCATACCAGGCACAAAAGAGTGTGCTCAAGAGTGCTCACTGCAGCATTGGAAACCAGCCCCAGCCCTTCTTAGAAGATGGCTGCTTAAATGGAGCCATAGGGTGGCATATTCTACAGCCGTTAAAAAGAATATTATTTCAAATTTTCCAACACAGAAAAACATCCAAGAAATATTCAGGAAGAAAGTTACAAAACAATACCTACAATGAAGCTCATACTTCTGTTTGCACTGTTGGAAATGTTTTGTGTTAATCTCACAACTTTCCTACAAGGTTATAGAAGAGGAAATGGGTCCAGAGAAGTTAAGTAGTTTTCCCAGGGACACACAGCAGGGAAACAAGAGTCAGGTTTTTTAGTGCAGGAAGTCTAGCCCCAGAGTCCAAGGTTTCAGCCTCTAAGTGAAACTGCTTCTATTTGATTCTGGAATCTGCATTTATGCATAGATCTATCTGTATTTATTTATTATACATACAATGTAGAAAAAATCAGGGGGGAGCCGGGCGCAGTGGCTCACACCTGTAATCTCAGCACTTTAGGAGGCCGAGGCAAGTGGATCACTTGAAGCCAGGAGTTTCAGACCACCCTGGCCAACATGGTGAAAACCTGTCTCTACTAAAAATATAAAAATTAGCCGGGCGGGGTGGCAGGAGCCTGTAATCTCAGCTACTCAGGTGGCTGAGGCAGGAGAACCGCTTGGACCCAGGAGGTGGAGGTTGCAGTGAGCCGAGATCGTGCCACTGCACTCCTGCCTGGGTGACAGAGTGAGACTCTGTCTCAAATTAAATAAATAAATCATGGGGCAAGACACAAAGCTGTTATCAATGATGATCTCAGGTAGAGGTGAAATTATAGAGTAATTTAGCTTTTAATCTTACATAGTTAGTTAGAATGTGGATTCTTAACAGTGACTGGTATGTATTACTTATATAATAAGAAATAAGAAAAAATACTCACTAGGTGTTTCCTGTTTGCCAGCGCCTAGGCTAGGCAGTTTCACGCATTGTCTCATTTAACTCCTGCAACAGCTCTCTTGTTACACCATTCTACAGATGAGAAAACTGACATTGGCAAGGGTGAAGTGACCTGATCAAGCTCAAAAGAGATGGCACCAGAGCTCAAACTCAGATTCCCCAAATTAAGATTACACTGGCTGTGCGCAGTGGCTCATGGCTGTAACCCTAGCACTTTGGGAGGCCCAGGCAGGAGGATTGCTTGAGTCCAGGAGTTCAAGACCAGCCTGGGCAACATAGGGAGATCCCGTGCCTACAAAAATAAAAAACCCAGCTATTTGGGAGGCTGAGGTGGGAGGATCGCTTGAGCTTGGGAGGTAGAGGCTGCAGTGAGCTGTGATGGCGCCACTGCACTCCAGCCTGGGTGACAGAGGGAGACCCTACCTAATAACAACAACAAAAGTTACACTCAACACATCCCTCTTCCCAACTTGCTTTTCTTTAGTATATTTTTAATGGTCGTGTCAGTGCTCTGCAGAATCGCAGCACACGTTTTCTAGTCAATCCCCTATTGCTGGGCATTTAGGTTACCAAGATACTGTCCAAAAAGAACTCCCTCCTTTCGAAATGAGAAGGACTAGGGCATGGCTGGGTCCCACTGCCCCTGGTCATTTTCTCGATGGCCCCTTCCCGGGTTCCAAGTTCCGACAGGAACTGCCTTGCGGTGAGGGGCCCAGCTTTCTTCCCGCCTCCCGGTCCCCGGAGGAGTCTTTGGTGCCTGCTGTCCCCCCCCCCCCCCCCCCCCCGCGCCATCTGCGCTGCGCAGGTGTGCCCGGCCCCCTGTCCAACCTGGGGGCTGCGAACACTGGGCCGATTGTGGCCCCCGCGAGCCTGGCGGGCAGCTGCGCCCGAGCTGCCATCTGCGAGCGCGGCTCTGCAGGGGGAGGCCGGGGGGCGGCGCGGGGAGGAGCTGGGACGCGCCCTAGCCGGGCCCCATTCAAGCGCTGCCAAGGCCTAATTGATGAGAAATGGCCCCGAGCAGGTGCGAACCTGTCTCCCGAGGCGGCGGGGGCGGAGGGCGGGGGCCCGGGGGATGGGGGTGGCTGCTTTGCGGGGAGCGCAGCTGTCGAGGGGTCATTACCGTGGCGGCCTCCCTGGGGCTTTCCAGCCTGGAGCTGGGGCGGAGTTGGAGAGAGAGCGCGAGGGGGAAAGGTGGGGGCGAGGGTCGAGGAGTGGGGAGCCCCCCAACCACTTTTTCGCACCCCAGGGTTTCCACTGGCCAGGACCCTAGAGCGCCAGGGGGCCCCTTAGCTACTGTCATTGCTCTCATTGGAGAAGATTGTGGCCAGGCAAGACCAGCCCCGCATCCAGGAACACCTAGCTAGAGGCAGCTCCACCAGTGACTCCCAGTCCAGGGCTGTCCCCACGAGACTCTCCGTTGTGGGTAGCCAGTCCTTCCACCTCTTGTTTGTTTGTTTGTTTGTTTGTTTGTTTGTTTGTTTGTTTTCCGCTGCTACAGTTACGGATATATCAGGTTGGTGAAAAAGTAATATTCGGTTTTTGCCATTACTTTTCATGGCAAAAACCGCAATTGATTTTGCACCAACCTAACAAAATGTAGTGGGGTTTTGAAATGTTAGCCTGTTTTACATGTTTACATGGACTGCATCGATCTCTCAACAACTCTCCACCTAAAAAAAAAAAAAAAATCAAGGCGCAATAAAATTGTGCTTTTGCCTAAGATGTTTACAGGACCAGTTCGTTCAATTAGAGCTGCCTAGAGCCCTGCAGAAAGAGTGTGTGGCTGCAGGGGGTGCCATCAGTCTCCTCTCTGTACATGGTCAACCTACTGTGTTTAAGCAGCTCCTCGGTCTTTGAGACTGAGAAGAGAGCTCATTGAGATGTAATTTGCAAAGGCCCAATGTGAGACTTTTCTCAGCAGTGAAACTCCATGATAACGGGTCCTCCAGGTCCCATCCTTCCCCTCTCAAAACACCTTCTCACTCACTGCCCCAGAAGCTGTTGGACTGAACTCCCCTTCTTAGTGTCAGACGCTTCGCCAGGCTTTCACCTGCCGCAGCATCTGCTGTAGCAGCCAGGGTAATGTTTGCAAAATCACAATTGGAGCTCATCCCTCAGTGGTGAAAACTCTCTGATAATTTCCTGTTCCTATGGAATAAAATGTTGATCCTCACCACGGCCTATGGCCCTGAGTGGTCTCCCTGGAGGGAGACTTCTCTGCCCTCATTCCATACTCCTGTCTCCGTGGAGCAGGCAGATCTTGCCATGTTCTGGCAGCATTCGACAAACAGGTGCAAACTATGTACCAGGCACGTCTCTAGGCTCTTAGGAAAGAGCAGTAAACAAAACAGACAAAAATTTCTTCTTCATGGGCTGACATTCTAGTCGGGAAGACAGACAAGAAATAGACAAATGATTAAAATGTATACCGTGGCTGAATCTCAGGCCTTCAAAATCATCATAGTTGCTTTTTCTCTCAGGCCCTTCCCACATGCCATTCCTGCTGCCGGCGACACTATTTCTCAGAAACTCCCAGGCTTGGAATCTTCAGATGATTTTTCAACGTTGCCTTCTCAAGGGTGCCTTTTCTGACCATGCTATTTAAAATCATGGTTCATGCTAGATCCTTAGCTATTCATTTTATTCAGCTGTGACTCCATAGTGCCCATTGCCATCTAACATAGTACATATTGGTTTGTTTTTGTTAGCTCTACCAATTATTTGTGTTAAGCGCACTGCTTAACTGCATTTTCCAGCATCCCTTGAAACAAGGCATTACCCTGTCATCGAGTTCTGAAAATGGTAGAAGTGATGGATGCCACCTTTTGTCCTGGGCTACAAAACCTCCTGCAGGATCCTCCATACTTGTTCGCCTCCCTCATCACCTGTGGGTGCAGAGGATCTGGGAGAGAACCCCCACGGCCCTGGATTAGGGTTTGTTTGTTTGCTTGCTTGCTTGCTTGCTTGTTTTTGAGACAGAGTCTTTCTCTGTTGCCCAGGCTGGAGCGCAGTAGTGTGACCTTGGCTCACTGCAACCTCTGTCTCCCGGCTTCAAGCGATTCTCCTGCCTCAGCCTGCTGAGTAGCTGGGACTATAAGCGTGCGCCACCACACCTGGCTGATTTTTGTATTTTTAGTGGAGACAGGGTTTTACTCTGTTGGCCAGGCTGGTCCCGAACTTCTGAATTCAGGTGATTAGCCTGGCTCACCCTCCCAAAATGCTGGGATTCAGGTGTGAGCCACTGTACCTGGCCAGATTAGGCCTTTTTAACCTGGACTTTCTAACCTGGGATCAGTCCTGAGACCCCCAAGAGATCTGTGACTAAAAGGCAGAGGAGGGATCTCTGAATTTGGATTTTTAAAAAATTGCATCTTTATTTCTACTCACATTGAATTGAAAATTATCGTTTTCTTCAATAACGAATGTAGCCAACAAGCCACAACGGTGGCAGGAAGGCCTGTGACTTTTTCCCTAGAAATCATAAATGCCTTCATATTACTTGACAGTTGCTGCAAATGTCTCAAAAATACTGTTAACTGCAAACTTTTCCTGTAAAGACACGGATAGTAAATATTTTAGGCCATACAGTTTCTGTTGGAACTATTTGATTCTGCTATTGTAGAACAAATGCAGCCACAGCATTTTACAAATAAATGACTATGGTTGCGTGCCAATAAAACTTTACAAAAACAGGTGGTGTGTCTACCCAATTTGGCCCATCTGTAGTAGTTTGCTGACCATAGATTTACACTCATTACTACTTTGAAATTACGGTAGTTATCAGACCTGCCACTATGTCTTATTATTTAACGTGTTAAAAAGAAGAATTCATATTACTAAGTGATGAATTGAAAAAATACTGGATAATTATGTTTCAATATAACTGGTATTCTTCATAGTCCTAGGTGTTTTATTTTTTAATGCCAATTGAGGGATTTTAAAATATTATCCCACAAAGAGGTCCAGAAGCACACAGCGGGTTAAGAATGCCAAGCTCAAGATGGCAGAGTCATTGAATGGAAGAACTCGTAGGGTCCTTCAGGCCCTTACCTGCCAACCTGCAGTGGGCTGTGATGTGAATGAGAAATACATTTTTCTTCCTTTTAAAATTAAACAGCTGAGATTTAAGGCCTGTTGGTGGCAGCAGCTGGCTCACCCTAATACTTTCCAGGGAATGTCACCTCTGGGAGGCCAGGACCTTGGCTTGTTCATTGTCATATCCCCAGGGCCTAGTGCAGAGCCTGGCACTCAGTTCACAGCAGCTGTGATGAAAGGGGTGAGTGAGGAACGCTGCAGCTCCACTGAGTTTTTGGGCCAACTTGTAGCATCAGATCCAGCCTGAGGGATTGGCAGGGGGACTTTGGGTGAGGGCAGGGAGAAGCTAAGTTGGTGAAAGGGGAATTTTGGGTGGGCAGCCAGTGGCAACCTAGGCTGTGTCAAGCATTGATGGGGAGGGGCTAAAGGACCAGCCTCTAAAGGAGTTCTTTCCCAGGGCAATGGGGGGTGGTTGTGACCCCCTCTGCCCTCAGTCAAATCCCTTCGTCTTCATCTTGAGTCTGTATGTTGAACAATGGAGTGGAGCTCTGATCTATAGGACAGACTCTGTCCCATCGTGATGGATGGAATACAGTGCCTGGCAATGTCAAGACTTCTGCAAAGTGAGGACCTGGTGACCCTTCTCCACTTCTGGGCTCAGGATTTATTTCATCCCTTGAAACTCCACTTCCTTTCTCTCCTTGCCCCCTTCCCGTCTCCTCCTCTGTTCTCTCCCGTCCGCTTGCCCGTCCACCCTTACACACCAAGAACCAGCCTGCTGTCTGTTTTCTCCTTCCTCTGTCCCTTCCCCCAGGGCTCTCCATTTTGTCCCTTCTTACCTGGCTCAAGTTACCGGCCCTTCCTCTACCTCCGTTTTTCTCAACTGTAAAATGGGGGTGGTAATAACAGTTCCTTCTTTGCAGGGCTGACATGAGGATGAAATCACCAGGACTTAGCTGTGACACAAAGGCAGAGATCAATACATGCAAACTGCAGTTGTTCAAGTATGCATTGGAAAAAATAAAAGTGGCACATCAATGCCCTGATTTCAAGGGCATTATTGCTTAGGATGAGGCTGAATTTTTAAAAACAAATCCACTAGAAGGAGAACATTAAGTGGATGGTAAAACATTAATGAAGTGGTTTGTGGATATGAAAATCACCATGAAGTTGAGAAATAGATTGAAGTTTGGGCAACTCCTGGGTGGGAGAAAAACCTGTCTGTAGAGCATTTGCTTCCAGAGCCTGCAGGTGATGGATAAAACCAGCCTTGAGGGGAGTCATAAAGGTGGGATTTTTAGGCATGAGGGGGTGGTCTTCCCTTTATTAAACCACTGAGGCCTAGGCCTGTTCTCCTCAAAGGTCATGAGTGATGAGAACATTGCTAACCTCTCTGTGGTGAGTTAGTGTCTTCCCCAAAAGATGTGTCCAGGTCCTAACCCTGGTACCTGTGAATGTGACCATAATTGGAATAAGGGTCCTTGCAGATATAATTAAGGTAAGGATCTCAAGATGAGATCATCCTGGATTAGTGTGGGTCCTAAATCCAATGACCAGGGCCTAGCGAGAGAAGAAGAAGAAGACGCACAGAGACACGGAGAGAAAGCCA
Organism: Piliocolobus tephrosceles; assembly: GCF_002776525.5. NCBI lineage: Eukaryota > Metazoa > Chordata > Mammalia > Primates > Cercopithecidae > Piliocolobus > Piliocolobus tephrosceles. Next base: position 19,601,221 of record NC_045453.1, on the reverse strand, counting down.
CATGCAGATGGAGGCAGAGATGGGAGTGATGTGGTCACAGCCAAGGAACATCAGGAGCCCCCAGCAGCTGGAAGAGGCCAGAAAGGAGCCTCGCCTAGAAACTTTGGAGGGCGCGGCCCTACTGAAACCTTGATTTTGGAGTTCTGGCCACCAGAACTGAGATAATACATTTCTGTTGTTTTAACCCATCAACTTTGTGGTTATTTGCTGCAGTTCAGGTGGGCAGTGGCCTTAAGAAACACAACACCAAAAATGCCCTGTTTGTTCTCTCTCGTTTTAGAACTCTGGCCTGGCCAGGAGTTGCGTGGGGTTGGAGGAGAGGAAGCTCATAATCTGGACCCACGTGGAGGCAGATTTCCTTGGAATTTTATAAAGTTTAAGCTTCAGGAGCCATCGCCTGCCCAGGGACATTCCAAAGCCCTGGGAAGGGCCCTAACGCTATGTTCATGGGGCACATGTTAGTGAAATTTGTAAAAGAAAGATATTTGAACTGCAGCCCATTAAGACCACTGTTTCTTTCTGCTTTGACTTTCCCTACACTTTCCCTTGCGTGGAGTGGTGCTGGGGTGACCGCGGGCACTGTTGGTATCTGGTCAAAGCGGGGTTTGGTTGGGATTGCATTCATTCTGGCTACCATGACATATTGTATGTGGCTTGCAGTTGTCTCTGTGGGTAAATCATTGCTATCTATCCTTCAAGTGTGAGAATGGATTTCTAGAAAATGCCACTGGCCCACTCTGATCCCAATGCAGCATCACAGCACAGGGATGTCATTGACAAACTGATTGAGAAGAGTTACCAACGCATCGGGTATTTTTGGTTAGTTGCTGTGCTTAGAAGACGTGAAATGCCTCAAAATGTTTTAGCTCATGTAGGAAAGAAACTTGATAGTGGTTTCCCAAACTTGACAACTGTCCTATAAATGTGTGTGCTATCAGCTGAGTTATGTCTTCCTCCCCCAAATTCATATGTTGAAGTCCTAACCCTAGTGTCTTAGAAAGTGACCATATTTGGAGCTAGGGAGGGTCTTTAAAGATTAAGTGTAAATCAGGTCATATTAGTGGGCCATAATCCAAAATGACTGGTGTCCTTAAGAAGAGGAAATCAGGACACAGAAATGCACAGAAGGAAGACTGTGTGAAGAGGAGACAGCCATCTACAGACCAAGGAGGGGGCCTCAGAAGAAACCAACGCTGCCAGTGCCTTGATTATAGGCCTTCAGCCTCCAGCACTGTAAGAAAATAAATTCCTGTTTCTTAAGCCACCCAGGGTGTGGTCCTCTGTAGTGAGAGCCCTGACGGGTTACAAAGCCAAAATAAACTTCTAAACGGTCAGGCTTTTCTGTTTTTCTGTTTTCTTTTTCTGATCAACCTTTCAAATAATGAATTACCTTTCTTTTTTCTCTGCTGTCTGTAGAAAATGATATTGATGAGAAAAGATCATCAACGAGTCTGGCCAAAAAGGGAAAATGACTATCAAGGTTTTTCCTACAGGAGCTAAAACATTTCAGGGCATTTCAAATTTTCTTGTGAAGTAAGTAACTAAGTTTTTTTGTTTTTTTGTTTTTTTTTTTTTGAGACGGAGTCTTGCTCTGTCGCCCAGGCTCAAGTGCAGTGGTACAATCTCGGCTCACCACAACTTCTGCCTCTTGCCTCAGCCTCCCGAGTAGCTGTGATTACAGGCATGTGCCATCATACCCAGCTAATTTTTCTATTTTTAGGAAAGATGGGGTTTCACCATGTTGTCCAGGCTAGTCTCGAACTCCTGACCTTAGGTGATGTGCCTGTCTTGGCCTCCCAAGGTGCTGAGATTATAGGCGTGAGCCACCGTGCCTGGCCATGAAGTAACTAGTCTTAAATACTCACTAAATTGATGACACTTCAAAGTATGCCAGGCAGTTAGTTGATTAATACAAATGTTGTGTTGTTTTTGCAGGATTTTGTGATTTTTGTCATAACAAAGTAATTAGTTGTTATTTAGGTTTTCTAGATAAATGTTTACTTTCATGCCTAACTTGTTATAACTAATTTTGTCTTTTGCAAGATGATGCTTCAGATAGAATAAACTTCAGGCCCTAGATTGAATCTAGCCCCTTTTCCTTCCTCTCCATTTGCCCCTAGCAGGTCACCATTCTGGGAGTAACGTAGCCCCCAGAGGAACCCGTGCTCGCCTCCAGTCACTCCCAGCCTCTCCCCTTTGGACACTGTTTTCCTGGGAGGTGAGTGTTGAGTGCAGACGGCAAAGATGTATAATTAATGAGCCTCCAAGCCTGGCTGGGCTGAAAAGGTCAATTAATTATTAAATACAGACTCAATGGGAAGAAATTTCATTATGGGGTCATTTAATTAAGTAGCAGGCCAGAGGGACATTTGAGATGAGATTTCAAGGACTCTTGTTTCTGAGTTTGTTTTTGGACCAAGTCTGAGGGTATGAATAAAAAAGAAGTGTTCCTTAAATCTGAAGCATTTGAGTGAGTCCATTCTCCTCCTCCTCCTCTCCCTGCCCCCGACTTACCTCCCTTCCTCCTTTGCCTCTCTCCCCATCCCTCTCTTCCTTCTGTCCTTCCTTCCTGCCTTCCTTTCTTTTCCCTCTTCCTCCTAATCTCTTCGTTCCTTCATTTATTTCACACATATTTAAGGAGTATCTTCCATGAACCGGGCATCCGCATAAACATTGGGGTTGCAGTGGTGAAAAAACAGCTTAAATCTGACAGAGGAGACAAGCAACAGCCAAGTAAAGGACCAAATGCACAAGGAGGCATTGCCCAGGTGGCTGCTGTGCTGAGCTGCAAAGCAGACTGACAGCCGCATCGAGAGGGGCTTGCCAAGGAGGTCCCGTGAGGGGGCAACACTTGAGCTGAGTCCTGAGACATGAGAAGGAAACAATCAGGCAATTCGGCAGAAGGACACTCCAGGCAGAGGGAACAACAGCAAGTGCACAGGACAAGCTAGTGTGCTCCCAGGATAGCCAGGAGGCTGGTGCGGCTGGAACACAGTCAGGGAGGGGAAGCATGGTAGGATATGAGTTTGAAGAAGGGGGCAGTTGCCTAACAGATGATTGATGGACAGGGTTTTGTTTTTGTTTTATTTATTTATTTATTTCATAGGCCCTGGGAGAAGCTCTCTACCACTCACTGTATTATCACTGAAGCTCTCTATCACTCACTCACCAATGCATGCTGCATGTTCAGCTGCATGGGGTGGAAATCCAACTCAAGCTGTCTCATTCAAACAGGGGATTTTGAGTCACCTAATGGAAACAAACAGGTAATTGGGCTTCAGCTATGGCTGAATCCAGTAGCTCAATGATGATGTAATGAATTTCTGGCTCTTTCCCTTTATGTCTCTCTCTCTCAACTCTGTCTCCCATTTCAGGGAGTTCCAGGCTATACTCTGCAAGCTTAGAAATCTTAGCAAGAGAGAACAGCTCTTCCTGAAGAGTTACAGCTAATGTGCTGGTTCAACATTTTATCAAATGGCCTGGGTCGACTGACCATTGCTGAACCAATTGCCGTGGCTGGGAGTGTGGATATTCTGATCAGCCAGGACTGGACTTGGGGAGAGACGGAGCTTCACAGAAGCGGGGGAGGGGTAGGTCCCCAGACAAAAACTATGGTGCCATGGCCAGAAGAAGGAATGGATTCTGGGCATATGTAAACAACAGATGTTCACTTTACCTTTTGGACAGTCTGTCTCTTTTTCTTTGCTGGCAAAGGCTGTTGTTTTGAAGAATCCATCATGAGGCATTATCCCATCTTAACAATGGGCATGCGTGAACTGCAGGCATTGACATAAATCTTGATCATACAGGATTAGCAGGCACGAGCTTTGAGTCAGAAAGGCTGCATGAAAAATTGGGAAGTGCTCAAGCTCTGAGGCCCAACTAAATGGAATTCAAGGTGAAGAGCTTTGAAATGGACAAAGAGAGAAATTGCATGTTAACAACAGGAAAATCCCATGAAAGAAAGCCTTGAATATGAGCCTACCTAACAAGGGAAACACAAAGTGCAAAAGGCAATAAAAAATGGATGAAAATTTTTCTGATGGGAGGATAGCCTGATGCAGCCGTTCTAAAGAACTGCAGGCACTGATGAATCTAATTAAGTACATGTAAAAGTATGGGACCCTGCCATTCCTCTTCTGGTTATCAACCCCAGATGGGTTCTCATTAGAGTTTATAAGAAGACCTGTACAATGATGATCATTCTAGCATTAGTGGTGGTGAGGGGAGAGAAGTTACGTGGGAGTCCACCACAAGGAGGATGTACTCTGGGAACTCTGAGCAGCAGTTAGAACAATGAATGAGACATACACATTGCAACATGAATAGATTCCAAGAACACAGTGCAGAGTGCAAGAAGCAAGAGATATACGGCACAATACCATTTACATAAGATAAAAATATATGTGCACACAAGAAAATGCAAATCACATATGAATTTCTGCAAATCAGAAATAAGTAATATATTACATGCATTAGAATGGCTGCCTATGAATGGGAAAGGAGATAAAGTAGGGAAAGGGAATAAAAGGGAATCAACCAATTAATCAATCTCTCAAGATTGGACCAATGATGATGTGCCAGGACCTGAGGAGTAGGATTAACTCGTCATTCTGCTCTGGGGATTAAAAAAAAGAGAGAGAGAGGGAGACATTGACAAATCCTCAATCATAAGTGGGAAACAAACCCACTATTTCCATCAGGAGTGTGTTTGGCTTCAGGTAATACTATCTGACCACTGGTGGCTTAAATAATAAAGGTCATGTCCCACGTAAGAAGAAATCTGGAGGAGACAGCTGCTGGCATTGGTTCAGTGGCTCAGTGTTGTCAGATGTGATGTCACAGTGTTTTCAGTCTCTTGGCTTATCTTTCCAACTTCTTGCCTCATGGTTGCAAGGTGGCTGCTACAACTCCAAACATCACACCTGATGACAAGGCAGAAAGAAAGCAGAAGGAAATGAAGAGTAACGACAGTTGTAAATAAATCTTTTGTCAGGAAAGCCCACATTTTTCCAGCCCTCCCCCATCTGACTTTCCCTGAAGGACCCATTGACTAGTGACTCACCCTGTGACTTTCAGGTATGAGTGAAGCAACAGTCTGCGAAGACAGGCTTAATCCAGTGATGAGCTAGCCAGCTGTCACTCAGAGTGGGGAACATTGCTCAACTAACATGACCCACCAGCAAGGAAGAACGGGAACATAGTCACACTGCAGACTGGACTCTGTTCTAAGCACTTTACACATTGCCCTGTTTACTTTTTACAGTTTTAAAGGTGGGCCCCATTATTGATCCCATTGTAAGCTGGGGGTACTGAGGGATCAAGATAAGTCTGTGTCTTCCCCAAGGGCACACAGCTCACAAATGTCAACCCAGGGCTCAAGCGCAGGCAGCACGGCACCTGGGCTGCAGGCGCACAACACACTGTACCCTCCGCATCCGAGAAATGACAAGCTCAAAAGTGGCCAGCACGAGTAGAAGATATGGGGGACTTGAGTAGCACAATTAACACGCTGGATCATTACATATATGTGTACATGCCTCGACCCCCTCAGCCTATCCATGCAAACAGTAACGGGGCTCATCTTTAGAGCTGTTGCAAAAAGGAATTGGGCTAAAATGTGTAAAGCACTGAGAACAGTGTCCAGTCTGTGGTACATGCTATGTCCACTGTTCTTTACAGAGGAGTACACACACACAATCACAAAGTTGTTAATTGTGTTAATTACTTGTTAATTGTATATATAATATTAATTGTATATGTGTATGTGTATTTCTACATATATATGTGGACAGAACAAAGGAAATAATTTTTTATTGCAAAAAAAAAAAAAAAAACAACCAAAATTTAGGTGACTTTTTGGGTAGTTTGGTCTGCATCAGGCACTGGGGAGGGGATGGTGAGGGACACAGGCGCTGTCCAGAGTCAGCTGTCCCTCGGCTCCACAAAGACTCAGCAGGGCTGGTGGCGTTTTGTTTCCAGTTCTGCACTTTCTAAATTACAAAACCAGTACACATTCATTATAAAAAACCAAACATACAACAAAGCCCATGGAGAAGCAGAAGGTACAAATGAACTTCCCTCCATCCCTTCTCTGTCTCTCTCTCACTCTCTTTTTTTTTCTATAAGACTGTCTTTCAAGGACGTTTCTTCTCCTACCTCCCTTGGGTACTGATTATTGACAGTTTGATGTTTGCTTCTAAACAAGTCTCCATGCCTGTATATCCATGGGTAATTTGACTTTTTATAGCTAATGAGATCACACTCTGTGTGTGTGTCAGGACCCATCAGGAAACAGATGGCACAGTCAGCCTGGATAATACAGGGAGTTTAATGAATGAAATATTTACAGAGCTGTGGGTAGCTGGTGGGAAGGCCCTAAGAACAGTGCAGTGGGCCTGGGGAACAACAAGGGTGCAGAGTGGAGAGAGCCTTCTATGGAGACATAGTGAAGCCTCGGTGCCTGGCGGGGAGCCAGCAAAGGGGGATAAAGCCCTCACTGTGCGCCTGTCTCCTGCTGGGGCCTCCCCCTAGGTGAACCTACAGGAAGCTGGAGAAGGGGAGCTTAACCTGCATGAGCCAGCTTCCAGGCTGGACTTGGAGGAGGCAGCAGAAGACAGCCACATTGCATTGTAAGCCCCGCCTAGGTGTCAGTGAGACCCTTTTCCCCTGCTTGATCTGCGTGGAGACCAGCAGGACTAATCTCATCATGCTCTTTGACTCACTGACATCCGTCACCCCTAGAAGCCCAAACCCTGCTCCCCACCCTTCCCAACACCCTCATCTCCACCTGACACCCTCCCTTTCCCCTTTCCTGTTTTCCTTTTCTCCACAGCACTTATCAGCCATCTGGCATGTTATTTCTTTAAGTTTTTTGTTTGTCTTCCTTGACTCTAGCAGATATTTTTGTCTTCTTTGTTCCCTGTTAAATCCCAAATGTTTAGAACACTGCCTGGCACATAGTAGGTGCTCAATAAATAGCAAAGTATCCAAGAACATGACAGTGAGCCCATACAGCCCTCTGAGAATTTTAAATTGCCACATAGTATTTCACAATACTGGGAGGACTATGGCACGTGTAGCCATTCCTTTACAATTTAGCTTTTAGGTAGATTCCAATTTTCCCCCCAGGACAGACAATGCAGCAGGAAACACCCTCTATATGCATCTTTTCCTCACCCTTAAGTGAGTATTTCCGTGGTATAAAGTCCTAGAAATGGAAGGATAGTGTCAGAGATGCTGCACTGTTTGACAGACGCTGTGATGTCTTTGAGTTCATATGAAGTAAAGAACTGAGCCTTCCTTTGTGCCAGGTGTGGTTTGATGCTGATGCAGGGCTCTCCATCTGCTGCATATCCAGCACTCATGCTATGGGGGAGACAGCAGGATCTAGGTCAGGCTCCGTCCTTGATGAGTCTGGCGTCTAGCTGAGGAGGCGGGCATTCCCAGAGCGTTCTCCTCCCCTCAGAGCTGGCTCAAGGTCAGTCAGGGTGATGGGAACCCAGAGAGGACAGAAGTCCCAGGGACTGGGGAGGTTGGGATGACTCCTGGGTGAAGGGGCCACTAATGAGCTTCATTAATTTGAGGACAATTTATTGAGTACCTGCCATGTGCTGAGTATCATATTCTAGGTGCTGAGAATACAGCACCAAATAAGTTAGAAATGGTGCCTCTTCTCACAGACAAAACATTGTATGAGGGGAGGAAAGTGGTAACCAAGTAAAGAAATGAAGAAAAGAGAACAGGATGGTGCCGGGGTGGCTGATGGGATGGGCTGGCTACTTTGACAGGGGTGCTCAGGAAGCCTTTGAGAAGGTGGCATTTGAGCAAAAATGTGAATGACAAGAAATGAGCCATGACAAGGTCTGAGGACAGAGGGTTCCTGGGTGAGGGAGGAGGCCGCAAATTCTGCAGCTGTGAGGTGGGACTGAGTTTACAGCGATTAGGGAGAGGAGGGGGCAGCCCCTGTGACTGGAGTGGGCTGAGAGAGAGGCAGGGGGCAGGAGATGAGGTTAGTAAGACCCCCTGGGACCAGGCAGTACAGGGCTCGAGAGGCTGTTGCCAGGAATTCGGATTTTATCCTAAACACAACGATTCATCATTGGTGGATTTGAAGCAGGTCGGGAATCTGATCTGATTTCTCTATTAGAAGATCCCTCTGGCTGCTGTGTGGAGAGTGGCTTGAAAAGGAGGCAAGAACAGAAACAAGATCAGCAAGGAGGCAATTGCGCTAATTTAGAGATGATGGTGGCTTAGATAAGAGCAGTGGCCACGGAAGTGCTGAGAAGTGGATGAGATAGATGTATATATATTTTTTAATTTTATTTTTCTTTCTTTTTTTATGGTTTTTGAGACAGTGTCTTGCTCTGTTGCCCAAGATGGAGGGCAGTGGCGATCATAGCTCACTGCAACCTTGGCCCCCGGGGTTCAAGTGATCCTCCCACCTCAGCCTCCCAAGTAGGTGGGACTACAGGTGTGCGCTACCCCACCTGGTTAATTTTAAAATTTGTTTTTGTAGAGATGAGGTTTTGCTGTGTGGCCTAGGCTGGTCTTGAACTCCCAGGTCCAAGTGATCCTCTCACCTTGGCCTCCCACAGTGCTGGGATTACAGGCATGGGCCACCGTGTCCAGCCAATATATTTTTAATTAAGAGCCAACAGGGTTTACCACTAGAAAGATGTGAGGCATGAGAGAAAGAAAGGAAATAAGAATCACCTGGAGATTATGGACCTGGGTACTGGTCAGATGTCCTAGGTTTGGGGCGAATACAGAGGAAGACTGAATTAAGAGAGCAGTTTCTCTGAATGGGAAGGGTTATCTGCAGCTTGGTATCTGCATAAACATCTTCACCCAGACTTGTCCCCCGACAAAGGCTTAAGAGGGATTGAGGCTGGGCAGAGAACACCCCCAAGCCTCTGGGTCATACTCTGAGGACGGTTTACCATGTTGATTCTCAGTGGTGAAACTGACAAGGTCAGGTGCGTAGATGCTGTAAATATTAGAAGAGACACATTCGAAATGACAGGCATAACCAAACCAGAAAATCCTCATTTCTAACCAGATACATTAAGTATCTGTTTTTCGTCTCCACCCCAAAGATGTGCACAGCTGTCTGGCATTTATGGACCAGCTCAGGTTGCTTAACTCCCACCTGCCTTACTGGGGTCAGGCCTCTTTAGTGAACTTGGGATGTTTGCTGCTTCTACAAGCAGCTTAGGTCTGCAGAGCCAGCAAGAGATTTCTGGTGGGCAGGAGAGAGGGCCTGGGTTTGTTAAAGGGACACTGGAAAGGGAATCCAATTGACCTGGGTTCCAAAGCACACCTAGGACCCAGTGCAAACTGATGGGGCACAGTGGAAAGACTTTCCCTCTTTTCTCCAGCAAGCTGAAGAAGTGGAGTCAGATCAGCAAAGGTGGATTTTGGGGTGGGAAGTAATTGGAAGAGCAAGGCATTTTTATCCCTCTGATTTGCTTTGGTGGTAGAAACCATCAGAAGAGAAAAAGGAAATAATTCTCAATGTCAGACACTGTTGGTCAATTTGACTGTCCAACAGCCATTCCCTCTTCTTTGCTCATATAATCCTGATTTTGTTTCCAGGTACTGAGTCTAGACCCTTGAGGTGAGTCAGTCAATCCAAGCCAATCTGAGCCACTCAGTCTTTCTTGGACAGTGATTAGACTAGGGGTGAATATGTGACGCAGCGTGTGTCACTGGCCATATTTTTCTCTGTGAAAGAGAGGAGAGAAAGAGGGAAGGGAGAAGGAGAAGGGGAGGAAAAAGGAGAGAGAAAGCCAGATATTTGTTTTTCTTTGGAATGATAAGTGTGATGCCTGGAGCTATGACAACCATATTGCAACCAGGAGGGGAAACTCCAAAAGAATCAAAGAGGCACTCAGAGTCTATACATTGCTGAGCCGCTGAATCAACCCTGAAACTGCTTCCATTTAGACCAAGGTTTCTCAACCTCAGCACTATTGACATTTTGGACCAGATAATTGTTGTGGGAAGCCATTTTCTTCATCGTAGAATGTTGAGCAGTATCTCTGGTTTCTACCTACTAGATGCCAGTAGCACCCACATCCCACTCACGACAATAACAAAAGTATCTCCAGACTTTGTCAAACACCCCCTGGTGTGGCAAATCATGCCTGGTTGCGGATGACCACTCTAGAAATCTTGTTAGATGATATAATTGTGTCTCTGCTAACTGCTAGGATCAATAACTTCTGTACCAAAGTTGTGGCCCCCAAACTGGGAAGCCCAAGGTAGTCCATTGGGGCACGGGAAGAAAATATTAAAAATTAGATTTACATTTCTTATCTAATAAATAAGAAATTAAGCCTAATTTATATTTATTAATAATAGATTGTCAGGGGCTCCCTCACTTTGTCAGAATCTATGCAACACAAACCTACTGAAGACATCTGAAGCTCAGAGGAACATCACACCTCACGGGAGGGTGGCAGTGGTGTTCACTGGTGTGTGTTTGTTTTCAGACCCTGCACTGTACATGTGCCCAGTTATGAGGATTTACAGGTTACATCATCTATCTATAACCACCAATAGATTTCTCAATGGAGCTGTCATTGGCAGTTTGGATGAAACAACTTGTTAGTGCGCTGACAGTCCATGCATTGCAGGACATTGACCATCTCTGGTCAGTGCCCACTGAATTCCAGCTGTGGCCACCACTCATCATGGCAACCAAAAGCAAGACAAGGGAGGGGGAGACAACACACATTTGTTACATCCCAAGCACTGAGCCAAGCCTCATGGTATATATAGCATATGCGTATGTGTATGTACATATATTTTTATTATTTATTTATTTATCTATTTATTTATTTATTTATTTATTTATTTATTTTGAGACAGGGTTTTGCTCTGTTTCCAAGGCTGCAGTGCAGTGGTGTCATCATGGCTCACTGTAGCCTCCAACTCCTGGGCTCAAGTGATCCTCCTGCCTCAGCCTCCTGAGTAGCTGGGACTATAGGCACGCGCCACCCAGCTAATTTCTGTATTTTTTGTAGAGATGGGGTTTTGCTATGTTGCCAAGACTCATCTTGGACTCCAGGGCTCCTGTGATTTTCCCACCTCAGCCTCCCAAAGTGCTGGGATTGCAGCCACGAGGCCTAGGCCTACATGTGTATTATATATGTCATGTAATGTGTATATGTCCATATGCATATGTAGGTACATATATTACCTCCGTCCTCAGGACGACTCTGAAAAGTGGGTAACCTTATTAGTTATCGATTGCTGCAAACAAATCACCACAAATTTGGCAGCTTGGAACAATGCTTGTCTACAATCTCACAGCTTCTGTCGGTCAGGAGTTGGTGCACGGTTCCTCGCCAACTGAGCTTCCCCAGTATACCTGCCTCCTTACCGCAGCTCATCTCTTCAAAACCAGCCAGGGAGAGGGAGACCTATAAAATAGGTGCAGTGCTACGTCTCCCGCACCGTCATCACGTAAGCACCTCTGTAACACGCAGTCTCACACGTCTCACCAACTTGGTACATTCTACTGGCTAGAAGCAGGTTGCAGGTTGCACCCACGCTGCAGAAAAAGGGTTGGCAAGGGCCATGAGCACCAAGAGAAGCCGCCTTAACCACCTGCCCATGCAGGGCTAAAGGCTGTGCAGTGCCCGAGTGGTAGAGTTCAGATGCCGCCGTGGCCTGTCTGATGTAGAGCTGGTGTTACCTCCCTTACCACTGTGCTGGCTGGCATCCATGTAAGCTGGGCCAAGGAGGAAGGAGAGACTTTCCTGTGGGGTGAGGAGGCACCATTGCAGGTGTAGGGCTCAGGGAATAAATGGAGGGAGGCTAAAGGCATGGGAGCAGCTGGAGAAGGCAGGCTGGGCAGTGTGCTGGGAGGTGAGAACTCAAGGGCAGGCCAAGGTCATTGGGCCTCCAATGCCTAGGTCTGAGCTCCAGAATCACAGGCAGCCCTCGTCTTCCTTCACTCACATCTGGCAGAGACGGAATCATTCATTCACTCATTCATGTTTTTGTTCATGTGTTCATTTATTCTAACATTTATTGAACATTAATTATGTCCTACTGGCTGTTCTAGGGGCTGGGGATATCACAGGGAACAGAGCACCATTCGATCTCTCAGGGACCTTACATCTCAGCGAGGCAAACAATAAATACAGCAGACAATTGGTCAGGGGTGACAGTGCCACGAAGAAGCAAAGCAGGGCAGGGAGATGGAAGGCTGTGGTGGGGCATTACTGCATGTCCTTATGGGCAGTCAGAGGGATCTTCTCGACAGGGTGACATTTGAGAAGCTGGGGAGAGTGCAGGTGCCATGGACTGGGACAGGGAAAATTTGGAAGGGAAGCAAGTCTGCAAGTGGAAAACTAATAATTTATTTTCAGCTGTGTTAATTTGAGACATTTATTAGACATCTAGTAGAGACGTGGAGCAGGCATTTGGAAACAGAGACATGTACTCTCCTGCAGTGATTCCCCAACAGATAGCTCCTCTCTCCTCAGGGCCTCCGTAATGCTGTCCTTCTGTCTGTAGTTCCTTCTGTCTGTCTGTAGTCCAGATGAGCCTCCGTAATGCTGTCCCTCCAAGTTATTCACCAGGGCTCAGGTTCAATGTGGCCTCCTCAGGGAGATCCTACATCCCGGCCAGCCTCAGGCGCTCACCTTGCAATCACTCAGAGCTCCTGTTCAACTTAAAGCCCGAACCTGTGCCACAACTGAAATTAAACAATTACATTTGTGATTCTGTTTCTTACTTGCTCCTTCCATTCCCCTTCTCAGACTTCTAGCTCCACAAAGAAAAGAACTGTGTGTGTCTAAATCATCACTCCATTGGCAACACTTTATGTTGTAGATATGCAGGCTGATTGAACGAACGAATGACTGCATTTGTTCATTCATTCGTTTATTCACCTGGCAGACCTTGTCAGCTCCCACCTGTGCCCCCTTGGACTTTACCCCAGCGCACCCCAACCTGACTTTCAGCCAGCAGCACCTGCATGCCTTTGCCTGTGGGCTTTCACAGGACTCTGAGATGAGCCCTGCTGTGCCTCTGGAGGGCAGGAAGCACCTGGAAAGAATGCCTCCTCCTTTTCAGGGAACAGCCCGAAGTGGTCACTGATGACAGAGGGAGTTTGAAAATAAATACGCCAGCTATCTGACTGCCCAGACAGGGTAGCTTCAAGATGTGTCACCCAGCTACACAGTCACCCAGAGGGCCCCAGTGGGACTAAGCTCCAGCTGCTTGATGGCGCCCTGCATGGGCTGCCTGCCTTCCCCACGTCACTTGCCCTCTCCTATACTGATATTTCCTGCACCTTCTAAATAAACTTCTTGAGCTTGAATCCTGGTCTCAGGGTCTGCTTCTGGGGAGGCCCATCCAAAGACACTCAACAATTATTTTCTAAACATCAACTTGGAACTGGGCCTAGTTTTGACCTCCAGAAACATAGAAGTATCCAGGTCCCTCTTACTCTTTTTCCTCCATTTGGGGTGGACAGATCATGAACAAGCACACCAGAGGCAACTGACAAGAAAATGATCAGATAATGCTGATGCCATGGAGGAAATGAGCAGAGTGAAAATTTAGAAGATGTCTGAGGGGCAAAGTGCATCTTAGACAAGGTGGTCAACAAAGCCTTCTCTGAGGTGATGACGTCTGACCCAGAGCTGAAGGATGGGGAAGCAGGTAGCCATGTGAAAGTTTTATATTTTTGAAGGAAGGGTGCTCCAGGCAGAGGGAACAGCAAGGGCAAAGGCTGGAGGCGGGCTTGCAGAGGCAGGAAGGAGGGGGGTGACAGAGCCCAGTGGGGTTAGAGAGGTTGCAGGGGCCACAGTGAATAAATGAATGAACAAGTAAATGAATGAGTGAATTGGCAGATAACGTAAAGCTTTGGTCATCGGAGAGGCAGGAATCGTAGGCAGATATGTCTCAGCCCCTGAAGGGAGAGGAGGATCCTCTGTCTATCATGGCACCAGTGACCCATCAGAAAGGCTACAGCTGGCTCAGGAATGCTGCTTGTGACGTTAATAACCATTTAGAGGTTGGAAGGCGGGGAAGGGAGCCAGATAAGGTGAGGAGGGAAGGGAGCCCCGACTGCCTGCCCCACCGTGGCCTCAGGATCTGGCAGCACCCGTCACCAGGAAATCACACGAGATTGACCCGAGGGATAAAAATCTGGTTGGATTTTTAGGTGCTTAGGGCCAAGCAGAGTGGGTGGGTGGGTAGGACTTGCCTGGCTGGCCCTGCCACACTCAGGTTCCTTGTAGGGGGAAGAGAAGCCTCTACTATGGGATGAGGAATTGCCTAGAGGCTGCCGGCCGGCCGGGGTGCAGGAGCCCAGCCACTCCCAGGTGCAGGTGGAGTGTCAGGAAGGGCTTGTTTGTTGAGTGAGTCTACCTGTGGATTTGTGGGAAAGCCCCCTGCGTGCCTGGGCCTCAGCATCTACCACTAGAGGCGCGCTTTAGGATTCGAAGCACTCCTTCCAGAAGTCTCTACAAATACACACAAGTGTTACCCAGAAAAGAGCAGCACATTGGTGCCTGCCAAAACCTTAGTCCAGATGTTTGTTTAGTTGTCAGTGGAACCCATGAGGGGATAGGACACAGGGCAGATATATTTAAATATGCTTGGGTATTTTAAAAAACTAAATAAATAAGCTGAAGGCATATCATTAGTGTTACCTGGACTTGTGGTTGTAAGAGTAAAACCACAATTCAAACAGACTAAATAAAAGCGGAATTTATTAAGAGCTTTTTGTAGTTTTTAAAAGTGTGGTAAGACATACATAACAAAACTTACCATTTTAACCGTTTTTCCAAGTATAATTACTTCAGCGGCACTAAGTGCATCTACGGTATTGTGTAGCCATCACCACTATCCATCTCCAGAACAGTTTCATCATCCCCGTAGGGACTGATTGGGTTTTATAGTGTGAAAGCCCAGAACGATTGGCCAGCTCCAGGTACCACTTGTTGCAAATGCTCACATGATTTCGTCTTTCAGGGCTGCCTCCCCTGGGACCCTCATGGGATTTTCCTTTGTGATGTCAAGATAACTGACTCACTGATATGATTTAGAGGTCTGTCCCACCCAAATCTCATTTTGCAATGTAATCCCCAGTGTTGGAGGCGGGGCCTGGTAGGAAGTGATTGGATCATGGGGTGGAGGGTTTCTCACGAATGGTTTAGCACCATCCCCTTGGTGCTGTCCTTGTGATAGTGAGTGAGCTCTCGAAAGATCTGATTGTTTAAAAGAATACAGGCCCTCCTCTTGCCCTCTCTCTTGTTCCCTATCTGGCCATGTGAGATGCCTGCTCCCCCTTCACCTTCTGTCATGATTGGAAGCTTCCTAAGGCCCCACCAGAAGCAGATGCTGGCACTATGTGTCCCGTACAGTCTGCAGAACCATGAGACAATTGAACTTCTTTTCTTATAAATTACCCACCTTAGGTATTCCTTGGTAGCAATGCAACAATGGCCTAATGCACTGAACTTCGGCTGACACCTTACAACATCAAGTCCAGAGAGGAAAAGACTCTAACACTTTTGACTGTGGAAAGCAAAAGTCGTGTGTTCCCCTGAATTGGCTTGTCTGGCTTGGCTGAAGCCATAGGACCCCCCTGAACCAGTCACTGTGGCCAGGGACACTGATTGCCTGGTCAGCTTGTGGACTGCAAGTTGGGGAGGTGAATTGCTGCAGGAAACTCAGGTTTCTGCTATCTGGTGAAAGCATGCTGGGTTCCAAAAACAGCAGCTGCTCACTACACCCTGTGCCTGGAGCCATCTTTCTGCTGTGAGCAGATGACTCAAGCCAGGACAATAAGTGTCGTCTCAGAATTCTTGCCTCAGTGATATGAACTAGGGTTGCTAAGCTAATTGGATAAATGCCCCAACGTTACTCAAGGCCACCATGCAAAGACGGTCTTCAGAGGTCTAAAGCCAACACAAAGGAAAACAGTTGAGAGATGGAGAAGGACCTGTCCTGATGGACATGCATTCAGTTTAAGTCACTGAGTCTAGCCAAGCTTGAAGCTAGTTCTACTTCTGAAAGTGCATTACCCAGAAGTTATATACGCCAACAAATGCACTTTTTGCCTTCAGCTAGTTTGAGGTTTTATATTTTTGTTACTTGTTACCCAAAGAAAATGAATGCGAGTTCACAACCACAAATCAGTAAAGAAGCATGAAACTAGATGATTTCTAAACTCCCCTGTAGCCAAATGTTCTAAAAAGACTTCCCAACAGCAAATAATTTTATGTGACCTGAGTTATCTTGTCAAGCCAGTGAGATTCTACTGAAGTTACCAACTTTGGTCACCACCCGCACTCCCACCTCCTGGTCTGCCTTTCTGTCCTGCCACACCCAGGGAAGGAGGATGGGGGATTCCGGAGGAGGGCAGCCGTGGCTGCAGCAGGGCGCTCTGGTAAGATGACACGGAGCAGAGCCAGGAAAAAGTGAGACAGGAAGCCATGAGACACTCTCAGGCAGGGATGAACCTGCTGTGTTCAGGGAGCATCAGGGAGCCCGTGTGGCTGGAAGAGAGAGGATGAAGGGGAAGGTGGTACCATAAGGTCAGAAGGGAAGTGGGACAGCCGCAGACTGTGTAGGGACCCTGGACCACTGGAAAGGCTTTGGGTATTGTTATGATTCATATTAACGTGATGTTCAGAGTTACATACACACTTCACCAAAAACTCACATACCCAAACTCCCACTGGTCCACATATGCATATTCACACCCACATTGGCCTGTATGCACGTAAACACACACTTGCACACCGACACACTCACACCCAATAAAGACACACCCGCACACCCACACACTCACATCCAGTAAATACACACCCACACACTCACATTCAGTAAACACACACCCGCACACCCACACACTCACATCCAATAAACACACACCCGCACACTCACATCCAATAAACACACACCCGCACACCCACACACTCACATCCAGGCATCCAGGCATTTCCTCACACTGCACATGGACCTCCAAACTTTTGCCTGACACATAAACTCTAATACCCACATTCTCTCTGACATGTACTCATGCACACATGCACACACGCACGCACAATCGCAAACACACACATGCACACTCGCACATGCTAATTTCTTCACTCACATGTTCACACACATGTGTTCGCCTATGTGCACACACTTTAATGTAGGCAGTGCCGGTCAGATCCCCCTCCCATGGACCTGATGCTCCTTACACACACACACACGCGCGCTGCACACACCATCATCACACACGTTTCCAGGCATCTGTGCACATCCTCAGACACCAACAGCCCCGGTCTCCACACCTCCTCCTCCCCTGCAGTTTTTTCCTGGGGATTCTTCCGTCACAGGGTTGAGACAGACATTTGAAGATCATCCTGCTGGTTCATTATTTCAGGGAAAGCTGGGGGCGGTGAGATATATTAAATTTGGAAGGGCTGCTTCTTTGGAGAAACTTTCTGAAGAAGGAGAAAAAAAAAAAGAACCCTTGACTGATGATAGAAAGCCAGGCTTAGAGTAAGGGATTACGGGGATCAGCCGAGGTCATCTCACTGCTTTCATTAACCACACAGTTTATTTTTTTCATCTCCTTCTTGACAAGTACGTGGGAGACTGACAACCACAGCCGCTGGCCGCCAACTCCACCTCTGAAAGCAGAGTTCCTTGTGAAGCCCCCCCAGGGGCTGCGGTTGGGAGGAGACCTGGAATCTTGCCAGCTCTGCCTCTGTAGGAGGGTGCCTACTGTCCCCCAAAATTCAGGTCCACCTGGAACCGCAGAACGTGAACTTATTTGGAAATAGGATCTTTGCAGGCATAATTACCTAAGGATCTTGAAATGAAGTCACCCCAAAGATAGGATGGGTCCTAAATCCAATGACTGATGTCTTTATAAGAGGAGGGAGAGGGACACAGAGACACAGAGACACAGAGAAGGCCCTATGAAGACGGAGGCGGAGCTTAGAGAGGTGCAGCCACAAGCCAGGAACACCTGCAGCTGGAAGAGGCAGGCAATGAATTCCCTCCTAGAACCTTGTGGGGGAATGTGGCCCTGCCGATACCTTGATCCGGGAGTGCTGACCTTCAGAACTGTGAGAGGATAAATTCATGTTGTTTGGGCAGGAATTTACGGCACCAAGATTATGGCTATTTGTCATGACAGCCCTACACAATCGATGGAGGCTCTAGTTGATTGGATGGACGTGGGCAAGTCCCTTCCTCCGCTGGTCCTTGATTTGCTCACCTGTAAAAGGAGAGGCTCTTGGACATCAATTTATTAACAAAAGTGTGTTGGACATCTCCTGGCACCTGGCATTTGACACACTGCAGGAAGCCGAGGAAACAGAAATCCCTGCCCCTGTGAAGGTGACCTCCCAGAAGGTGGAAGCAAATATTCAATGTGAAAATAAGTGCAGCACCTGGTGTCAGGATGTGACAGGTGAAGAAAGGCCTTACTGAGAAGGTGATGTGTGAGCCAGGGCAGGAGGAGGGCAGTCACGTTCTGGGTAGGTGGCTGGGCAAGTGCACAGGCCCAGAGGGTGGGTCTGTACCTGGTGTGATGGGAACAGCAGTGAGAGTGGAATCGAGGGAGAGAAGGGGAGAGTGAGTAAATGGTTTCTAAGTGCCTTTCAGGGCTGGATTTATTTATTTATTTTATTTTTTTGAGTTGGAGTCTTGCTCTGTCACCTGGACTGGAGTGCGGTGCGATCTCGGCTCACTGCAACCTCCGCCTCCCAGGTTCAATCGATTCTCCTGCCACAGCCTCCCCAGTAGCTCAGATTACAGGTGCCTGCCACCAAGCCCCACTAATTTTTGTGTTTTTAGTAGAGACAGGGTTTCACCATGTTGGCCAGGCTAGTCTCGAACTCCTGACCTCAAGTGATCTGCCCACTTCGGGGATTACGGGCGTGAGCCATCACGCCTGACCTCAAGGTTGGATTTCTAGAGGTCTCTGCTTTCATCTCTCCGGTATAGCCAAACTTGGATTGGGTACATTATGGGAAATTCACGCAAATCACGAGTTGTTTATACGTTTGGCTTCTCTCAGGGAGGGAAGGCTGGTGAGAAAACACAGGCCTCCTGGCAGCTGCCCCGAAGAATGACTCTAACAGGGGGCAGTAATCTGGTAAGGGGCGGTAATGTGGACTCTGACCACTGAGGTTGGCAGAGACCTAAGATTCTTATACATTCATTAGTCTGAGAGCCTCAGTTCCTCTCCGTTCCCCAGAGATAAGTGTCCTCTCTTGGTCACTTTCCCTGGCAGAGCCATGCTTTCCAGGGACACTGAGGGTAGGGTGGAGTGGGGTTGGGGGCAGTTGAGGTGGGGGTGAAGCCTCAAGGACACAGGACTCATCTGCTGGATTATTTTTTAAAAAGCTCACCTGGACTGTTCGTTTATTTATTTATTTATTTATTTGAGATGGAGTCTTGCTCTGTTGCCCAGGCTGGAGTGCAGTGGCACGATCTTGGCTCACTGCAATCTCCGCCTTCCAGGCTCAAGCTATTTTCCTGCCTCAGCCTCCCAAGTAGCTGGGATTACAGGTGTTTGCTACCATGCCTGGCTAATTTTTGTATTTTTAGTAGAGACAGGGTTCTATCGTGTTGGCCAGGCTGATGTCGAACTCCTGACCTCATCACCTGGACTGTTTAAATATTTTTACGCTGATACGTTATCACTATAGCATCACTTAGTAACTATTGACTGAGCACCTACTAGGTGCCAGGCCCCTGTTCTTAGTGCTAGAGCCACAGCAGCAAGCGTGAACAAGTCCCCGGTTGCTACTGGAGTTCAGTGAGGGAGACACGAAAAGCGAATCAATAGACTACGAAATACGTCATCTAGTAGCAGGTAGTGAGAAGTGCCGAGAAGGAAAATGAGACAAGAGAAAAGACACAGAAGTGCGAGGCAGAGAGGAGGCAACAGATATTCTAGACCTGGCTGTCAAGGGGGAGCATCTCTGGGGAGTGACATCTGAACAGAGTGAGCCAGCCGAGGAGATGTTTAAGGAAAGGGCTCTCCAGGTGATGGAACCAGCAACTGCAGAGACCCAGCGCAGGACTGTTCTCGCCTGGTTGGAGGAAGAGCGAGCAGGCCAGTGGGGTTGCAGCCAAGAGGGAGATATGGTAGGAAATGAGGTCTCAGAGAGAGCTGGGGTCAGCTCAAGTGTTAAAGTGTAAGACCGTAATTTTGAACAGTAATCTTCAAGAAAGTTATCAGTAGAGACATTTCTGAGCTTGCCTTTCCAACCCCCAACATGTGTCTTCCTTTCTGGTCTCTGACACATCTCTCCAAGCCCCATTCATCCTAATACCCGATCCCCACCGCAGCTCCTTCCACAGTTCTCTGGGACGAGCTGGCTTGCTTTGGCACAGACATGGCCTCCAGCTCAGCTGACCGGAAAGAGTCACCTCCAGTTTCAATTCCAAGTGAAATCGGATCCACCCAAGCTGGGCATTTCCTGTGGTCAGATGAATAAACTCAGGAGAAGGAAGCTGCAGAGGCTGCTGAGGGCAAAGACAGATGAGGGTCTGGTGAAACGGGACCGGGTCGGGTGCAGGAGGTCCCCTAGACCTTCCTACACAGAGAGAAATTGGGGCAGCAAAGAGGCCCTGTGCAGGTTCCAAACCCACCACGTGTCTCCCCCAAGGCCCACCTCCTTCTCTCAGGTCACTGGGACACCGAGCTGGGAGGACATCTGGAGCTCATTAGGAGGGCATCACTCCACATGGGGATGTTTTGACTGGACCCTTGGATGGGATTTCTTGTACATTAACGGTGTTTATTTTCCAATAAAGATTCTTAAGACAAGACTGCAGCCCTGGACCCTTCTGAGGGGACGACCAGCCAGAAAGCCTGATCCTGTGACCCAGGGGTCCTTGGGTGACTCGGGTCCTTGGGCATCCCAGGGGGGCAGTGGAAGCTTCCAGACAGGGTATTTCACCTTGTAGACAGTCAGAACCCAAGGTCCCTCTCACGGGACACGTAACCAGGTCAAAACCTCAGTTCATACTCCACATAAAGAAAAATGTAATGTCCCTGATTTTTTAATAGTAATTATATTCATAACAGGCCAGGCACAGTGGCTCATGCCTGTAATCCCAACACTTTGGGAGGCTGAGGCAGCCGGACCACTTGAGGTCAGGATTTCAAGACCAGTCTGACCAACATGGTGAAACCCCAATTCTACTAAAAAATACAAAAATTAGCCGGGAATGACGGTGTGCACCTGCAGTCTCAGCTACTTGGGAGACTGAGGCAGAAGAATTGCTTGAATTCGGGAGGTGGAAGGTTCCTGCACTCCAGCCTGGGAGACAGGGTAAAAAAAAAAAAAATTGAAACAGTAGGCAACACTTACTGTGTTAGGAAACGTTGTCTGACTGGTAACTGGGGTGGGGTGGATGGAATGAGGATGGCTCAGTAGGGTCAATGGGCAAAAGGGCTCTGGTTTATTCAGAACCCTGGAAGTCATGGCAAAGACCTTGAAATTGATGCTGATTGGAGATAGGAAGCCGTTGATGCTGATTGGAGACGGGAAGCCATTGATGCTGATTGCAGATGGGGTGCTGATTAGAGAGCAGAGGAGTGGCAGAAACAACTTCCATTTTTTAGAGATTATTCTGGCTGCCTAGGGCTAATAGACTTTGGGAGCCATGGAGGGCAGGTTGCGATTAGAAAGACCAGGAAGGAGGCCACTATCATGGCCCAGAGAGGGGACAACGATGGCTTGGAGTGGAGTGGTGGTAGTGGTGGGAGATGAAAAGCAGACAGAGGTGTGAGTGTGCCTGGAGACATCTGGAACACAGCACTGTGTCCAGAGCATGGGGAGAGCTGTGAAGAGGTAGCAGGAGACCAGAAGACAAGCAGCTGTAGGCACAGGTGTGTGCTCCACGCAGTCTGGCCCTCACCAAAGTCTTCACCCCACAGCTCGGAAGGGAGTAGTTGAATATGGTTAATATCTGCAAGCTGAGAGCAACAAGGATCCAGCAGAGGATCTCTGGATCTGCAGGTGCCCTGAGGACACTGTGGATCTGCAGGTGCCCTGAGGACACTGTCCACTGTGTGGACAGTGACTGAGGACCAAAGCATGGCAGATGGCCAGGTCACCCCAAGACCAGCCCCCATCCACTTCCTTCAAATACTTGGCCCCGCATGAACTCAGAATTCACCCAACTCGATGAAACTAAGATTTCAACATTCCCCAAAAATGGAGACTCAAATTGCCCTGGAGAAATACAGAGAGGTTCGTTTCTTTCCTGCCTGTGTTTGTGGAATGATATTTGGGTACCATTGCCACCTCTCTAGATTGGAACCTCATGCCTAGCTTATTTCCTATTGTAGGGGTTGGCAAACTTTTTTTTTTTTTGAAACAGAATTTCACTCTTGTTGCCCAGGCTGGAGTACAGTGGCACGATCTCGGCTCACTGCAACCTCTGCCTCCCGGGTTCAAGCAATCCTCCTGCCTCAGCCTCCTGAGTAGCTGGGATTACAAGCGCCTGCCACCACACCTGACTAATTTTTTGTATTTTTAGTAGAGACAGGGTTTCATCTTGTTGGCCAGGCTGGTCTCGAACTCCTGACCCCAGGTAATCCACCCACCTTAGCCTCCCAAAGTGCTGGGATTACAGGCATGAGCCACCGTGCCTGGCCGGCAAACTTTTTGTAGAGAGCCAGAGAGTAAACATTTTAGGCTTTGCAGTCTGAGGTAAGACTTAGGCTCCTGCAACTATTCAACACTGCCACTGTAATGTAAAAACAGCCATGGATGATACATAAACAAATAGGGCTGTGTTTCAATAAAACTTTATTTGCAAAAACAGGTGGTGGATCCCAAGGTCTCTCCAGTGTTTACTGTGAGATCTTGGGTGTGATATGGGATCAAGAAATATTTGCTAACCTGATGAGTGGTTCTTGCTGCTCACCAGCTTGGAGACCTGGAGCAGGTCCCTTCTCTGAACTTCCATTTTTTTCATTGGTAAAATAGAGAGACTGGGCCAAACAAGCTTTGAGAGTCTATGAGGGTGAGCTATGGTTTGAGAATTTCAAGGTGTCCACAGTATTCCTGTATTACTTTCTTATCTTACAAAGGCATGGTGTGGGTGCATGTGGTGCAAGGATGTATAAGTTTTCTTGGTCCTCTTCTTTGATTCAACTTTATATAGCTATTCCACTATCTAAAACAGGGGTCCCCAGTGCCTGAGTCACAGACTGGTACCAGTGGTATTACCACCTGATCTCCGCCTCCCGACAGCTCAGCTACAGCATTAGATCCTCATAGGAGTTTGAAGCCTGTTGTGAACTGTGCATGATGGGGATCAAGGGTGCGCCCTCCTTATGAGAATCTAATGCCTGATGATCTGTCACTGTCCCTCATCACCCCCAGATGGGACCACCTAGTTGCAGGAAAACAAGCTCAGGCTCACACTGATTCTGCATTATGGTGAGTTGTGTAATTATTTCATTATATATTACAATCTAATAATAATAGAAATAAAGTGAACCATAAATGTAATGTACTTGAATCATCCTGAAACCATTCCCTGCCCCCATCTCTGGAAAAATTGTGTTCTACCAAACCAGTCCCTCATGCCAAAGAGGTTGGGGACCATTGGTCTCAAAGGTTTCATCATGAACTACTGTGGGTCTCTAATTTTCCCAGTTCACCAGGGGAAGCCTGGCCTCCCTTCCCTCCTGTCCCCTGGTCTGTCTTCCACAGCAACCGTATTATCAGGACTCCTCCTACAAATGACAGGAATTTAAACTGGCTGTGGCATAAAGCAAATTTTTTAGCTTATGAAACTAAAAAGGCCATGCATAATATGGCTTCTAGCACATTCCAGTGGGAAACCCCAAGGAGCTCAAAATATCTAAATTTTTAAATTTATTATTATTTTTTCTTAGACAGAGTCTTGCTTTGCCACCTAGGCTGGAGCGCAGTCACTTGACCTTGGCTCACTGTGACCTCTGCCTCTCAGGTTCAAGTGATTCTCCTGCCTCAGCCTTCAAGTAGCTGGGATTACAGGTGTGTGCCACCACGCTTGGCTAATTTTTGTATTTTTAGTAGAGACGGGGTTTCACCGTGTTGGCCAGGCTGGTCTCAAACTCCTGACCTCAGGTGATCCACCTGCCTCGGCCTCCCAAAGTGCTGGGATTACAGGCGTGAGCCACCACGCTCGGGCCAAGATCTCTAAATTTGAACCTGGGCTTCTAGGTATTTTAGTCAAGGTAGGAAGATAAAAAAAAAACAACCATGTTTAGCTTTGTTTATAACTTTTAAATATTAGACACTTGGTACGTGGGGCTCCATTTACACTATTGTCCTGGGGCTCAGAGATGAACTGGACGTGGGTGAGCTGGCCTTGCCAACCGTGGAAAGACGAGGGAGGATCTTGATGGCTCTGCCACACACTGGCCCTAGAGCAGGTGGCTCAGCCGTGCTCTCCAAAATGGGACTCAAAATAAAATCTAAGTCACAGGGTTAATGTGAGGAGCGAGTGAAATAACGTGTGCAAACGTGCTTTGAGAAATCCTATACAACGATAAGGAATTATTATTATTACTGGAAGTGATTAGACGCAGACATGGTTTCATCACCCTCCTGAGAGATGGTGCCTGGAACCCAGAGGATTCTGGGAAATGTCTGACTGAAGGTGAATAGAAAAGGGCTGTGTGCAGACATGAGATCAAGCAATGGGCTTAACGTGGTGGGAAATCTTAGGAGCTCCGTAAATATTTAGCTTGTCGACTAGACGTCAGCTGAGATCTACCTGTGCTACAAGTTTCCTGAAAAGGCAAGCCGAGCGCCTGGGTATCTAGCCAAAAGCCCTCTTGGGCACTGCCACCCCATGGAAAAGGGGGGATGGTCCTCTCCATCCTGCCCTTCCCCATTCCTGGGAAATCATGATCTAGACAGAGGCTCGGAGCAGTGTGCAGAGGTGTGTGAAGAGCCCAGAGTCCAGGGGTGTTCAGTCTTTTGGCTTCCCTGGGCCACATTGGAAGAAGAATTGCCTTGAGCCACACATAAAATACACTAACACTAATGATAGCTGATGAGGTTTTTGTTTCTTTTTTTCTTTCTTTCTTTTTTTTTTTGAGACGGAATCTCGCTCTGTCCAGGCTGAGGCTGGAGTGCAGTGGCCGGATCTCAGCTCACTGCAAGCTCCGCCTCCTGGGTTTACGCCATTCTCCTGCCTCAGCCTCCCGAGTAGCTGGGACTACAGGCGCCCGCCACCTCACCCGGTTAGTTTTTTGTAATTTTTAGTAGAGACGGGGTTTCACCGTGTTAGCCAGGATGGTCTTGATCTCCTGACGTCGCAATCCGCCCGTCTTGGCCTCCCAAAGTGCTGGGATTACTGGCTTGAGCCACCGCGCCCGGCCTGATGAGCTTTTAAAAAATTGCAAATATAAATCTCATAATGTTTTAAGAAAGTTTATGAATTTGTGACGGGCCACATTCAAAGCTGTCCTGGACCGCAGCTTGGAGAAGCTTGGTATAGACAGAAGGAAAGAGGACAGATCCAGATGGAGGAGGAGAGGGGAAGACGAGAGAAGAGGGTTGCAAGAGACAGCCGAGTGGAGATTCCTAGCATTTCAGAGTTGAAAGAGAATCCACAGATTCTGCCCAACCTCCCAGGAAGTGGAGGCTCAGAGAGGCCAAACACCCTGCCAAAGGTCACACAGCCAAGCATTAGCCTCAGAAAAGAAAGATGAGCTCAAGTGGTCTGTTGCGAGTGAGGGATGTGACCAGTTAGATGACTGCACAAGCGACTCCAAACAGACCCCCACCCAGCAGGGTAAGCCCTAAGCGAGGCAGGGGTGTGGGTGGTGATGGCATGGTCAGGAACAAGGTGGGGACTAACATTTACTGAGCACCCACGATGTGCCAGCCTCCATGCTGGGCACTTTTCTTACTGACCGAGTATTGTCCTTGGATTATTCTTGCTTCATAAACTCAGGTGATTTTTGCTTTGTTTTGTTTTTATTAAGCACTTTGTTTTGGTCTCCAAGCCACATGTCAAATCAGTGAACTGCTGGGGAGGCCAAAGCCAAACTCAGTCCTTCTTGGGGCTCCCATCCAATGCCTGTGCAAATATCCTGGATAACCCAAGTCATGGGAGTGGTGGGGAGGAAGCACTCTTCTCAGTGCAAAGTCCCCACATAATGAGTTGTCTAGTTCCCACATGGTCCCTCCAGAACAGGAGGCCCCAATCATCCATGCTGTTTTCAGAGCACAATACCTTTGGTGGGATTAGGGGCCCCCGGGGCTGAGGACTAAATTTCCCTGGTGCAGCACAGAGCCATCAGCTCTGAGGGACAGCTGTCAAGAGCACAGAATCTGGAGGCAGACTATGTGGGTTCAAATCACAGCTCTACCACTAGTTAACTGTGCAAACCTGGCAACTGGCTTCACCTCTCTGTGCCTAACGATGAAGTGGAGATTAAATGTGATGGTGAGGATTAAATGAGCAAAACCAAGTCAGGTGCTTAGAACAGGGCCTGGCACACACTATGCATTCAATAAATGACAACTATTACCACCAGGTTTCCCTTCTGTCTTTCTTTCTCCTCGGCCTCAAAGGTTCTCTTTTCTCTCCTTTCTCTCTGTGACACCTAGCAATGGGCTGTCCCTCTGGGCTAATAACGATAAGGATACAGTACTGCTGGGGGGATGCAGGCCATGATGCCAGTGTAGGGCTCTGCACAGCATATCATATCTGTTTCTACATTTTTATATGTATTATAATCACCAGTCTGAGTCTCATTGGCCCCAGAATTGGGCCCAGAAGCATCTATTCATAGTAAATAGAAAAGTGCACAGCAAAAGCACAGGAAAATGAAGTGTAAGACCCCAGTGCCTGGTGCAGAGGGGGAAGAAGGAGGGAGGTGGAGGTTCGGCTCTCCTGGCCTCCTGGAGTCAGCTCTGGCCTTTGCAGGTCTCTGACCCCTCTGACCGCAGCTGACCTTGCCTCTTGCCAATATAGACCCTGACTTGGCTGCCCCCTGGCATCTCTCCGACCCTTCCCCCTGTGACCGCCCCTCCTGGTCTGCTGCGTCTCACTTGACCGAGGTCTTCAATGACCTTGACCAAACCTCTTTAGCCAAGCCAGGTTCCAGGTCCCAGTGCCATCACACCCAGTTGGCAGGTCAGAACACCCAGGCCCCACAAGGAACTGTGACTTTCCCTGGCCCACACTATGAGGTGGGGGCAGATCCAGGATGCAGGTTTCCTGACCGTCAGCCTCTTGCTGCTGGCACTGGCAAGAGTGGCTGTTCAGGGTGATTGACGAGCACACAGCCTCGACCAGCAGCTCTCAGCTGGGGGTGATTGTGCCTCGGAGAGAACATTTGACAACGTCTCAAGGCATCTTTGGTCGTCATCCCTGGAGGTACGGGGCTGCCACTGGGGTCTTGTGAGTAGAAGCTGGGAATGCTCCTGACGATCCTGTAAAGCACAGGACAGCCCCCACCCCCGACTACAAAGAATTAGCTAGCCCCAAACAACAATTAGTTGAGACCCTGGGCTAGATTCACATGCAGCATTAAACCTTGGATAAATTATTTAACTGGTTCTTCTGTGAAATAATGATAACGCTACTGAGCGCATAGAATTTGGAGAGGATCTAACGACCTAAGGCATGAGAGAGCTGAACATCGTGTCTGGTGGAAAGCGAGTTTTCGCTCATAAACTGGGGAGGAGGTGAGTGCGTGGGCTGTTGTGCCAGCAGGGATGGCTACGGACGGCGTCCCATGTTTAAACTTCAGAAAGTCCCAGGGAGGACCACAATCTTCAAAACCAAGCTGAAGTGGCATACGTGTGTCTAAAGGAATTTTGAGTTTCTTTCCCCCTCCCCGCCATAGGCATTTGAGAATTCGAGTGTTAATTTCAGAGAAGAAACTGCATTACCTGTTCTCCATGCAGATCTGAGCCTCCATTTTAATTTGGCTTCATTATCTCTTTCTCTTATTAAGAATGGTAAATCTGTTTTGTGTTTTCATTATTCCATTAGCTTGAGGAAGCTCATCAGTAATGTGGGGAGCTGCCAACATAAATAGCACAATTTTCATACAAGCGATGCAATAATTGACTTAAATCGCTATTCTGCGGAGGCCGAGGTTCACAATTAGAGAAAGCAGTGTGATTTGAAAACGAGTTACAGTTGATTGGATTTTAGGGGAAACCAGGTTTGGAATGTGTTAATTGCATTCCGCCTAAACACCAGGTCTAAATGAAGCAGCCAGAGATTTAGGTAAATAACAAAATCTTCTCCAGAAATGGCCCCAAATTGCTTAATAGGATGGGAGAGATCTGATTAAGATGGGGAACTAATGGCCTCACTGTATTTCTGGGGTGACAGGCTGAAACTCTCATCTTGGAAACTCCTCGAGATAAGCGAGTGACTAACTTCAATCTGTTTTTTCAATCTGGCCTGGCTGAGTTTTTGGATCAAATGTCAATGGTGCCTCCTTCCTGAGCCTCTTTTCCTGTCCCACCCTACAAATGGTCCATCGACAAATCCTGTGGGCTCTAATTTTAAAAACCATCCCGAATCTGGTGTCCACTGCCACCACTGTCTCTCACCTAAACTGCTGCGGTCACCTTCTCATTGGTCTCCTGGTTTCTGTCCTTGCCTGGGCAGCCTCTTCTCTGTACAGCAGCTAGAGAATCCTGTTAGAACCCAAGTGGAACTATATCCCGCCTCTGCTCAAAACCTGGCTGGGTATGGTGGCTCATGCCTGTAGTCCCAGGGCTCTGGGAGGCTGAGGTGGGAGGATTGCTTGAGCCCAGTAGTTCGAGGCCAGCCTGGGAAACATAGTGAGACCCTGTCTCTAAAGAAAAAAATAAATAAATTAGCTGGGTGTGGTGGTGCATGCCTGTAGTCCCAGCTACTTAGGCTGAATGGGGAGGATGGCTTGAACCCAGGAGTTCAAGGCTGCAGTGAGCTATGACTGCTCCATTGCACTCCAGCCCCGGCAACACAGTGAGACCCTATCTCTGAAAACAAACAAACAACAAAACCCCTCCAGTGGCTTCCATCTCATTCCAGGAAAAGCCGAGTCCTTACAATGGCTTGTAAGACCCTATGTGATCTGCCCATAAACTTGCTGAATCCCTCACTCACCAGGGATGCCCAGGGTCCTTCATGGTTGGCTTGATTCTGTTTCCGTTTCATCTCTCAGTATTTTCTCCTCCTATCTCTCAGTATTTCTCCAGCCACCTGGAATTACTTAAAGACCCCTGACGGTTCCAGGCTCGGCCTTGTCACAGAACCTTTGTGTGTACTGTCCCCACCTCATTCACTGGCTTAGTTTCTAAACTCCCCTGAGATCTTACTTGGTTTATGCCCCCTTCCTTCTCCAATCCTTCCACTTAAGTTTCCTAGGAATGCAGAGAAAAAAGCAAAACTGTTGTTTCATGTGACTAATTCCCCCACCCTCCAGGTTTCTGGACTTTTCTCCTCCTCCCCTAGCTGCACAGATGAAGTGGGAACAGATATATTAATACTTACATCCAATGACTATGCTTCCTGGTCATAGTTGATTGGTCCAAAGTGAACCAATCAGAGTCCTTCCCTGGGAATGTGGACTGTGACATAAAGATTTGAATCTTGATCTCGCTTCACTTTTATGTTTCTCTCTTTCTTAACCTTTGTATAATTTTTTATACATCATTTTACATGAAGAAATACATATAATGACGTGCATTCCTTATTCCCTTATTCCTATTTCCTCGCTCTTTAATCTACATTATGCCTGTGACCCAGTGCTAGAGACACAGGTTAACAACCCAGAATGTGTTCTTTCAAACTATGTTTATTTGTGCTTATATTTACATCTGTGTTTTTATGTGATACATATATAGACTCACAAATATATGCAAATTAATTGGGATTTTTCCATTAGTCTTTGTTTTATAAAAATGGGATTCTATTTTACACTCTTCTACATTCTATTCTTTTTTTTTTATTCAAAAATACCTCATAGAAATGTCTCCAAGTCAACGAATAAAGCTCTAACTTATTCTGGCGAATAAATGGTAGCATGGTGGTGTGGGTTGAGTCTACACAAGAAAGGATGGCTATTATTCTGTGAGGAAAAGCAGAGAAAGTGGGTCCAAAGATGGAGGGAAGAAAGCAGAGACCCAGAGAGGAAGACTGAGAGAAGCCACAGAGATAGGTGCCCTGTGAGTCAAGCTGGCATAAAGCCCACCAACCTCTCAGCCTCAGGGCTCTGGGACACCTCATGCCTTCTTTATAAGATAGTGGCCCTGTATGGGTTTCAGGCAATGTGGTGGGTATCACCTGGTTGTAACTAACAGGTCTTAACTAACACAGGTGAATCAGCCATGATGCTTTATGGCTATTTGGGAACTTTATGGACCTTGGGGAATGAAGGTAGGGCTAGTCAAATTCCTTGTTGGCCAGGGGTGGTGACTCACACCTGTAATCCCAGCACTTTGGGAGGCTGAGACAGGAGTATCATTTGAGCCCAGGATTTTGAGACCAGCCTGGGCAACATGGTGAGACCTCATCTCTACAAAAAATTAAAAAATTAGGCAGGTATGGTGACACACTCCTGTAATTCCAGGTACTTGGGAGGCTGAGGTGGGAAGATTGCTTGAGCCCAGGACGTGGAGGCTGCAGCGAACTATGATTATGCCATTGCACTCTAGCCTGGGCAACAGAGTGAGACCCTGTCTCAGAAAAAAAAAAAAGTCCTTCCAATTACATACTGTCATAATTGGTTCAGACAAGCTGTAACCCATGGTTGATTTGTTCATTTATGTGTTAATTTTACTTCATTCCATCCTTCACTTCCAACTCCCGCCACTGTCAACTGCCCAGATGTGTTTTCTATGTGTTTTATTTTGTATTATTCAGGATGACACATGTGAGCGTTGTTTTGTGTGTGTTTTAAGTATGCCACATTATGTGATAGACTCCCTCTTTTGTTTATGTGTGTGTGTTTGTTTTGTTTTTCACCTTGGGAGCAACCCACAGCTGTGCTCGTGTTTATAAATCTGTTTAGTTCCTCTAATCTCTATTCCCCATTCACCTTCTTCCCCCGGCACGCTTGAGTTATCCTTTTGTTTGTAGGCAGTTTGCAAAACACCTATAATTGCTTTTTGTGCGTCTATTTTACCTTATGTAAAATGGTATTGAGCTGTGTTGTTAAGACCTCTCGGTACTGCTGTGCACACATCTGGGGCACTGCTTGAAACCGTTTCATAAGAT
Organism: Piliocolobus tephrosceles; assembly: GCF_002776525.5. Taxonomy (NCBI): domain Eukaryota; kingdom Metazoa; phylum Chordata; class Mammalia; order Primates; family Cercopithecidae; genus Piliocolobus; species Piliocolobus tephrosceles. The sequence goes on along the minus strand of NC_045453.1, from coordinate 19,569,985 downwards.
GCTTCGTACACACCTGGCATATTTTACTTACGGTCAAAGAATGACTGAAACATTTAGCTAGTTATCTGCATGCTGTTCAGCTCTCACATGAAGAAGATTCATGTTCCTAGATTGTTTCAAGCAACAAAGGCAAAAACAGAATTTTGACAGCGAAGAGGTCAGTTTGAAAAATTCAGTTTGAGTTGTTGACTAGAGGAGATGAGGAAGTTAATTGGGCTGTTTATGGGTTTGTTTTTGTGTTTTGAGATGGGGTCTCGCTCTTGTTAGCAGTAGTAGTTATATGTACGGGTCTGCAGCAACCTCAGTTCTTGCCTCCTCAGAAGAAAGAACTTGACTGAGGGGCATGAGGCAGAAGGAGCAACTGAGGCAAGTTTTAGAGCAGGAGTGAAAGTTTATTTAAAAGCTTTAGAGCAGGAATGAAAGAGAGGAAGGTGCACTTGGAAGAGGGCCAAGTGAGCAATTTGAGAGACCAAGGGTGTGACCTGACCCTGACCTCTTGACTTGGGGTTTCATATGGTGGCATGCCTTTGGGGTCCTCATTCCTTCTCACCACTCCTGAGATCTTATTGGGAAGCGGCTGGTCACCCATTTCAGGTGTTTTCTATCTATTAAGGGCTAGATGCCTTTCCCTCATGCCAGCTGTGGCCAATTACTACTTTAGCGAGCCAGTTAACAACTGCCTGACCATCACCTGATGCTTGCGTGACCCTCCTGGTGTGTGTTGGTGGGGGATCCTTTCCTGCTCTGCTCATACCTGACCACCTACCTACTGTAACACTCTAGCCTCCAGGCTGGAATGCAGTGGTTCTCACCGCAGCCTCGAACACCTGGGCTCAAACGATCCTCCCACCTCAGCCTCCTGAGTAGCTGGGGCTACGGGTGCATGCCACCATGTCTGTTTACTTCTCTTTTATTTTTTGTAGAGATGGGGTATCACCATATTGTCCAGGCTGGTCTCAAACTCTTGGTCTCAAGTGATCCTCCTGCCTCAGACCCCTAAAGTGCTGGGGTTACAGGTGTGAGCCATCGTGCCCAGCCCGAATTTTCTGAAAACTTGCAGAGTATGATTGTGTGGCAGTCATGATGTCTCTGAGCAATGACCAGGAGCATCTCTCCGCCAGTTTTTCCATCTGCGGTGGCCAGGTGGGCCCATTCTTCCTAAGAACTTCTCCCACCATTAAAGGGAGGGACTCCCAGGGTGCCTGCAGCTCTCACCACTCCCAATCATGTTGCTGTGAACATCCACCCCTGTAGGTCCTGTGCAAGGATCTCTCAGCTGTGAATTCTCAATGGAGGTGATATAGCCCCCTGGGGGCCGAGAACTGATGCTTAAGGGGTCGAAATACTCTTACTCTTTGTTTAAAATTGTGGCAGAATATGCATGAAATAAAGTTGACCATTTTAGCCATTTAAAAATGTGCAGCTCAGTGGCATTGAGTACATTCACATTATTGTACAACTGTCACCACTGTCCGACCACAGAAGTCTTTTCATCTTGCAAAACTGAAACTCTGTATCCATCAAACGCTAAATCCCCATTCCCCGCTCTCCCAGACCCTGGCAGCCACCATTCTACTTATCTCTATCTCTAGGGTTTTGACTACTCTAGGTACATCATACAATATTCTACAAATATTGTAGAATCACACAATATTTTTCTTTTGGGTACTGGCTAATTTCACTTAGCAGAGTGTCCTCGGGATGCATCCATGTTGCAGCATGTGTCACCATTTCCTGCCTTCTTAAGGCTGAATAATATTCCACACTATGTACAGTAGCAAAATCTGTTTATCTATTCACATCCATCAATGGACACTTAAAAATCTTACTGTTTTGTTTTGTTGTTATTGTTTTGTTTGTTTTGAGACAGAGTCTCTCTGTGTTACCCAGGCTGGAGTGCAGTGGTGCGATCTCAGCTCACTGCAACCTCCACCTCCTGGGTTCAAGCAATTCTCCTGTCTCAGCTTCTCAAGTAGCTGGGACTACAGGCACATGTCATCACACCCAGCCAATTTTTGTATTTTTAGTAAAGACAGGGTTTCACCATATTGGTCAGGCTGGTCTTGAACTCCTGACCTCAGGTGATCCACTCGCCTCGGCCTCCCAAAGTGCTGGGATTACAGGTGTGAGCCACGATACCCAGCCAGATCTTACCATTTGTATGTATAAAGCACACATATGCCTACAGCACACAAACAGATGTATATGCAATATCTCTGTAGTTTTCAAATTTCATTAAAGGGATAATTAGAAAACAACAATATGAAAAGGCTCCTTAAGAGATAATAACTGTTGACACCGTGGACCAGATAATTCTCACTGTGGAGCTGTCCTGTGCATTGGACAATATTTAGCAGCACCCTGAGCCTCCACCCACTGGATGCCAGTAGCACCTCCCTCCCAGCTGGGACAAACAAAAATGTCCCCAAGCATTGCCACGTGTCCCTAGGGGTACAAGATCACCAAGGTTGAGAACTGCTGCTCTGGGCCCTGCCCCTGAGGGTGGGCTGCCTGTCTGAGAGCCTGTGCATTGTCACTTTCTCTGAGTGCTGCCTGGTGGCTCTCCTGAGGGGCCGTCCTTTTACCAGCAGTGCCCACGCATTTCCATGGGGGAGAAAGTTTCACGGAGGAGCGTGGGCTGAAGCATGGGGTGGCCCTGAAATGAGCCAGAGGAGGACAGGAGGCTTGCCAAGTTCAGCACAAAGGCCCAGGGTTTCTTGGCACAGAGTCCTGGTGGCCTCTGGGTTACCTTACCCAGCAGTGTGACCAGAGATGGCCAACACCCTCGCCCTGTTCGTTCCTGGGCGTCAGGCTCCAGAGGGCACCTTGAATAGACAAAGCTCAGGTGTTTGCTTCTAACAATACTCCTGCCATTCCTCCCAGCCACTTCCCCACCTTTCCTGAGCACGTCCCCCACCCGACACCCCCAAGTCTTTGTATGTATTCATTCCTCTAATTGACAGGTATTTATTGAGCACCTACTGGATGCCAAGTACAGTGTTGTGCTCTGAGATAGAATCATGAATAGGGCTGGCCAGCTCCCCATCCCAGCCTCACCCAGAAGCTTTCGGAAGGCTGAGGTGCTCTCAGGGCTGCACCCCTTCCAGCCTGAGCCATCAGCAATCCTGGAGAAGGGACACCTAAGCTGAAACCCCAAGGGTGAGTCCAACGTGTTTCTACCAGCTTTGAATAACAGCAATGAATTCGATAATGCTGGTCCCTGAACTTACCACGTGCCAGTCACTGCTTCCAGCCCCTCTCCAGTGGGTCCCTGCCCATTCCTGGGCATCAGGAACTGGAGGACAGGCCAGGATCCTCCACAGCTTCTAAAGTTGTACATCACCTGCCCCTGCTCTTACTTCTCCCTGACCTCACCTTCCAGCACTTTCTGCTGACTCACTTTATTCCAGCCACACTGGCATCCTGATGGATCTTTCCAACACACCAGGCATACTTCTGCTGCAGGGACTTTGCCTGTGCTGCTCTGGTCACCTGGAATACACTTTTCCTCACCTTCCTCAGGCGACTGTTCAAATGTCACCTTCTCGTCATTCCACTTTTGCCATCATAGTCCTTCTCCCTGCCAGGTCCCACCTGGGAGCACTGCTTTATTTTTCTCCTTCCCACTAAGCACCATCCCCATTTCCTAGATTTTCTATCTTCATCTTGTCTGTTTGTCTGTCTCTTGTTTGTCTGTCTCTCCCTATGATATGGTTTGGCTCATCTTGAACTGTAGCTCCCCAGTGGGAGGTAATTGAATCATGAGGGCGGGTCATTCCTGTGCTGTTCTCATGATAGTAATTAAGTCTCGTGAGATCTGATGGTTTTACAAAGGGGCGTTCCCCTGCACATGCCCTCTTGCCCGCCACCATGTGAAAAGTCCCTTTGCTTTTCCTTCATCTTCCACCATGATTGTGAGGCCTCCCCAGTCATGTGGTACTGGGAGTCGATTAAACCTCTTTCCTTTATAAATTACCCAGCCTTGGGAATGTCCTTATTAGCAGCATGAGGATGGACTAATACACCCTGTTAGGAAGTAAATTCCATGAGGGCTGGGATTCATCTGCAATGTTCAGCGCTGTACTCCCAGCATTTACAATCAAGCCTGGCACATAGTAAGTGCTCAAGAAATATGTGTTGGATCGGCCAGGCGTGGTGGCTCACAGTTATAATCCCAACATTGGGAGACCAAGGCAGGTGAATTGCTTGAGCTCAGGAGTTCAAGACCAGCCTGGGCAACATGGTGAAACCCCATCTCTACAAAAAATACAAAAATTAGCCAGGCATGGTGGTGCACACACCTGTAGTCCCAGCTACTCGGGAGGCTGAGGTGGGAGGACCACTTTAGTCCGGGAGGTGGAGGCTGTACTGAGATCACGCCAGTGCACTCCAGCCTGGGTGACAGAGCCAGACCCTGTCTAAAACCAACCAACCAACAAACAAAACTGTTGCATTATTGAACTGCACATACTCCTCCCAAAAGCCCTACGAGTTTGATCAAAACCACCTGGAGAGCTTGTGAAAACAGATTCTGAATCAGTGAGACTGGGGCTGGGTTCGAGATTCTGTGGTTCTACAAGTTCTTAGGGGATGCTGATGCTCCCAGCCCTTGGCCACACTCTGAGCAGCAAGGACTTAGTGGCTGTGACCACCATCCACTTTACAGATAGTGAAACAGTGCACACAGCTTAATAACATTGCTAAAGGCACTGGCTTTAAGGAACGAGGATGAGATTAAGGTCTGTCAGGCTCCCAGAGCTGACGTTGATGGCAGTGACCAGGTTGAAGGGCCCTTCAGGTGCCTGCAAAACTGAACTCTCCCTAAGTTTTCCAAGTGAGAAGATCATGGATGCCAATTCAGGGCCTTTGTGACCAACTTCCGAGGCCTGTCCCGCAGTACAGCTCCCAATCTGACTTCAGATCCTAGGCCCTCAAACTGTCTTCCTCCAGGTGCCCTCCACGTCTCTCTTGTGCTGGGGTTTGCGTGTGTGTTGGGAACCATTCAGAACGCTTTCTTGGTGTGTTGACAATGAAGGGAGCTCTCTCTGGGCCAAAGCTTGCACTGGGTGAGTGGGAGCTGGTAAACTTGATAAGCCAATTGGGAGGAAATTTGCAGCATCATCTCATTAGAAGGTCAAGAGCATGCTCTCGCGTTTACCCACCCCCAGAGCTCTAGAGGAAAGCCCAGAGGGGAGGGCAGAGGTGGTCATTTTATCCAGAGCCTTCTAATTCCTTGGTTCTGTCTGAACTCGATATTGCAGAGATGGACTCTTGGACACGCTTTCACATTGCCTCTCAGCTCTTTACCAGGGGCTAATTAGAGGCTGCTATTCCCTAATCTAACTAACGTCGCCCACGATCAAAGCACAGTCTCTCTCTCCCCAGGCTGATCTATACAACGGCAACTCTGCTGCCCCAGCCCAGTGCAGCCGCCAAGCTCATGGCCATCCCCGCGTCTCCATCTCCTCGGTACTGACTGCCCTCTGAGCTGTGCCCCAGCCCAAGAACCCAATCCTAGTTCTGGTTTCTCTCACAAGCAGCCCCATAAAGGCTGGTGAGCCCACATCTGGAAGGCTTGAGAGGCCGTCATAAACCTCATGTTTACCAGGGCTGGGCAGGTAACGCCAATGAGGAAGAGGAGTCTATGGGAGGGAGTACCTGAAAAGGCCTCAAAGGCCACAAAGCTCTTCCCAAGTGACTAAAAGTGGTCCTGAGAGAAGGCAAGCCCCATGGGGCCAGAGAGCCCCCATCGTTTTGTTTTGTTTTGCTTTGTTTTCCAGCAAAGCCAAAAATTTAGAATTTTTTGCATAAACTCTCCCAATGGTTAAAGGTTGCAAACTAATGTGAAAGGATTTTCAAGCACTGCACAGATCACGAGGCATGTGTCATGGCCCACCGGTTTGCAGTTTCACCTTAGAAAACTGAGGACAGAGTAAATGTGAGGGAATGGGGTCTCTATCAGTCAGGATCTGAGGAAGATATGGGGACACAGCTAAACAGAGTCACTGGAAGTGATTTTCTACTTACAAAGTATGGGCAGGGTGGAATAAAGTCATGGGGACCGTGCCCCTGACACAGAAGTGCTCCTGGAACGACAGCCACGTGGAGGGGGCCACCTCACAGAGCCATGACCTTGGGCCGAGGGAGGCAGCTATCACAGGTAGCTCTGCAGGGCAGGGACAGGGAATAAATTTCTACCTTGCATCGTATCTCCTCCCATCCTGCTAAAGGTCACCATTGGCCCAGCCCAACCAGAGGACACCCACCCATGGGAGCCTGTTGGCAGAGTCCATGCAGGTGAACCTCTTGGGCAGACAGCAGGGTGGAGAAAAGTAAGGAGGTGGAAGGAAGGCATAAGCGCAAGACCCCATGCCATGGTCACACCTAGCAGTGACCATGCCATCGAGTCTACCCCTCTTGGCCAAATGAATGGAGGCCTCCATGTCAATGTCACCTCTCAGCATTTCACATCGTTTACTGTCATGTTACCAGCCCATTCTTGTCCTCTAGACAATGCTGTCTTCCTGGCCATGGCCTTGGATCTTTTTGACCTAGATTCTGATTTTTAAAAGATATAGAAATAGAAATGAGGCTTGATGTCAGACCTCCTGAGTTCGAATGTTGGCTCTGCTGCACATTGGCTGTGTGATGCTAGGTGAATCAGTCAGTCTCTCCGAGCCTCAATCTCCACTTCTGCAACAATAATAGGGAAGGATAGTGATTTGTCCCTTGTAAGGTTGCTAAAGGCTTAGCAATGAGGGTCATGTAGTGCTGGTACAATGCCTGATACTTTACAGACACGGAGGCATAACCTTGGGCCAAAGGTTGTAAAATAATACCATATGTTGATGTATGTTGATGTTATTATTTTTAACGCTGTTCCTAATTCTCCTCTTTGTCTGCCCCAGTTTATATCTTGGTTATTAATACCATCTCTCTTTAACCCAGACTCTCACTTGGCTCCCCCTAGTGGTCAGGTTGCTTCTCTTCAAATGCCAGCCTAATTAGAGGGCAGGTGCACCCCGTCCCACCCAGCTGCACCCCGACCTCACTTCCAAGGCAAAATTACCTTCCTCGCAATTTCTCACCTTGCTAGTCTAATACTGATTCTCTGAGCTCCCATTTTCAGAAATCTCCCTGATTTTGACCCAAATAAGGAATCTGAAATCCAGTAGAGTATTGGGCATGATGTTCCTTCTGTGTTATTTATTATTGTGAAAACCTGGAAACAACCTCGATGTACAAAAATAGGGGATGGGCTGAGTAGAGGAGAGGATGCTCTGATGGCAGATATTGCAGCCGTTAGAGATATTTATGAAGTGTTCATAGTGATGTAGACAATGAGTACAATATAATTATGTGATGAGCAGAATTAAAAGTATTTTCATGGGTATAATTGGAGCTGCATATAGGAAAGCTGCCTCTTTACACATTACACACATATAAATTCAGCTATATTCGCTTGCTCAAAAACATTTAAAAACAAACAAGACAGAAAAAAATCACTTAAACAATGCAGGCAGTTCCTCTATTTTAGTGACTATTTGTCCTTGTTGAGTGTGAAGTGGGTGGCATGAATCTGGGGACCTTCACAGGGTCCTATCTCTCCTGAGAGTATCTCTTTCTGCTAAATACCTCTGGTGTTTCAAGCCATGTAATTTTCATGTAACAGACCTCCCAAATGCAAACCAACTACTCTATGTACAGACAAAACCACTCAAGAGCAATATAAGAGGTATTCATGGGCGTTTTTGCAGCTTTTTCCGTAGACATTTATCTTTATAGCCTAACCCGCTGTATGGGGAACTCCAGTGTAGAAATAAAAATGGAAGCCTATATATAGAAAAAGATAAGAAGCAAATGCACCAAATACTACCAATGACTGAATATGAAGAAGTGAGAGTGACTTTTTTTCTGCCCTCTTCTTCTAGTCATTGAAATTTTTATTGAGCATGTACTATGTTCCAGATGCTGTTTTATTCACTGAAGATGAAACAGTGAATTATAATATGCAAAACCACTTGGCAGGTGGAGACAGACGATGAACATCTACCTAAGTGAAATATACATCGGGCTGGGGTTGATGTGTGCTTAGGAGAACAAAATCAAACCGGGCAGGAGACAGGAAGTGTCAGGTTGCAGGTGCAGCTGTGGGTGGGGAAGGCCTTATTGAGAAAAAGATGCTCGAGCAAAGATTGGAAGGAGAGGAGGGAGTGAGAACGTTTGGGGGAAGAAGGTTTCAGGTAAGGGGAACAGCAAATGTGGGGTGTGCAGAAAACAGCCGGGGGCCGTTGTGGCTGGAGCAGAGCCACGGGCAGTGATCTGCTGTGGCTTTTCTAGTGAGAGTCTGTCACTTGTATAATGGAAGTTAAAGCTTTTTATTATCTTTACAGGAAAGTAAAATGGGGGGTGAAAGGAAAAAAAATCATCTTTTTTTTCTGGCCCATGCGTAGCTGACAGTTTTCCTTTCTGCCCAGTGTTGCGTCTGCACAAGGCTGGCCTCCTGCAGGCATCCTCCAAGGCTGCCCTTTCCTGGGTCATCCTATGATCAGCATGAGAGATGCCATTCCAAAGGTTCAGAGCCATGTGGCCTGTGGACCTGGGGGTGGGGGACACATCCCCTCCTTCCCTCAACCTCCCTCCCACCGCTTGCTGCCAAGGGCCGCCGAGAGAAATGTGGGCAAACCACACTGACCACCCCAGGCCTCCCAAGGGCACTTGGGGGTGATGCCCGCCCCAGGAAGGAGTCCTCAGTAAAGATCCAAGGTGCTAACAAGAAGATGTCAATCCATTAACTCCACTTGAAGGGAAGAAAAAAATGTCAATTACTGGTAACGTGAAACAAAAGAGTGGGAAATCGCAAATAAGAGTCTTTTTAAGACGGCCCTAGGGCCACTTCCAGCTGACCCTGTGCATTAACCAAGCAGGGAGATTTTTTTTTTACTTGGCTGCTCCCTCCTGCATCCCTAATAGCATAAAATAAAAAGATTTTAGATAAGATTTCATTCTGTGAATCAACTGGCGAACCACACTAGGCTTCACGGGGCATTCTGGTCTCAATCTAATGGAAATTATTATTTGTTTAAATGGGAATATCAATACTAAATTGGATCCTATAGCAGACAGCATATACAAAGGATTTTATTTCAGCTGGCTTCTCTAGCTTCCACGGAGCTTTGCTTAACCCAGTACCTGCCAACATCCCAAGGAAAGGATGAAAGAATGGGGTGGGAGAAAAAAATCCCAAATCCTTGTTGCGACAGAATAGCCAGAAAGTTCTGGCCCCTCTATTGGCACATGTGGCTGGTGGCTACCACATGGCACAGCACAGAATAGAACATTCCATTACCATAGACAGTGCTGTTGGCCAGAGCTGTTCTAGGGGATGGCACCCTGGGTTTGATCCCTATAAGGCCCAAGTCCTGACCACCATGGATTCTAGACAAATTCTACTGCTGCAATACTGTGGCCTTTGCCCCTAGGAGCCTCTTATGCAAAGTATTTTCTGAGCCTCATTAAGACCTGAGATCTGGCAGTCCAGGAGCTTCCAGACTGGCTTGTGGAGCTGTTTTCCTCTGCTTGTTAATAAATTGTGGTTGGATGTGGTCTGAGAGGTGCCTTCATCAAAACCGGGATGCCAGCTACGAGCTGCTCCATTTATTCTTGTAGTTATTTAACAAATATTTATTGAGCATCTACTATGTGCCAGATGCCTTTCTGAGTGTTGGGGACACAGCAGAGGACAATGCAGACAAGTCCTTGCTCTCATGCAGATTGCATTTTGTGGTACTGGTGGGTGGGACAGACACCCAGGAAACAAACAAATGAATTAGATATTGTTGGAGAGCGATAACCATTATGAAGAAAATCAGGCAGTGTGCCAGGAGAGAGGGCAGCTTGGTGGGGGTGGGGTGAGCACTTGATGGAAGAGAGGGGCCATCCATGGCAAAATCACTGTCCAGGATGCTGGAATTCCAGCATTCCAAGGTTCTCTACTGTCCCTAGATTCCCAGACCTCCAGATAGTCTAAGCGGGAAGAAAGTTCCACTGGAAGTGGAAATTCCTTTGCCTGGCTCTTCTACTAACTTCCCATGTGACCTTAGCAAGGTCATTGGCCCAGCATGGGTCTCCCTCCATTTCCCCATGTGTAAACTGCAGGCTTTAGACCTGCTGATTTGCAAACTGTGAGCTGTGACCCCTTAAGTGGGTTGTGAAGTCAAGTTGACAGGTGGCAACTGTCATTTTTTAAAGGAAAGAAAATAGAACCAACAGAAAGTAACAGAGTACATTGCACAGAGGAAGGTATGGTTTCCTGTAACTTTCACGTGTCTGTGTACGTGGCGTGCACAGGTACTGGGTCGCTGTGTCAACTGTATTTCTTCTTGTGAGCTGCTGTCAAAAGATCGGAGAGCTCTGCTCTGGATCACCTTCTGGGCCTTCTGATTTCAACGTACTCCGAATCCATTGTTCTTAACCCATGGGACCAGACAATTTAACAACATACTCACGAACAGAGTGGAAATTGAATCAGGGAGTGTGCTCTGAGCAGACATCGCTTACATTTTTATTATTCCCAATATGCAAAAATCACATTAAGACTACATTTAAAAACCTGTAATATTGCATGGAGGCCTGGTATTTCCTGGGGATCTGTTCTGACACTTCCACTCACCATGGTCTGAAACTCCAAAATCCCACTTTGGGAGCGCAGCCTCTCCGTCTCCCTTCACTCCTGTTCTCTCACTTCATGGGTTCTTCTTCTTGTTCTCATTCATTCATTCATTCATTCACTCATTCACTCATTCGTTCATTGAGCATCTATTCCTTGCGTGCCTGCTATGGGCCAAACACGATTTTGGGTGCTGGGAACAAAGTGACAAGACCCCATTCTCGTGGAGCTCATGGCTGGGTGGGTGAGGGGCATGCTTGATGGGGGTCGAGACAGACACACAAGACAGCAAATTGGTGCCAACTTTCAGTGGTGATGGAAGCCATGAAAGAAATAAACAGGAAGATGGAAGAGAGGATGCTGGGAGGCATCTGAGTTGGAGAAGCTGGCTTAGCTATTAACCCTGTGCATGCTAGATCGAGCAGACCTTGGGACCCCAGAGGACCTCAACATGAGGCTCAGGTTCATGGTTCCCAGCCCTGCAATTCCACTTTCCTGCACCCAGATAAATGGTTAGACCCATTTGAGAAGAAGCCCAGTGGTTCCCACTAATCAACAAACCAAGGAGTTGGCTGTCCTGGGCCCAACACTCAAAGAAGGCTCTGCTCAAGGATACTGAGAACCAAGAAATCTCTGCAATCAGAGCCTCTGGGGCTTGCGAAAGCCCAGATCGCGGGGTCTACCCCAGCACCTATGGCTCCTGGTCTTTCTGTGTACCACACCCTCGGGGTGTTGCACCCTGCCTTTCCAGCAAGGTGCTGGTGTGTGCAGAAACTGCTGTGCAGCACTGACCCGGAGGCTGGTGAGAACCACTGAGCAGCACTGACCCGGAGGCTGGCTGGCTGGAGGCAGGGCCTGACGCAGGGGGCAGGAGACAGAGCCTGGCAGGCCTAGCAGTGGTGCGGCCCAGATATCTTGACCACTTTTGCTGGGTCTGTTGTCTCCCAGCAGCTTCTTGGTCACTTACTATGAACCAAATGTTCAGCGAGCGCTGGGGGTCCTCGCCTTCAGGAGCCCCTGGGGTTCAAGCCCATGCTGGGGAGTTTGAGACACACAGGGCTGCTGAGACTGCCTCATGGAGGACAAGTGTCCCTGGTGGCCCAGCATGGCCTTGTCTCTCCAGTGGGACTCAGCTTCCAGCAGGCACCAGCACTCCTGGGACAGCGGGACCCCGAGGGTCCTGGGGAATTGTCTTTGGAGCTGCATCCTTTCACAATCGGCCACCATCTGTGGAGAAGGAGGGAGCTGGGTCGGGGGAGAGTGTGATGTGTGGTTGTTAAAATTGATTGCTAAGCCTGAAAGATTGAGTTCAAATTCCAATCTCCTCGCTTTCTGGTTGTGTGACCTTTCGAAGTTCACTTAACCTCTATGAGCCTCAGTTTCCTCATCTGTAATGCTGGGAAACAATAGCCAGTATTTTCAGTGTTAGCCATCCTCTTATGGGTCATCAACTCTGTGCCAGGCTCTGGCGTTGGGCACACAGCAGGGAACAAAGCAGACCAACAGTGCTGCTCTCGGGAGACTGCTTTCTAGTAAGGGAGAGAGGACTTTTTTTTTTTTTTAATAAGAAGAATAAATTATATGGCATATTCAAAGGAGATAAGTGCTACAAATATGGGAAACGTTAGAGAATGAGCAGCCCAGTTTCTTCAACTAATACACTGCAAGGAGAAAACCAGAAGAAGGGGAAGCCGTAGATTTAAAAAGATGTAAGGAACAGCTCAGAGATCATAAACAACCTTGTTTGGATCCTAGTTTGAACAAATCAAGGCGAAAACGAATTGAGAGAATGAGGGACATCCGAACATGGACTGGAATTCTGATAACACTAAGGAATGATTGGTAACGTTTGAAGTCAAGATAATGGCATTGAGATTATGTTGGGAAAAATTCCTGATTTTGGTGACATTTACAAAATGTACACAGATGAAATGAGGTGGTGCCAGGATCTGTTTCAAAACCATCCAGTGGGGTGGAAATCAGTGAAGCCAGATGGACTGTACATGGGGCTGGGGGATGAATATGTGGGGTTGATCTTACTGTTCTCTCTACTTTAGTTTGGATTGATAATAAAACACTTACAGAGAAATCAAAGTCCTGCTCTGGCTTCACATGTCACTCAGAGCAAAGCATGGTCCTCTCAGTGTCCCCCACAGCCCTATGAGGTCTGCTCCCCAACTTCCTCTTTATCCTCCCCACCCCTCGCCACCCCTGCTCACCCAGCACTCACCGATTGACCTTCTGGCGCCTCCTGAACCACCCAGACTCACCTCCTGGGGGCCTTTGCACCTGCTATTCTCTCTTCTCTCCCCCGCAGCTGCCCTCATGCCTCGCTCCCTCCAAAAATTCAAACCTCTGTTCAAATGTCATCTCTCAGTGACATCTTCCCTGAGCACCCCACTTAAAATCCAAACCTCATTGAGCATCCGCCTCTGGGTTCCCTGCTTTCATTTCTCCATGGCACTTCTACCCTTATAATAGACTGTACTGCATCCTTTACTGATTATTTTGTTTGTTGCGCTCACTGGAATGTCACCTCCATGATAACGGGGGTTTTTGTGTTTTTATTCTGTACTACATCCTTTGCATCTAAAAAAAGACTGGCACACAGTGGGTGCTCAAAACATTCTGTTGAATGGATGAATAAACGCAGACACAGACACTGATGAAGGTCTTACTATAAAGGAATACCCTGAAAGACTTGCGGAGGGTCCCTGGACAATGGGATCATAGGGAACCACTATTCCCTTTGTACTTATTTATATTTTTACATGTTTCTATAATGACTAGTAATTATTTTTGCAATCTGAAAGAGCAAACAAACAATAATATTTTAAATAAAGTGCAAGGGGTTCCCATTTTTATTAGAATGAAATTGAGTCCTTATCCTCCTTTGGCACTATCCCTCTTTATCCTCACTAATGAAAGAGAAGCAGAAAGTGCTCCTTCCTCCCACCTGCTGAATGTTGGGCTCTGGGAAGAGAGGGTGTATTGGTCTGTTCTCATCCTGCTATAAGGAAATACCTGAGACTGGGTAAGTTTTAAAGACAGAGGTTTAATTGACTCACAGTTCTGCATAGCTCGGGAGGCCCCAGGAGACTTACAATCATGGCAGAAGGGGAAGCAGGCACGTTTTACACGGTGGCAGGAGAGAGAGTGAGACTCTGAAGGAGAAACTGTCAAACACTTACAGAACCATCAGATCTTATGAGAACTCACTCACTATTGTGACAACAGCATGGGATAAACTACCACCATGATCCAATCACCTCCCTCCATTGACACATAGGGATTATAATTCGAGATGAGATTTGGATGGAGACACAGAGCCAAATCATATCAAGGGGGAAGCAGGGGCAGCAGGCCTAAGTGTCATCCTTCCTTCTCTGCACCACCACCTGCCCAAAGGCCCAGGAAGGAGACTTGCAGGCATCTGAGACCCCTCATGTCCCTCACGTCCCATGTTCCATCCCTCGTCCAGTCCTGGGGGGATCTTTATCCAAAATAGGCCTTTCTCCTTTCTCATGTGAGCTTCCTATGTGCAAGGCATATCCCTGCAGCTCCAGCAGATTCCTGGTGGTCATCTAGGTCCCCGTCCAAATGTCCCCTCCTTGGAGAGGCCCCCCAGTGACACAACCCAGATCTCTCACTCCATCACTGTGCATTGCCCCATCTGAAATGATCCTGGGTGGGATCGCTCTGCTCCAGCCAGAGCACAGACCCAGTTGATCTCCTTGCTTGTCACAGCCTCCCACACATGGGAGCTCAAAACACATCTGCTGAATGGATGTGTGCTGATGTGGTTTGGAGGTTTGTCCCCTCTAAATCTCATGTTGAAATATGATTCCCGTGTTGGAGGTGGGCACTGTGGGAGGTGATTAAATCCTGGGGGTGGATCCCTCAGGAAAAGTTTAGCGCCACCCCCTTAGCGATGAGTGAGTTCTCCCTCAGTTAGCTCATGCCACATCTGGTGGTTTAAGAGCCTGGGACGCCCCCCTTTTCTCCTTCTCTCACCATGGGATGCACCTGCCCCTCCTTTGCCTTCCGCCATGATTGGAAGCTTCCTGAGGCCTCCCCAGAAACAGATGCCTGTGCCATGCTTGTATAGTCTGCAGAACCACCAGCCAATGAGATCTCTTCTCTCTGTAAATTACCCAACCTCAGATATTTCTTTACAGAAATTGAAAAACGGCCTAATACACATGCCCTGACTCCTTAGCGGTGACCAGGGACTGAGGATGACATGGGCTTTTCAGACAAAGGGAAAAGCTTCTGATAGCATGTTATGTGAAAATCCAGGCTGCAGAATCACGTGTACAGGCTGATGGCACCTGTGTTGAAAAGCAAAACAAAACAGAATAAAAAATGTCAACAAAGTTGTCTGGGGAAAAAGACAGGAAAAAAGTATTCACGATTTAAATGTTCAACAGTCCCTGGAGGTGGGGTTCTGGGCAATGTAGGTTTCTTTGTTCTGCTTTCTGGGGCTTTCCGCAGTTTTCTTTAAGGCACACCTATTCCGTTTATGATGAAAAAGTGGTAAATAGGAGGCAAAGGAACCCTCCCGCCCTCTGCTGTTCATCTTTTGCTACTGCAATGCACCTCCCAGGATGTGCCGGAAGTGCTGTGTGGGGGTGACAGGTGTTCCCCTCACCCCTAAATTTCAAAGCAGGCTTTTCCTGTACCAGAAACGGATGTCAAAGGGAATCATGACAGACTCTCCCATCCCCCGGGAGTCTTTCCAAATTCCCCTCAGTCCCCTCATCCTCTGTGGAAGGCCCCCAGAGCTCCACTCCCACACCCAGGTCAACTCCCCCGGCGTCCCTGTCCCTCCTAACTCCTTTCCCCATCCCTTGATGAGCTCTAGGATTGGGAGGTGCATGGGGACAGCAGAGTCAGGCCTCTGGGTTGAAATCCTATGTGTCCTTGGACATGTCACTTAACTGCCCAGGACCTCAGTCTCCTCATCCGTACAACGGGACAGTGAGGAGCCAGGCTTTCTCAGCCTCAGCGCTCTGACATCCCACCTGGATCATTGTTTGTTACACGGGCTTGTCTTGTGCATTGTAGAAAGTTAGCAGCATCCCTGGTCTCTACCCACTAAGTGTCAGCAGGACCCCCCTGCCCAGCCCCAGCAGCCAAAACAGTCTCCAGACATTGCTGAGTGG
This sequence comes from Piliocolobus tephrosceles, assembly GCF_002776525.5. Classification (NCBI taxonomy): domain Eukaryota; kingdom Metazoa; phylum Chordata; class Mammalia; order Primates; family Cercopithecidae; genus Piliocolobus; species Piliocolobus tephrosceles. The sequence continues at coordinate 19,554,151 of NC_045453.1, read as the reverse complement.
CCCCTGGGGCACAAACTCGCCCTGGGCGAGACCACTGCAAACCTCATTCCCGTCAGTCATTCCACCTCACATTGTGCTACAGTTTTCTGCTGTTAGAAGGTGCTCAGAAAATACCAACTGAAGGAGAATTTAGGGATAATCTGCTCTGAAAACAGAAAAGAGGAAGAAGGAAGAGCAGGGATTGAAAGGGGGGCCTGACGCTCTCCTCGCCTGCGTCCCCCACCCCAGCTAGCCACTGCCTGCAGGCGAGGTCAGTTACATCTCAGCCCCATCAATGTTCCCCTGCCCTTGCCTGAGCAGGCCCCAGGCTGCAGAGGTGGGAAGGGCCTCCCAGGCCCCCTTCACGCTGGGCCTGTTGTGCTTGGCCCTGCCTGCGGTCTCCACCGAGAGGAGAATGTACTCAATTAACCTACAAAAACAATAGCAAAAAGGGTCAGAGTGATTGTGAAAAAGAAAAGGTGCTGAAAGATTCTGGCAAACAGGCCCCCAGTGGGGGTGGACAAGGGCGGCCAAAGAGCTTGGCTAAAGTGGGAGAAACCTCAGCAGCGTGGGGGCACTGGTGTCCCCTTGAGGGGACAAGGCCAGCTAGGAAAACAGACTTACTCCATTCCTTGGCCTGTGGGCCTCCCATTTTTGAGTGCAGAGACAAGGAAAACACAGCTGGACCCAGGTCTCCTGGGTTCCTCCTCGGATGGGGTGGAGGGGGGCACAGAGAGGCTCAGGAAGTGTTTGTAGCATTGGGGGTCTTGCTGGGGTGGCGTCAGATTCTTACCTCCTCAGTTCCTGGAGGGAGAAGATCTTTCTATCTCCAAAGCCTAGAGCTCAGGGAACCAGAGATTAGCAGAGAGGAGGGTTCTGCTAGGCAGTCTCTCTGTGTGGCTGGAGCTGAGGCCCCTGCCCTGTGGCCCTGCCCTGGGGAGAGTGGCCTCTACTGTTAGCAATGATCCTAGGTACTAAGGGCCAGGTACTGTCCCAAGATCTCTGTACATTTTACCCTAATTCATCCTCCTGGTCCCATTGTGTGATAGCCTCCATATGCACATAGTAGGTATGCATATTTTTGTGTACCTACTATGTGCCTATTTGTTAGGCACCTACCAGTGCCAGGTTCTATGCTTCGGGGTAGAAATTCAATGATGAGAAAAAACAGATGTGGGAATGCAGAACAGCTATCAGGCATGGGAAGTAAAATGGTGCAACCACTCTGAAAAACAGCATGGCAGTTTCTTATGATGTTGAACACACACTTACATGATCCTGCAATCCCGCTCCTGGTGTGTAACCTACAGAAATGAAAACCTTTGTTCATGCAAAATCTAGTACATGCAGGGTTAGAGCAGCTTATTCCCAATCACCAAGAACTAGAAACAATCCAAATGCCCCTCACCTGGGGAATGGATCAACAAGTGGCTCATTCATAGGATAAACTACGAGTCACCAATAAAAAGAAACAGACGATTGATGGACGCAACAACATGGATGAATCTCAGAAGCATTCTGCTGCAAGGAAGAAGCCCGTCCCCAAAGACTGCATGCTATGTGTCTTTTGTATGATACACATTGAATAGAAAAGGCAGAACTACAGAGGAGAGACCTGATCCATGATTGACGATGGGCAGGGTGGGAGGAGGGCCTCACTATCCAGGGGTTGCTGGAAGATATTTTTGGAGATGACGGAACTGTTCTGTGTCTTGATTCTGGTGATGGTTGCATGACTTTCATTTATCAAAGCTCATAGAAATGTACTTCAAAAAGTGAATGTTACTGTATGTAAATTGAATGTAAATTTAAAAAAGCAAAACAGAAAAAATGAACCTCACTTTTGTGGAAATTACGTTTCAATACGTAAAGAGAGGAAATCAACAAATAGGCAAACAAATATACACTTAGTGAAGTGGGACAGGGAGAAACAAAAGTGACAGAAGAGGTTGGGTGGAGTGGAAATCTAGGTATGCAATCAGGGTGGGCCTCACTGAGGAGGTGACATTTGAGCAGAGGTCAGAAGGAAACAAACGAAGGAGCCATGTAGATACCTGGAGAAGATGGTTCCAGGCAGAAGGAAGAAGCTTGCTTGGTGTGCTTAAGGAAAAGCAAGGAGGCCAAGGCAGCTGGAGCAGAGTGGGGAGTGCGGGGAGCTGAAATGGGGCAGAAGGTACCAGGAAGCCAGATCTCCAAGAGCCTGGAAGGCCATGGTAGAGTTTCAGTTCTTGCTCTGAGTGAGTGAGCTGAGAGCTGTGGGAGCCGAGCAGAGGAGGGCCGTGATGTGCTTATTCATTTTAGCAATTGCTCTGGTGCTCTGTGTGAGGCACAGACTGTTGGGGGTGAGGTGGAGTCACGGGCCAGCAAGGAGTGAGCAGCCACAGCCCAGGCGGGAAGCAACGCAGGCCTGAACCAGCATGGTGGTGACGGAGGTGATGAGAAATGGTCTCACCGTGCATACAATTGAAGGTAGAACTCACAGGTTTTTCAGACAGATTGAAGGTGAGGCATGCGTGAACGAAAGTTCTCGAGGATAACTCAGTATTTGGGGCTTCTGTAACTTCTGGAAAATGGAACTGTCATGTACAAAGATGGAGAAAGTGGCTGGAGATACAGATTTGAGGAGAAAAACAGGAGTTCTTTTATCATCCTCAATTTAGTGATGAAGCAGCTCAGGTTCAAAGAGATTGACTCCCTCGTGCAAAGTCACCCAGCTAGTGTGGGATGGAGATGAAGTTGGAAACAGGTCTGTCTACCCCTGAGCTCTGTCCCCTCTGCAGGCTCCTACTCTCGACCAAGAAATGGTTGGGCTCAATGATACTCAAACTGGGGTCCCCTGAGCTTCTTAGAAATGCAAATCCCTGGGTTCCACCCAAGGGAACATTTGGCACATGCCTGTGTTGTTTGCATGGGCTTTGTGTCATCAAACGCGCTTTGACTGCAAGTAATCTGTCATCTGAAAGAGGTGAAACTGCAAGTTTCCTAGAAAGTATGTCATATAATAAGAAGTCCTGAATTTGGGCTGGGTGCCGTGGCTCATACTGGTAAAACCAGCACTTTGGGAGGCAAGTGAATCACTGGAGGTTAGGAGTTCGAGACCACCTGGCCAACATGGTAAAACCCCGTCTCTACTAAAAATACAAAAATTAACTGGGCATGGTGGTGGGTGCCTGTAATCCCAGTGTAATTCCAGCTACTAAGTAGGCTGAGGCAGGAGAATCACTTGGGCCAGGGAGGCAGAGGCTGCAGTGAGCCGAGATTACACCACTGCACTCCAGCCTGGGTGACAGAGCGAGACTCTATCTCAAAAAGAAAGAAAGAAAGGAAAAAAGAAAGAGAAAGAAAGGAAGGAAGGAAGGAAGGAAGGAAGGAAGGAAGGAAGGAAGGAAGGAAGGAAGGAA
>NC_045453.1:19547104-19550761 GCF_002776525.5 Piliocolobus tephrosceles | reverse complement strand
GAAGGAAGGAAGGAAGGAAGGAAGGAAGGAAGGAAGGAAGGAAGGAAAGAAGGAAGGAAGGAAGGAAGGAAATCCTGAATTTGATAATTCCAGGATTAATGGAATTAGCCACTAATTGGGCTGGCTAATTTGGCAACTCAATCATGTCCGACACAAATATGAGGGTCTGTACAATTCCTTTGGTCTTTCCCTTGTGGTCACAAGATGGCTGCTGCAGCTCCGGACGTTCTGACAACATCCAAAGATAAGACAAACAGGAGAGAAGTTTCTCAAGTGTCTCTATCTTATCACACACAAAAAACTCTGTTTCAGAAGCTCCCAGGAGACATCCACTTGTGTCTCTGTGGCCAGAACCAGGTCATGTGCCTGCCTATAAACCAATTGCTGGGGGGAAAAGGAATGACTTAGCCCAGTCATAATGGATGCCCTGGGGCTGGGCTGAAGCATCTCTCCATTGAGCACATTGTCATCCGACTTGCATGTAACAAATTGGGCATTTTCTTAGCCAAGGAGCGAAGCTGGCTTTCCAGTAGACCAGCAATCTGTCTGCTGCAGTCCTCCGCATATGCTTTTGTGTATTATCTTATGTGTATACGTAGAACCTTATTGAATAAGCTTATACCCAAGTCATGGAGAAGCACCACCAGAAATGATAGCAGAAGAGGTAAGAAAGAAATTACTAAGCTTGGGTACTTCTTTTTTTTTTTTTTTTTTTTGAGATGGAGTCTCGCTCTGTGGCCCAGGCTGGAGTGCAGTGGTGCGATCTCCGCTCACTGCAGCTTCCGCCTCCCGGGTTCACACCATTCTCCTGCCTCAGCCTCCCGAGTAGCTGGGACTACAGGTGCGCGCCGTCAAGCTCGGCCATTTTGTGTATTTTTAGAGACGGGGTTTCAGCATGTTGATCAGGGTGGTCTCAAACTCCTGACCTCGTGATCCACCCACCTCAGCCTCCCAAAGTGCTGGGAATACAGGCGTGAGTCCCTATGCCCTGCCATGCTTGGGTCCTTCTATCAGACCATATAAGTTACTGTTTTAAAATAAATCCCATCATCTCTGCCTGGCACTGTGAGGTTGCCGTGTATATGAGGCAGAGGGGTGAGTTGTAAAATTTAACCTTGTGAGAGTGACTTCAATTTTGGTGATTGTTTTAGGCTTTCTTTTCCTTGTCTCTCCCTCTCTTCTTTCCAGTTCTTCACTGTAGAAAGTAGTTCGGGCTTCTTTTGATCGCTGAGAGACCCTGCTTAATCTCACCATGGCCCTGCAGGTGGGTTTGATTGTTTCTGCTACACAGATGAGAACCCAGGTCCCGGTGCAGCCGGGACTCCCTGAGCCAGTCCTCCCGCTGCGCCAGCTCTCTCCTCCAAGAACCTACAAAGAGTGGACTCTCATCCTGATTCCACTATGGAGCGCTCAGGAAGGGAGTCCTGGTATTTCACTGACAAGGCTGGCAGACTGGACCAAGTTGGAATTAACACTTGCCCTTGTCACCCACAGGGGACCCCCAAGACTTTTCCCCCCATCTCCTGTACACACTCAAAATTACAGCCTCCAAGAACTACTATGAAAACGTTTTTTAAATAGATGCCTGGCGCGCCCTCGTGTGTCTCCATGGTGTAATAACATTGTAAGGTTTTCAAAACAGCTTTAAAAAGAATAATGGGCTGGGCGCGGTGGCTCAAGCCTGTAATCCCAGCACTTTGGGAGGCCCAGACGGGCGGATCACCAGGTCAGGAGATCGAGACCATCCTGGCTAACACGGTGAAACCCCGTCTCTACTAAAAAATACAAAAAAAAACTAGCCAGGCGAGGTGGCGGGTGCCTGTAGTCCCAGCTACTCTGGAGGCTGAGGCAGGAGAATGGCGTAAACCCGGGAGGCGGAGCTTGCAGTGAGCTGAGATTCGGCCACTGCACTCCAGCCTGGGCGGCAGAGCGAGACTCCGTCTCAAGAAAAAAAAAAAAAATAATAATAATAATAATGATGGCTGCTGATACATACTGAGCACTGATGTGCCAAGCAATGTATAAAGAAATGTAAATGCACGGTTTTGGCTTTGATATAAAATTTTTCTTCTGAAGAAACTTTATATGACCATGGTAAAAAAAATTCACACAGGGCACAAAGGTTTACAGGGAAGTTATCTCCTCCCACTCTGTCCTGCCTGAGGTGAATGGTGCGCACTAATGTTGGGCAGTGCACAACCTGCCCAACCTTTCACCATAACACTGATATAGGTCCATGTGCAAATGAATCTGTGGGATACATTCTTACATTTGGAATTGCATGTGTATGCAGCCCTCTCCAGGGCGCACTTAGTACCACTTTGAGTCATTGCAGTGGCACTTCTTGCATTGGCAGATGTTTTCCCCATTGTTTCCTTCACTCCATAAACTACTACTAAGCACCTACTGGATACAGGACACTTGATTTCAAGGTTCTCTTTGCTGGTAGCATGAGGGCAGACATGAGTTCAGGACTTATATCCTATTCTCTCAGCAATCCGGTATAAATGGTTTTTCTTATGAGATTTGAAAATTAGTCCCAGGATCCAGTATCACTGACTTTGATTGGCTTAGCTTTGGCCACGCCCTCATTCCTGAACCAATCATTGTTGCTGGAATAGTGGGGATGGGGTGCTCTTATTGGCTAACTAGGAGATGGGTGGGGTCCCTGAGGAGAAGATCCGTAAGAGCTATCACCTTAGGGGCGAATGGAAGTGGATGGTGTCCAAGCAACAGATGCCCGCTTCTGTGACTCCATCCCTCACGGAAAGTCTATGGGACTCTCTGCCTTGTATGAGTGATACTGTTAGAAAGAGGCAAGAAAATTAAAAGAAAATGTGGATGTTTTCCATATTTGAGTTGATGCGGGCTGGAGACAACAGCTGCCAGAGCTGCAAGGCAGAACACCCTGAGAAGTGGAACCGGAGGATCCAGGCGCCTGTTGAAGGGATAAATGAGAGCCGTGGTGTGAGGATGGGACTCTTTCTGTCTTCCATTTGGCTGAAGCTCCAAATGCCAGGAGTAACCCCATGGGTAGCAAGCACCCTTCCCTCCACCTCTGCAGGAACTGCAAAAAGCAATGGTAGAAAAATTGGTTTGTGATCCTTAGCCCAGTGCTCAAGGAGGTTGGAGAAGCTGAAAGAGAGGACTGGTTTTTAGATGGTTTGGATTTGTGTCCCCACCCAAATCTCATGTCAAATTGTAATCCCCAGTGTTGAAGGAGGGACTGGTGGGAGGTGATCAGATCATGGGGACGGATTTCCCCTTTGCTGTTCTCGTGATAGTGAGTGAGTTCTCATCAGATCTGACTGTTTAGAAGTATGTAGTGCTAGCCGGGCACGGTGGCTCACGCATGTAATCCCAGCACTTTGGGAGGCCGAGGCGTGCAATCATGAGGTCAGGAGATCAAGACCATCCTGGCCAACATGGGGAAACCCGGTCTCTACTAAAAATACAAAAATTAGCTGGGCGTGGTGGCGTGTGCCTGTAGTCCCATCTTGAAGCTGAGGCAGGAGAATCGCTTGAACCTGGGAGGCGGGGGTTGCAGTGAACCGAGATCGCGCCACTGCACTCCAGCCTGGCAACAGAGTGAGACTCTGTCTCAAAAAAAAAGAAGAAGAAGAAGAAGAAGAAGAAGAAGAAGAAGAAGAAGAAGAA
>NC_045453.1:19436589-19547094 GCF_002776525.5 Piliocolobus tephrosceles | reverse complement strand
AAGAAGAAGAAGAAGAAGAAGAAGAAGAAGAAGAAGAAGAAGAAGAAGAAGAAGAAGAAGAAGAAGAAGAAGAAGGAGAAGAAGAAGTGTGTAGTGCCTCCCACCTCTCTCTCTTCCTCCTGCCCCAGCCATGTGAACAGGTGCCTTCTCCTTGCTCCCTGAGTGTAAGTTTCCTGAGGCCTCCTCAGCCCTGCCTCCTGTACAGCCTGCAGAACCTTGGGCCAGTTAAACCTCTTTTCTTTGTAAATTGCCCAGTCTCGGGTATTTTTTATAGCAATATGAGAACGAACGGGCTAACACAGGTTTGGAGACATGTATTTGGAGAAATTATTGATACTTGGGGTCCTGTGGTATTTCTTTGCCATTAGCACCTCCAACGTTATGCTGGAGAAAAAGCCGTTCCGACTCTTCACTGAACGCCGAGTCAGAGAGATGTGGGGAAACCACTGGAAGAGCTTGCCCTGTGTCTTCTGGACAGACCAGTGCCAGACCCATGCCTGGAAATGGGTAGAAGTTAGGGACCATGGCCACTCAGCCTCTGCCAGATAATGGATTACTGCATCAGGAATGATGACTCCAGAGCAGGCCAAAGGTGTAAGTTTCTTGCAGCAGGTTCTGAACCTCCAGAGGCAGCTGGTCTGGGATTATTTGGGATTCCCAGTGCAGGACTGCCTGAAAATGTGAGGGACCCAAACGGGGCTGCTGGTCCAGGGGATACCCAGGACCTGTGAGCACACTCAAGAGTGGCTGGCCAGAGGAGGCACATTGCCTGCATCCCAGGAAGCAAATTAGAAGGTTGCCTGTGGGAGAATTGCCAAGAACGACCATCCCTCCCCTGGGACACACAAGCTAAGGAAAGAAGGAATTGGCCCTCTAAGCCCAGAAAGCACAAGGTCACATCATCACAACACCAGCCAAGTAAAACGTCCCTGCCCCTCACCTCTTCAGAGCCCAAGGGGTCTGGGGAGGAGAAGAAATGAGAGTGGAGGAGGAGAGAGGTTTCATAGGAATGAAATTAAGAGTTTTGACATGATTCAATATTTTAATGACTTCATTTAGACTGTTGCTACACTCGGAAGTGACTTGGAGACATTTTATTATTATCATCATCACCACATCATTATTTGTCATGATCTAAGGGTGTGGAGAAGGACTAAGGGATCTGCCCAACGGATTATGCAGGGCAGGTAAAGAACTATCCCGCCAGGTTTGTTTGAATGGGCAGTGGGAGGTAAAATCAAGTTGCTACTTGTACCCCTCTAACTCCCAACTTCCACTCTTTCAACGTACCAGACACGAAAGCCGGATAAATGACCTCAAAGATACAGCGATGACAGGGCGTGGTGGTGGTAGTTTTTGGTTTCCTACATTGCATGGAAGAGTCTTCGAATCGGGTTTTAGAATGGGTGACACTGGAAAACTAGAAATTTCAGGTGTTGACATGCAGGCCGGATTATAATTGTCTTCAAAAATTCACCCACAATAGGATCAGAGAAGTTAGTAAGGCCATAGGTGCTACAATGGGAGAAAGTTTTAAACACTGTTTAGATCGGAAGACATGGCTTAAAAAGATCAAGAAGAGCTGACATGAGGCAAACATTTTATATCTCCGTCCAAGAGCTACCTGATCAGCTTTTACCCATCAGGGATGCAGTGAGAACTTACTGGGTGCCCAGCACTGTGCAGACACAATTCAAGGAAAAGGCAACCAACTCTGGTATCCAAGTGCAGGCCAGCAGCCAAGTTCTTCCTCCTTATGAGCTGACATCTGATTGACAGATGGCCCCAGAGAAAGCTTCTTGGATCATATCTCAGTAACCACTGGCCCAGCCTGTCAAATCCAGAGATTTAAGATGGCATAGCACCTTAAATCTGGAAGAACTTAGCAACTTCATAATGTCAAATTCAGGGGGAAAATATGCACACAGAGAAACCAGAAAAGCATAGAATGGTGAGCAGAAAGAAAGAAAGAAAATGAAAACACTCTGTTTCCATCGGCAGAATTAGCCTTTGCCAGGAAAACTGGAATGTTGTCTCGGTAGGCACATAATTCATTTTTCTACACGTTCAGAAGTAAAGAAAAAGCCAGACCCTGGGAGACATCGTGGATACTGTTTGTAACTTTGGCAAAGACAATATGTTTGTGAACTCAGCCTCATGTGAAATGCTTGGTAATCTCAAAAAGTAAATGCGTTTTGTATACTGTGTGGTCTCAATGATGTGAGAATATCTATATATCCCAATACCTGTCCTCATTTCTAACTAGCTTGATTTATCGTCATAGACAAAAGAGTAGATGAATGAATATACGCTAAAATGTTAGTAACTGGTAGGACATGGGCAGTTTTTATCATAGTTTTCAGTGTTTTCCAAAGTACTAAAAAATTTTTTAAATTTTTTTTTCACTGTCATAGCCCTTTCATTACAGAAGCAAGACATGAATGAGAATGCACAGAAACACATAGACAGTACAGAAGGTTCTAAGTGGGGAGCTAGTCTTTCCTGTTCTTCCAACTGCCTTGAGATTGCTACTGTCAGAAATCTTGCTTTCTATTTTTCAGGCTGTTTTCTTTTCCCTCCCTCCCTCCCTTCCTTCCTTCCTTCCTTCCTTCCTTCCTTCCTTCCTTCCTTCCTTCTTCTTTCTTTCTTTCTTTTTTTTTTTTTTTTTGAGACAGAGTCACTCTATCGCCTAGGCTGGAGTGCAACGGCACGACCTTGGCTCACTTCAACCTCCACCTCCCGAATTCAAGCGATTCTCCTGCCTCAGCCTCCTGGGATTACAGGCGCCCACCACCACACCCTGCTGATTTTTGTGTTTTTAGTAGAGACAGGGTTTTACCACATTGGCCAGGCTGGTCTCGAACTCCCGACCTCAGGTGATCCACCCGCCTTGGCCTCCCAAAGTGCTAGGACTACAGGTGTGAGCCACTGCGCCCGGTCCAGAGACTGTTTCTATGAAACATTTATGCCAGGAGTGAAAATCACTGGCAATCTGTAGCAATCAGAAGGGTTCAAGTGGCATGGAAAGGGAGTTGCTGTGACTCTGCGCCACCTGGTGGCTCGATTGCAGAATGCAGATCCATTGTAACCAGATCTTTTTCAAGAGAAGCCAGAAATACCAAGTTCTCTGAGAAATATTCCAAATTTCAAAGGTTGGCAACTAACTAAAATTTTTTAAAAGCAATGTCTGTAACAACTAAAAAAATTTGAAGGCCAATGTCCAAATCATTGAGGCCTCTGCTTTAAGAAATAGATGTAGAGTATTGTATAAATGATCAATTTTTAGGGATGAGGAATTTTGTTCATATACATTCGCTCCACTGCCCCTTATTCCTTTCACCTCCTTGTTTTTATTAGTTAGATTATTACTAATTCTTCTACCAGTGGCCTTTATGACTTTATGTAATATATTTAAACTCCATTTTTCAATTCTATCAACTTTTTACAGCATCTACAATGAAAAAGGAAGAAAATCCTTCTTTTACCTGTTTGGTGCTAATGATTACACTTTATTATTATTGTACATCTGCAACATTCCAGGAACTTTACATTCACTCATTCATTCATTTATTCGACAAATATTAATTGTCCACTTATGTGCCAAGCACTTTTCTAGATACCGGGACTACAGCAGTAAACAAAACAGGCAAAATGCCTTGCCCTTGGGGAATGAATATGTAGCAAGGGATATAGACATTAAATGAACAAACAACATAGCTGTATCATATGTTAGATGATGGTAAAGGGTCAAGGAGAAGCAGTAAAGCAAGGAGGAAGGAATGTGCAGTATGCGTGTGTGCATGCATGTGCAGGGGTGTGTGTGTACATGTTAAGTGTGCGCATGTGTATGAGCTCATGTGAGTGTGACATTTTAGCTGGCGTAGCCAGGAAAAGCCTTCCTGAGCAGATAACTCTTGAATAACTCTTGATGGAAAAGAGCAAGCCATACAAGTATGAGGAGTGTGCACATTCCTAACCAACGACACAGAAAGAGGTAAGGACGCAAGGCAGGGTGTGGTTGGTGTGTTGGAGGGACTGGGAAAGGCTAGGCTAACTGAGCAAGGAGGATAATGGGAGAAGATGAGATTGGAGGAAAAGGTTGGGCAGTTCATTGGGGGCCTGAGAGGTTCTGATAAGGAACCCTCTGAGTAAGAGGGGGAGCCATGGGGAGACCATCTCAGAAGAGTCATATGAACTGACTTAGGTTTTAAAAGCCCCTCATGGCTGCTGCATGGAAGATAGGGGGCAAGGAGCAAAGTAAGGAGACCTGTTAGAAAGTGGTGGCAGCCTTAATCTAGGGAGTGATGATGATGATGGTGATGAAGGAGATGCAGAGCCTGTAGGATTTGCTAACAGATTGGATGTGGGAGTGCAAAAGAGGAGTTGGGGTGACTGCAAGGATTGTTGTTGATGGTTTGTTTTAGTTTTGCTTATTTTTTTGAAGACAGGGTCTCTCTCTGTCATCTAGGCTGGAATGCAGTGGTACAATCATAACTCGCTGCTGCCTTGGACTCCTGGGCTCAAGCAATCCTCCTGCCTCAGCCTTCCAAGTAGCTGGGATCACAGGTGTGCACCACCATGCCTGGCTAATTTTTTTTTTTTTTTTTTTTTTTTTTTTTTTTTTTTTTTTTTTTTTTGTAGAGACAGAGTCTCACTATGTTCTCCAGGCTGGACTCTAACTCCCGGCCTTGGGCAGTCCCTCCACCTTGGCTTCCCAAAGTGCTGAAATTACAGGTGTGAGCCACTGTATCTGGCCCCTCCGAAGTTTTTGATCTGAACAATTGAAAGGATAGGATTGCCTTTTCACGATCTTCCTCTGTAAGTAACTTGATCTGTCATCAGAGAAAAGAGATTACATGGATATATACAAAAATGTTGTTAATAATTATGTCTATGTGATAGGTCATAGGTGATTTTATCTTTCTTTATATGTTTTAAGATTTTTCATTTTTGAATATAAAAAGTGGATTGTTATTATTATTTTTTAAAATTTGGGGCTTTCAGGCATGGCAAGGGTATACTCAACGGACCAGGTAAAACCACTTTCTACCTTGTTGGATTCTGTATTAGTTAGCATCTGCTGCATAACAAACAACCCCAGGCTTTTTTTTTTTTTTTTTTTTTTTTTTTTTTTTTTTTGAGACAGAGTCTTACTCTGTTGCTTAGGCTAGAGCACAGTGGCATGATCTCAATTCACTGTAACCTCTGCCTCCCAGGTTCGAGAGAGTCTCGTGCCTCAGCCTTCCAAGTACATGTGACTACAGGTGTGTGCCATCACACCCCACTAATTTTTGTATTTTTAGTTAAGATGGGGTTTCATCTTGTTAGCCAGGCTGGTCTTGAACTCCTGGCCTCAAGTGATCTGTCCATCTCGGCCTCCCAAAGTGCTGAGATTACAGGCATGAGCCACTGCACCTGGCCTCCCAGGCTCTTAATTAGTGTTCCTTTTCTCACTTTCTTGTCCGGAGCCGTGAGGCCCGGAATTAGCTGACCTCTGTTGCTTGATCTCCACAAAGCGGAGACAAGATGGCACATTTCCGGGTTCTTCATTACAAACCTTTCCGGCGCGCGCCTAAAGCTTTTCCCGTGTGCACCTAAACTGTTCCCGCGCGCGCCAACCTTTCCTGCGCCCGCGCAAACATTTTTCCCGCCCAGGAAGATATGCAGCCTACTGCGCAGGCGCGATCCCGCGCCGGGGAAAATTACAAACCCATGGCGCATGCGCAATTGTAATTTGAGAAAATCCGGCCCTCCGTCACCGCCCTGGCCCAACCTCTTCCTCTGCCAGCCTATATAAGGCATTGCACTGCCACCATTAAACGAGACTTGATCAGGCTATTTGTCTTGTCTGCATTTCTCGTGTTTTCTTGTCTCCTCCATTCCCACTCCCCTTTCCAGGGCCTGTTCGACTGTCCTGCGGGTCGGGACACTTTCTGAGATATGAGTTGGCTGGAGCAGCCCTGGTTCAGGCTACAGGTAGGGTTCGGGTCTATTCCACGTTTTTCATCCTAGGACCTGGGCTCAAGATGTCTCTGTGATCTTTAAACTCTTTCTCTGCTTCATCCCTGCTGTTTTGGTGTAATGGGTCTGTTACCACACAGTGGGTATATGAATCTGTTGGTCCTATAACAATAGTATCAGACAGTAATCACTGTTTGGCATTAGGTCTAGCTTCGGCTTTTGAAAAGTCAAAAAGACAAATACCCACTTTATAGTTACTTCTGGCATCCCTAACACTGTGTGACATCAGAGAGTCTATAGTCATGTGAGCTTCTATCAACCTAACCAAAAAACAAACAAGGCATGTTATTCATCATCAAGAGGTAACTTGGAGGTTTTATGTTTTTAGTCTCTTTATTGCGTAGGTATTTAAATTATATTGATCAGCTTAAGGATCCATGTAATATTTATTACGCTACAGAGGAAGCTTTGGGGATCATATCTCAGTAACCAGCAACCTAACCTGTCAAACCAGGAGAGGCAGGATGGCATCAGTCCCAAATCACTTCATAGTGTGCCAAATTCAATGGAAACACACACACACACGCGCACACACACACACAATGAAAAATGTGATTTAATATGCAAAAACAGTTACTAAAGATGCAAATAGCTTAACAAAAAAGAATTCATGTGACTATTAAGAGAGAGTATGTTAACTAGATAATCTCGGAAGACCTAAATTGGGTCAACAAATGTTTTGATTTTAATACAATTTGAATACAAAGCAAAACTAAATAAATTAGAGTTTACTATAATTTGGAAATGTGTAATAATGTTTTGGTGTGCCACCCTTCAAAAGAATTCTGAATTCTTAAAAATTCAGAATCATTTTTAAGAACTGAATTTTATTTGTTATTTAATTCCATTTAGAATAGGAGACTTTCAACTTAATATAATCTACCTGGGAATTTTTCTCATCTCATGAGAACCAGTTAAAAGCAGAATGTCAGCTTTTCCAGTTAAACATTTCATAAGGAGGAAAAACTCCAAAACGCGTGCCAAACCATCCACGATAAATCATTTTCTATCCTTGGATGGGTCCCAGCATGTGAGGGTCTGGAAACGCTTTCAGGGGGTGTCTGAAAATGTTGTGTCTCGTGTCAAAATGCCATCCTCCTCCTCCTCTGCCATAGATCAAAAAAAGATTTAAGCTGGAAAGTAAAATGAACAAATATGGAAACTGAGCCTGGCCCTGGGACAGCGGGAGCTGGGGACAGCCCTGGGCGGGGCAAGAAGCCCTGCCCGCTTCTGGGGGAAAGGGTTTGGTGGATCCCCGCCCTGTGGTCGCACTGCCCTTCGCAGCTGCGAAAGAGCTTTCCTACCCAGTATCTCAGTGAATCTGCCCGGCAGCCCTTTGGGTTGGGGGCTGCTGCCGCCCACATTTTACAGTTGAGAAAACTGAGGCTCAGACAGGTTAAATCACCTGCCCGAGATCACAAAACTGCGTAGCTGCGGCAGAATCAAACCCGGGTCTCCTGACTGCACCTTCTGAACCCTTCCTCTTGTCCAGGTCACCCCCTCTCTACGCACTCCATCTGCACCGCCATCCCTCCCTCCTGTAGCTCCTCTGGCAGTTTAGTTTTGTGCCTGAGAACCCCATGATCCTCGATCAAGTCATGACCAAGACCACAAATAAAACCCCTGGTGAACACGAGGGCAGGGCCACACTGCAGGGCACCGGCAGGAGCGAGAGCCTGCCTGGCTCGGAAGTGATTCCCCCATCTGGGGGTGTGTGCAGACGGAGCTGGACACACGATGCAGTGCGGCCACAGGAAATGTGCGGAGTGATTTCCAGCACCTCTTTCCTCTTCTCTTGCCAACTTGCCTTTATGGTGTCCACTTTTTCCCACTCGGTCATAGGGTCTGGGGTGTCCCCTGTACTGGGTTGAACAGTGTCATAAACTTCATGTCTACCTGGCCCCTGTGAATATGACTTTATTTGGAAATAAGATCTTGGCAGATGTAATCAAGTCACACTGGATTCGGGTGGGCCCTCCATCCAATGACTTGGGTCTTTATAAGAAGAGTGAAATGTAACACAGAGACACAGAGGAGACACACAGTGGGAGGAAGGCCACGTGAGGGTGGAGGCAGAGATTTGGACTGAGGCAACTGCCAGCCAGGGAATGCCAAGAACTGCAGGCAACCACCAGAAACTGGAAGAGGTGAGGAAGGATTCTTCCCTGGAGTCCTCAGAGGGAGCTGCTGACGCCTCGATTTCAGACTTCTCAGGTCCAGAACGGTATGAGAATAAACCTCTGTTATGTTAAGCCACCCAGCATGTGTTGCTTTGTGAATGCAGGCCTAGGAAGCCAGTACAAGCCCCACTTCCAGCAGCTCGGGTTAAGCCTGTCGGCATCTCCCAGCGCCCTGCTCCCCATGGCTGGGTCTGCAGAGGCACCTTTAACCCACAGAGAGCCAGTGGGATGCTAGAACATATGTGCTGGGGCTTGATGGAGAAGGAAACCCTGTCTCCCCCTCTATGTGAACCTGGAAGGGCGTAGCCAGAGTTGCTGCTGGAAGAAGAGCGATTTTGTGATAGAAAAAAACTGAGAACAGGGACAAAAGGAAATATCATCATCCTAGTCCTGGATCAAGCTGAGCCTGTCTGAAACCAGGACTAACTATGACGTTTTTAGTCCAGAACGAGTGGGTTCCCTGGTAACTTAAGCCTGCTTGGTTTCCGTTTCTGTCGAAAAGTTCTCTAGGTAATACAGGGAGTCAAGTATTAGATGAACGTGTGGTCTAAACAGCCTTGATGGTCTTTTTTGCTTCACCCATGCCTTTTAACCATATACATTAATCAACCTAGAAATAGATTTTGAATGCTTCTGGCATTCCCTACATTCCACTCCTAAAGAGGGCAGCTAATTGAGAAGGTGGCATTACAAACACATATTCGGGGCTTTCCAGTTAATCCTAGTTGATCCTGAATCCTAGGAGCGGTTGAGATGTAGGAAAAAATAATAGTCTCTCCTATGCAGAAAAATCGATTCAGGTGCCCTGACATTTCCACCTGATGAGGTTTTGGAGGAAACCTCCTGCCCAAAATGTGAGGCCACAGGAGTTTTCAATAAAGCCTGCCCTGTGACTAACCCCTTTTGAGCTCCAAGATTTGGCTCTTTCAGCTGGATTTGGCTCTGGCCAGTGGAGGGAGGAAGGGAGGACAAGGGGGAGAACTCAGGCTGAGGCTTCAGGGACAGGAGGACTCTCAGTTTGCAGCTGACCTCCCATCCTCTGTCCTAGCGCCTCTCTGGCCAGCAAGGGGCTTATCCAGGCCGATTCAATGTTAAGGACTTCTTTTAAAAAAAAACACACTACACATATAAAATTAAGTATGGACATGGATATTTATTTAAAGTGAGAAAAGGAATCCCTGCAAATTGGAAATGTTAAGAATTGGCAAGTGCCATGAACACCTGAAAATCAGAATAAATAACAAATCATTACCATCATCATCATCATCACCGACCTGATCCACCTCTATTACGCTTGTGTTACTCCATTTTTGGCTGCAGCTTCTCTTGTAACAATTTCATAAGGTTCTTTTCTATAGTGACAAAAAAAAGGTAATTTAATCTTTAGGCATGTTCACTTTATTATTATATTTTATTTATTGGGGTAGAGTCTTGCTCAGTTGCCCAGGCTGGAGTGCCATGGCGTGATATTGGTTCACTGCAATCTCTGCCTCCCGGGTTCAAGCAATTGTCCTGCCTCAGCGTCCAGAGTAGCTGGGATTATAGGTGCATGCCACTATACTTGGCTAATTTTTTTTTTTTTTTTTTTTTTTTTTTTTTTTTTTTTTTTTTGAGACGGAGTCTCGCTCTGCCGCCCAGGCTGGAGTGCAGTGGCCGGATCTCAGCTCACTGCAAGCTCCGCCTCCTAGGTTTACGCCATTCTCCTGCCTCAGCCTCCCGAGTAGCTGGGACTACAGGCGCCCGCCAAATCGCCCGGCTAGTTTTTTGTATTTTTTAGTAGAGACGGGGTTTCACCGCGTTAGCCAGGATGGTCTCGATCTCCTGACCTTGTGATCCGCCCGTCTCGGCCTCCCAAAGTGCTGGGATTACAGGCTTGAGCCACCGCGCCTGGCCAATTTTTGTATTTTTAGTAGAGATGAGGTTTCACCATGTTGGACAGGTGGTCTTGAACTCCTGACTTCAAGTGATCTGCCCGCCTTAGCCTCCCAAAGTGCTGGGATAACAGGCGTGAGCAACCGCACCCAGCCTATCCATGTTCACTTTAAACTTGTTTGTTGTTATCGATATTTTAGAGAAATTTCCTTCAGGCCCACATCTCATCATTGTGTTGCCGTATCTGTCACTTCACCCTTGGGCTCCATGGTGCTTCCTGCCTTGGGCAAGTGGGCAGGAAACTTCAGCCCTGTGGCCTCCATTGGCAGTGGCGCCCAACAGACGCCTCCACCTTCTCTCCTCCTGCTTCTCCGCGTTCTCTGCAGCCCCGGTTTCATCACCTGCCTGTTCGGGTTCTCTGCAGCCCTGGTTTCACCTCCTGCCTGGCCAGTCCTGGGAGGCAGGGCACAGGGAAAGTGGCCGTGAACACGTTGGCTTAGGGGCCCAAGCAGGAAGTGGAGCCACATCTTTTTCTGATCCTTCTCTTTGGGATCAAAGATAAGGTTTGTCAAGGGCAGGGGAGCACTGGTGCCAGGTGAATGTGGAGGTAGTACTGGCAGCCCTCCAGCCCTGCTCACAGTCCAGGACCAGGGTACAGAAGCTGATCCTTAATGTGTGCTCTTGGGGTGGATACGTAACCAAAACCTGGTCAAGCAAGGTCACCTTGATGGGCTCAGAGATGGCATTTGACTCAGTCTGGGGTAATGTAAGTCAGCATCTGGGAGTCTCTTTCCTTTAGGGCTGCTAAGCCAGGAGGATGTCAGCCTGAAGCTGAGAGAGATATCTTTGTCACTTGTGGAAAGGGCCTACCTTTAAAAAAGGTGCCACAGCAAAAAGCAGAGGCAGTGCTTGGAAACGGGCAGATTCCTGGTGATATTGCTTGAACCCCTAGATCCAGCCATGCCTGAAGCCTGTGACTGGACTCTGTGTCAGTCAACAAATTTCCCTTTTACTTATAATACTCACATTGGATTTTGTTACTTATAATTTTGAAAAGTGGCATCAACCGGGAAGGCTCACTCATTTATGTTCCCTACCTGAACCCCAAGTTTATAACCTGGAGCAAGAAAGGCGAGAATTCACCCTAGGACTAGGAGCGCATTCTTCCAGGCTGATAGGAGAGAAAAGGAGAATTGAGTGAGGTTTATGCATCCTTAGAGAGAGAAGAGATCTGAAGGGGCCACAAGCACAGCTCTAAGCAGTAGTGTGCTGGTAAATGTCTAACAACAGCTCTCCAGGGAAGAAATGTGTGTGTATGTGTGTGTGCATAAATATTACTAAGATAAAGATATGTTTGTTGCACACAATTTACAAATAATAATAAACTCTTTATTGTAAATACTCTTTATTGTAAATACTGTATCCTAAATTCCATACAGCCAATTAATTCTTCCAGAATCTTTTGTTAATTTTTTTGTGTATAAATTTTACAGAGATAAAGGATATGTTTGTTGCACACAATTTACAAATAATAATAAACTCTTTATTGTAAATATTCTTTGTTGGAAACACTCTTTACCCTGAACTCCATATAGCCAATTAATCCTTACAGAATCTTTTGCTAATTTTTTTTGCCAAGCTCTTGTATCCAAAACCAACTATTACAGCGATTTAGCCATGATTTGACAAAGTTAGACTACGAATAAAAATCCCTGATTACTCTACAGTGAGATGTTGAAGAATGGATATAAGTTTGGCAGGAATGCTGGTTGAAATTTTTGTTTACACTAGTGAGAAAGACAAAAGTAAAACAATGAAGATGAACGTCAGAACTCCAGTTTCTTCAATGATTCGAGAAGCTGTCAGCTGAAATGGATAATAGTGTCTGACTACTGGAAGAACAGTTTCTCCACATTTTGGTGCTATTCACACTGTATTGGCTATAAACAAGACATACTTTAAAGTTTAATGTGCATTACTGACATTTAATCCAGCATGTTCTGAAGTCTAGAAAACCAACAAAACAATAAATCAAGCCCTGATGTATAGTCCTCTCTAATCTCTGTGATCCAGAAACACTCCCCACAGCCAGTTAACCAACCAAAGACAACCTAACGTGACGTCATTGAGTGGGGACTCAGGAAGAAACATACGGTATCTCCCCTAGGTCTCTGTAAGAGTTACTATATATAAGTAGCCTCAAGAGCACAGATAATAGTAATATGTAGTAAAATTAGGTAATGAGTTTTGAGTATTTGTTTTAATATAATTTATTGAATTATACATTTAAGTCATTTAATTTTTTATAGTGGCTGTGTTTACACTTGCAAAAATCCTGAAAGTGTAGCAATCAGCTCTCACAAGCCGGCAAAGCCAGCTCCAGCATACCACCGGAAGCATCTAGAATGGAGAAGACAGGAGAACTCGAGGGACCAGAGCCCTCGGGGGCTCTGCCAGCATCCATGTGTGCAGGCATGAATGACAAAGCATCCAGCACCTAGGACCTATTTTAGCTCTTCATTCTCCCCAGCATCTGGGAGCTTCTTGTCAGTCCTTTCTTTAATGATCTCCAGTCTTAGCTACTTGCTCAGTCCCCTGTCTGATTCACCCTGACCCTTTACTGGGTCCAGAGGAGGGACCTGGGTAACGGAGGATGAGTAGAAATTTCCCAGTTCTTGGACCAGCTAGGGACCCTCCTGAAGGGAAACAGGGTCTAAATACACCCCTGAGACATAATTATCCCCATTCTGCAGATGAGAAAACGGAGGGTTCAGGGAGTTGTTTTTTACCCAGGTTCAAATGCTGCCAAGAGGCAAAGGCAATATTGACAAGCAGGTTTGTTGGCCTCCAAACCTATCTCCTTTCTGCAAAGCCATCCTGTGCCATCCTGGAGACAGCTCCTGGACCAGCATTTAGAATTCCAGCTCACTGGAGTCAGTAGAAATCTTAAGAATGACCTGGTCCAGGCTTCCCATTATACAAGTGGGGAAACTGAGGCCCATGGTCATTCATACAGCAATGATACCAGCAGACCAAGGACTAGAGCTGAAGCCTCCTATCAACTAGTCAGAGTTGCTGGCAAAGGATAATATTCTGGGTAAGAGAATTAGAGGGGTCGAATAAAACTCAGATAAAAGAGTCAAAAGGCCTATAATCCGAGCACTTTGGGAGGCCAAGGCGGGCGGATCACTTGAGCTCAGGAGTTCGAGACCAGCCTGGCCAACATGGCGAAACCCCATCTCTACTAAAAATACAAAAAATTAGCTGGGCGTGGTGGCGGGCGCCTGTAGTCCCAGCTGCTTGGGAGGCTGAAGCACAAGAATTGCTTGAACCCAGGAGGTGGAGGTTGCAGTGAACCGAGATCATGTCAGCCTGGGCGACAGGGTGAGACTCTGCCTCAAAAAAAATAAGAGTAAAAAAAGAGATTTCCCTCTCCCCAAAATGCCAGTTGAAAAAAGAGGTTAGAGAAGATGATATCCTCATTTGGATTTCGGGGTGATATTGGGAGAGACTTCCTGCCAGGATTGGTACCCTTGAGATTCTTTGAGAAAGTCCATGGTGTAACAAAGACTTCATAGAATATTCTTCTTATAAATACTGCGGAGATGTGCAAGTCAATGGGGAAACTGAGGCATGAAGCTAGATCCTCAGAAACCCTCAGAGTTGGGCATTCTCAGACTTTCATCCTTTTTACCCCAGCAAAAACAGACCACCTTTGGGGGCAGGGGCCACTCCCAAATGACCAGCTGGAACTTGTGCTCTGGGGCCTAGGAAGCAGGATGCTGGAGACAGTCTGCCAAAGCCATGGTTCCAGAATTTCCAGGCAGACGGATTCCTCAGGAGGCTGCAGAGACCTCAATGCGGCTGTACTGGATGCCAGTGGAGTTCTGCCTGTGGCCAAAGCTTGGGGCAAACCTGTCAAACAGAGAATGTGTGGGATCACGGGGTGGCAAGGCCTGGGGCCGTCCCTGGGGGGTGGACCTTCCACTGGAGTTCCCACCCCCCAATCCCACCTTCACTCCTACAATGACCCTTCCTGCTTCCTGCCTTACTACAAATGTCCACCTTCTCTCACCTGGACCCCCAGCAGCTCCTCCCTGGTCTCCCAGGGTCTTCCCTGGCCTCCTATAACCCCTTGTCACCATTACATCCACAGTGACCTTTCTAAACGCAAAAATCTGTCACTCCCCACTGATATGGTTTGGATCTGTGTCCCCACCAAAATCTCATGTTCAATTGTAATTCCCAGTGTTGGAAGTGGGGCGTGATGGGAGGTGATTGGATCATGGGGGCAGTTTATCGTGAATGGTTTAACACCATCCCTTTTGGTAGTGTCCTTGAGATGGTAAGTGAGTTCTCATGAAATCTGGTCATTTAAAAGTTTGTAGCGCCATCCCCTGCTCCCGCCACCCCCTGCTGCCGCCATGTAAGATGTGCTGACTGCCCTTCACCTTCTGCCATGATTGTAAGTTTCCTGAAGCCTCCCCAGAAGTTGAGCAGACACCAGCATCATTCTTCCTGTACAGAGTGCAGAACCGTGAGCCAATTACACCTCTTTTCTTTATAAATTACCCAGTATTTCTTCATATCTATGCGAGAATGGACTAATACACCTGCTCAGAAGGAAACCATCATCATGCTCAGCCTAACATCCCATCTTCTCACCATGGCCGCCCTCCCCGACACCAACCCCTCCAGTCCCATTTGCTCATCACACCCTGGCCACTTGGGTGTCCTGTCTCTCCCTTCAAAACCCCTAACTTGTTTCCACTTCAGGGCCTTTGCTCTTGCTGTTCCCTCCACCTAGAACATTTCTTCCAGCTCTTGAAATTGTTCCTTCCACTTGAACATTTCTTCCAGCTCTTGAAACCGCTGACTTTTTCTCATAATTCCAGTCTCAGCTCAGAGCGGCCTTCGTTGAGCATCATTCATTCAGCCAGAGACATGGTTAAAGATGACAGTGCCAGGCACTGCTCTAGGCCCTGGGAACAGGGCAGTGAGTGAAACCAATACACAAAAATATCACCGTGCTTGTTGAAAATTCTTGATACACTTGTAACACAAATGCACGCATAGCTATTTGCACCCTAGCTAAAGACACTGCATCCATCTCCCAAATCTGCTGTTCACTCTCTGGTAGGTTAACGTGCCTTATTTTCTTCATAATATAAAAATTCTGAATTATCTTATTTATGCATTTTTGAGTTTTGTAGCCTACTTCTCTCCTATACATTAAAATGTAACTTCCTTCTAAGTCCAGAGACAGGGTCTCTCTCAGTCATGGGTCTGTCCCCAGAGCCTACTACAGTGCCTGGCACTTCAAAATAATTTGCTGAAAGTTGAATGAATCGATTCCTGAGAAACTGGGATAAAACAGGAATTTTTGAAAGTTTTGTTGTTGTTGTTGTTGTTGTTATATCCCCTGAGGGATTGGTAAAGGTCTCTTTTGAACAGAAATAACTTGACAGAAAGCAAAATAAACAACATTTCGGCAACCAATTGCCATTGATTGATGTAAGATGATTTGAGCCCCTTGTGTTACTAATGTGGGACACATTAGTAGGTAGAGAAACTGGTAGGTAGGACACATAAAGCAGGTAGAGAAACTGGATCTATAAGATGTAGGTCCCCATTTCCAACAAGCACATCTGAGGCATAGGGATGCAGAAGAAGTCAGCCCTACAGCAGTGCGTGACAGCTCTACCGGCATCTGCCTCTCATTTTGGGGAAACTAGTCTACTCTGTGGCATGTGGCTTGACTGGACTGTCAATCAAGGATCTCTACCCTATCCTGGCTAAGTTAGAGGTTAGGAGGTGGGCACATAAACCAGCCTCGGCCAATCAGACTTTCTCCTGGGACCATGCCTTTTGTATGGAGGACACAGAGTGAAAATAGTTGCTGCTGAAAAGACTATCCCATTAGTTCCTGTTGTCAAAATCCCTGGACATGCTCTGGTCCTGTGTTCCCAAAGTTGAGTTTCTCTCTCTCTCTGTGGCCTCTGATATCAAGAGCCCCCTGAACTCTAGGGACAGAGACGACAAAACACAGACCTGCCTCGGACTCCACGAAGACCCCTAACTTCCTGTCTTCTCCAGAGTCATAGCAGACCCAGCCTCCAGTCCCCAAGGGCTGGCCCTTGTTCCCCCATGTAACCCCAGGACCAGCCTGACACCCCACAGCTGCAGTCACATCCTGCCTTACCCCAAAGCTGGCTCCCACCTGCCTTTCTGCCTCCTTTGCTTTTTATCCCAGAGGATGGATTTGGAATCTTCTCCCAAGAAAACCAGTGTGGCAGAGATGCCAGGCAGCTGTCTAGTAACAGAACCCTTGATTATCAGCTGGGCACATGGCTGCCCAGATTGAAAACCACATTTCTTGGCCTCCCCTGCACACAGGTGTAGCCAAGTTCTATGCAAAGGCATGTGGGCGGAAGTGACCCTGAGGACTATGCCCACCCCTTCCCCTCCCCCATCCTCTGGCAGGTATGGGGGGTTGCACCTCCTTAGGCCATACAAGAAAGGCGATATGGAAGAGGTGGCACGGCAACAAAAAAGAAGGAGCCTGGGACCCTGCATGACCTCATGGCACACAGCTTCCACCCAACCCTGGACCCCCAACTGACATTTGAACAACTTCAAGCAGCGAAATCGATCCTAACTAATACAGCTGAGGGGCCTGCCGAAACTGCAGAAGGTGCCACTCAACAAAGCAGGAGAGGACATTCTGGAGTGGGGAGGACTGATTACGGGTTCTTACATCATGAGCCAAATTGGGGTGGGGCTTAGAAGCCGGTGCAGGGATGCTAGTCAATATTAAAATGTTTTTTTAAAACTTTGTATGACTTCCCAGAAACAGAATGGGCGGTCAGGAGCTGGTGACTATCACCTACTTACAAGAGGTAACTGGGGACATTTGCCAAGGATGCTTAGGATTGTAGCACTTTGAAGTTCCTTCCGAAGCTCCCATTCCACTCTTCTTTTATTTGAACAGTCTCATGATGCCAAGATTCTGAACTCCCCTTAATGACCTGAAGACCTGATGTGATCTAGCTCCTACCCATCTAGCCTGTTTGACCCTGCACGCTCTTCCCTCCCTCTGTTCCAGGCACGCTGGCTTCCTTGTTTTTCCTCGCACATGCCAGATACATGCCCACCTCAGGGCCTTTGCACTTGCTGTTCCTTCTGCCTAATGCTCCTCCCCTCATCGTTACATGGGTGCCTCCTTCTCACTGACTTAAATTCCACCTCCTCTGAGAGGACTTCCCTCCCTGACCACCCACTCTACTTCAGCCACAACCCCTTTCTTCTTTGTTCCCCCTGTGTCAACCTGGCCCTCTCAACATATTTTGCTCTGTTTCATTTTCTCCTAATCACCCATCACCAACTAAAATGCTCTTGTTTATGCATGTGTTGTCTTCCCTCCCCCATCAAATGGAAGCTCCTTGAGGACAGGAACTTTGTCTTCCTTAATCTCTGCAAGTTTCCTAAGGCTCTGAACACTGTCTGGCACATAGTAACGACTTAATAAATAGCCGCAGAATGAAGGCATGAAGCCCACAAATGTTTTGCATGCAATATTTAAAGGCCATAGTTATAATATTTTGCTTCTCCAAGGTCCTGTGACTCTAAGATAGTTTATGGTTTTAAGATTCTACTCTTCTAGCCTCCCGTATTCCATAATCAAATGATTTTTAAATCCCTGTGAGCTGGGTCTTAAAGTCAAATGAAAAGGCACTGTAGGGAGACACAGAACAACTCAAGGAAAACAGCTTTGTGTGACTGGACAAAACTCCTAGTGCCCAGGAAGACAGGAGGAATGCCCGCTTGCAAAGGGAAAGCACAAAGATGAAAATCCTGAAGCCATGTGCTTGGGGTGTGATACAGCTCTTCCCCCAAACCCACCCTGTCAGCTTCCTACCGTCTCTTCTGGAACTGCTGGTCTATCTCTGCCAATGACTGGCCTTTTGTTTCAGGAACAAATAAATAGATGAAGCCCAGGCCGAGGACAGCGGTCAGTCCGTACAGCAGGAAGGTCCAGGACAAGCCGATGGTGCCTGGAAAAAGGGCGGGTGTGTAGGCCTGGGGCCAGGCACTCTGGCCCCGCAGCCTGGGCCAACTGGCGGGTTCTAGGTCAGGCATGGAAAGTCAGTTCACTCAAAGCAGATGTTCCCAATGGTCAATTTGCAGAATGACCAATAAGCTGTCAGTGAAGTACGTTAAAGCGGAAATCTCACTGATTGTCTCAAAGGCGGGGATGAGCCAGGATGCAAGTCCACAAGCACAGAGACAAGGCAACTTGTGTTTGTGGGAAAGACCCCTCACCCACATCAGAGCACTATCCCGTGGAGTGTGCCTGGGCTCCAAAAGCCTGGCCTGAAGGATCGTGGATCCAGCTGAGTTGCCAAACAGCTGCATAGACACAGCTTGGCAAATCTCAGTTTAAAAAAAAAAAAAATCCTTAGAAATTCCATGAATTGGGCTCTGCACAGTGGCTCACGCCTGTAATATCAGCACTTTGGGAGGCTGAAGTGGGAGGATCACTTGAGCTCAAGAGTTCAAGACCAGCCTGGGCAACATGGTGAAACCCTGTCTCTACTAAAAATATAAAATAAAAAAATTAGCTGGGCGTGACAGCACACACCTGTAGCCCCAACTACTCGGGAGGCTGAGCCCCGGAGGTTAAGGCTACAGTGAGCCGAGATCATGCCACTGCACTCTGCCCTGCACTCAGGGCGACAGAGTGAGACCCTGTCTCAAAAATAAGAAAAGACAAAAAAAAAAAAAAACAAACAACAACAAAAAATAACACCCAGAAATTCCATGAATTGGTCATTCAGTGAATCACTCATTCAGAGAATTGACTTTTAGCCAGTTTGGCCTGTGACTGGTTTGGGAGAGAGGACAAAAGTCACAGTTCAGTCCCGGAGTCGGCCTCCTTCCTAGAGCCTCTGGTGGGTCTCAGAGCCAGCAGCCAAGATGGGAATGACCCTGAGTCCTTTGATGTCATCCAGCCCAAGACAGAGAAGAGGCTATGGAGGAAGGGTCTTTGTCAAGGCAGAAGAAAAATTATGTTTTGGAAGCCATTCTCACCTCTGACAGCCATATCCATATCTCCTTTAGACAGCCTCCCATGACCAGCTGGACCTATTGCCAGCAGGGCGAGCAATAGCCTGGAAGTCAGTGGGGCCGACTGTAGTCTTTTGACTCCCTGGCTGGATGGGGTAAGGATGTATTTTCCCATATGTGCAATGGGGACGATATATGATACAATTCCAGTAAATTCCTTCCTTCCTTTCTCCCTCCTTCCCTTCCTTCCTCCCTTCCTTGTTTCTCTCCTTCTTTCTCCTCTCTTACTCATTTACTCCACACAAAGGAAAATGCTTGAAGACTGAGGCTGCAGAGAGAAGCCTGGATTCCCTAAGACTGGAGGTGGAAGACAGCCATGATGCGGGGGTTCTTCCACTGGGGTTTCCCACAGCACTGCCCCCCAGCCTCCCAAGTTGGCTGCACCTTTGAGAAGGAAACTCTTGGCCATAGGGAATAGGAAAATAACTGAACCCTAAGAACTGTGCCTTGGGGCCCACAGTGAAGGAGCCTGTATACTCTGGCCCAGATGAGCAATACCCACTGAAGACCAGGGTCTGGAGCCATGAGCATCTCAGCATTTCAGAGTCATTCCCTGGTGTTCTGGGCCCACATAATTTCCACCCCATCCCACCACACCGCAGACTGGGTTTCAGTGCTAGGGAGGAAGAGATGATGTCACCCAAACTTGATTTGAGAAAAACTTCCAGGCCAGACACGGTGACTCATGCCTATAATTCCAGCACTTTGGGAGGCCAAGGCGGGTGGATCACTTGAGGTCAGGAGTTCGAGACCAGCCTGGCCAACCTGGTAGAACACTGTCTGTATGAAAAATACAAAAATGAGCCGGGCATGGTGGCGGGTGCCTGTAGTCCCAGCTACTCGGGAGGCTGAGGCAGGAGAATAGTTTGAACCTGGGAGGTGGAGGTTGCAGTGAGCTGAGGTTGCACTACTGCACTCCAGCTTGGCTGAGACAAGACTCTGTCTCAAAAAAAATTAAAAAGAAAATAAAAGCCAAGAAAAACTTCCAAAGAAAAGAAAAGCCAAGAAAAACAGGTGTCATGAACCAGTTTAAGCCAGTTTGGAGCAAATAAACATTGCTACTCTTACACCTGCTGGTTGACCTCAGATGACGTCTCTGCAGTACTGGGTGTAGACTATCACCCGTTAGCTGGCTGGGGGAGTTTTACAGCGTGTATGAGGGTCCTGGTTGTCGTTTTGGACACTTGGTGATGTTTCTGCACAGAATAATGGTTCTGCAGCTAATACATAGGAAAATCCAAAAATGTCTGCTTTAGAGTAGGGAGCTTGGGCCACAGAAAAAAAATGGACTTTTCTGGGAAGGACTCACCAATGAGATCAAGGAAGGAGAGGCTGATGAAGAGATTGGCTGCCCAGTTGAAGCTGTTGCAGAAGGCGAAGGCTCTTCCTCGTATCTCCACAGGGTAGATCTCGCTGAGAACAAGCCAGGTCACTAGGGTGGGAGAGCAGGAGGGCTCCTGGGCTGTGGTGGGACCTGGGGCCTGGTGCCATCAGGTCAAACACGCAGCCTCTCAACAATGGGATTTTGCAGTGTCAGGCTCCTGATACCAAACTCCCACCCCCATACCTCTGTAAGAATCCCAGTAGGGTCTCAGTTTGCTGAAGACTGAGAGGTTTTCTGAGACATGAGACTTTCAATGCTGAGATGGGAACAGCCTTGGACGAACTGGGATGATTGGTTTTTTACCCTATTCATTAAATTCCTTCCAGTTGTGAGCTATCCAGGCTTTAAGGGACCTGAAGCTCAAATGACTTGGGGAGCCTTTTAAGGAATACAAATTACAAACATAAAATTAGGCACTGGCCCTGGGAGGAGCAACTGCTAGTAAGTGAGGGGCCCTGAAGCTTCATGGTCAACCCACTTCTAGTGCCCCGCTGACACCCTGCCAGGTAGTCAGGGTGGGAAGTCCCCAAACTTCCCCCTAGGAGGGCTAGGAGGCTCCAGAGTCACCTGCAAGAAAACTCCACTTACCTGGCCCAAACCCAAAGGAAAAGGCGCTGACAAAGACCATCAGGCAGAGTAGCGCGGTCCAGCGCAGCAGTGCATGTCCCTGGGTGGGCAGAGGGGGCCCAGGGAGGGCAGAGCTCAGGGCCGGCTGAGGAGGCGCTGAGGGGTCTCCAGATCTGGGATGGGGCTTGGTTTTCTTAACAGTGGACAAGATTGGCTCCCTTTGGTCCTCATTGTTCCTTGGCATGGGAGGTAGAGAGGAGTCCCGCAGCAGGCCAGAGTCTCCAGGGAGGCCCGTCTGCCCAGTGGCATTGGGCACAGCCAGGCAGCTTGGGCCTGAGTCCATGGGCACGGCAAAGCTGACGAGGCCTATGCCACTGACGGACAGGGCCATGAAGGCACAGCCAGCTAGCAACAGAGCCCTGCGGCCTGCACGGTCCACCAGCCCCATGGCGGTCAGGGTAGCTGCCACCTTCACTGCGCCAAGCCCCACAGAGGCCAGCACGGCTGAGGATCCCCCATGGAAGCCGACGGAGCCGAAGATGGTGGAGGCATAGCACAGCACGTTGGGCTGCCCTGTTAGTTGCTGGAAGAGCACCAGCCCCAGGCCCACTGTGGTCCGGCCTCGCATGTTATCTCGTGCCCTGAAGAGGTCCAGAAAGGAGTACCGTGGCCTCCCCAGGCCCAGCTTGGGGGCCTCACCTCCCTGGAGTGGGATGAGGTCCTTGTGTGCTGTAGTCTCATCTGCACCAGCAGGGAGGAAGAGGAGGCTGAGGGACTGCAGGAGAGCAGGTGCGGTGGCCCAGCCGAACATGTGCCTCCATCCCCAGGGGGTATCAGCCAGTGCATAGTTGAGGGCATAGGAGAGCAGGATGCCCACGGTGATTCCTGCCTCATAGAGGGACACCAGCACTCCCCGCTGCCGTGGCCCCACAAGCTCTGACACATAGATACAGCAGGCCATGGAGGAGAGGGAAATGGCGAAGCCAACCACAGAGCGGCCCAGGACCAGCCAGGTCAGGGAACCAGCCAGGCCCAGGGTCAGGCTGCCTGCCAGCAGCACCAAGTTGCTCCCGAGGATGGCTTGCTTCCTGCCATAGCAGTCAATGAGGAAGCCACCAACCAGGGAGGCAAGGAGAGCTCCCAGAAGCAGGCTGCCCACCAGGAACTCCTGCTCCAAGCAGCTTAGCCCAAAGTCAAGCTGCAGTGGCAGCAGGGCACCTGATATGACTGCCAGTTCATAACCAAAGGTCAGGCCACCCAGCAAAGACACAGAAGCACACAAGGGCAGTAGAGGTGGGGGGCGGCCTAAAAAATAAAAGTGACAGGGACAGAGTTAGAATGGTTCCTTGTCATACCATCAGTCCATTCAACCTTCCCTCCATCTATCAACACCTCCATCTATCCATCCATCTACTCCATCTATTCAACCATCCATTCAAACCATCCATCCATCCATTCATCCATCCATCCATCCATCCGTCCATCCATCCACTCCATCAATTCAACCATCCATCCATTCCTCCTCCATCCATCCATTTACTCCATCTGTTCAACCACCCATTCAACCATCCACTGATCCATCCATCCATCCATCCACTCCATCCATCCACTCCATCTATTCATCCATCCATCCATCCATCCATCCATCCATCCATCCAACCATCCATTCATCCATCCATCCACTCCATCTATTCAACCATCCTTCCATCCACTCCATCTATTCAACCATCCATCCACTCCATCTATTCAACCATCCATCCATCCACTCCATCTATATAACCATCCATTCATCCATCCATCCATCCATCCATCCATCCATCCATCCATTCATCCAACCACCATCCTATACCATCTGTTCAACATCCATTCAACCATCCATCCATTCTTCCATCCACTCCATCTATTCAACCACCCATCCATCCATCTATGCATCCTCCATCCATCCATCTACTTCATCCATCCAAATATTCATCCATCTGTATGTCCATTTATCTATCCCTTAATTCACTCAACTATCCATCAATTTATTGATCTATCTATCTATCCATTTATCCACCCATCTCTGTATTTCATCCTTTTATATACTCATCCACACATCCATCCATCCATCCATCCAAATTTGTTTATCTGGCATCTACAACATGCCAGGAAGTGCTCTTAGGACTGGAATATAGCTGTGTTGTCCAGGATCTAATGTTCTAGAAGAAATAGGAAGATAATAAATAAGTATATAATTTCGGGTGGTGAAGATGTCATAAAAAATGAAGCAGGGAAAGAGAATTAAGATTGATGGAGTAGGCCAGGTGCAGTGGCTCAAGCCTGTAATCCCAGCACTTTGGGAGGCTGAGACGGGCGGATCACGAGGTCAGGAGATCGAGAGCATCCTGGCTAACACGGTGAAACCCCGTCCCTACTAAAAAATACAAAAAACTAGCCGGGCATGGTGGTGGGCACCTGTAGTCCCAGCTACTTGGGAGGCTGAGGCAGGAGAATGGCGTAAACTCGGGAGGCGGAGCTTGCAGTGAGCTGAGATCCCGCCACTGCACTCCAGCCTGGGCAACAGAGCGGACTCCATCTCAAAAAAATAAAAAATAAAAAAAATAAAAAGATTGATGGAGTAGTACTATTTTAAGGCCTCTCTGAAGAGCAAAAATTTGAGGAGAGATCTGAGTGACGTGAGAGTGAAAGTCCTAGGAAAATCTGGGAGAAGAACATTCTAGACAGAGTGAACAAAAAGTACAGAGGCCCTGAGGTAGGACAGTTCTTGGTGTTTGAACAACTATGGATATTAATGGTTAGTACCTATATGGTCCTTACTAAATGCCAGAATCTGTTTTAAGAGCTTTATATGTATTTTCTCATTTAATTGTTACAGCAACCCTATAACATATCATTACTATCATCCTCCAAAGTGCAGAGAAGTTAAGAAACTTTCTCATGGTCACATAACAAGTAAGTTATAGAGATGATGTGGCTAAAGTGAGGACCCTTAATCACTGAGGTAATCAGCCAGGAGGCCAAAGGCTGAAGTCCAGTGAGTGAGAGTGATGGGAAATGATGAGGCAGGAGAAGTAGGCGGGGGCCAGACCATGTGGGACTTTGCAGGTCAAGAGGACAATGAGGAATGTCATTCTCAGTGCCTTTCATGGCTTCAGCCAGGAATGAGGTGATCTACTTTTATTTTACATTTTTTATGAGTCCCAACAGGAAACAAATAGGTCATCTATTTTTAATTTTTAAAATATTGCTCTTGCTGTTGTATGGAGATGCTAAATGAGGTGAGTGTGGCCCAATCAATGTCCATTCACCCCTTTTTCTTTGGTATCAGGACTCTATCCAGCTAAAAGACTACATTTCCCACCTTTCTCACAGCTATGGGTGGCTACTAAGACGGAAGAGGGAGTTTTTTTGGTGGGACATTGAGAAAAGCTCTCCAAGAAGAGGGTGAGGAGGGAGACAGCTGGCTAGAGTCTTTTTTGCCCTTTTTTCTAGCTCCCTTACCTCTTGCCTGGAATGCAAGTGTGATGACTGGAGCTTCAGCAGCCATCTTGGAACATGGTTGGTGGTAACCATGAGGATGCAAGCTACACACCGACATAGTAGGACAGAAATATAGAAGAAGAATGGGTCCTTGGTGACAGTAAGCCTACCATATCAACAATGGATTGTCAATCTCCATATATTTTTATGTGCTAAGACGAAAATCCCAACAATTTCTGACTTAGTGAAACTATGCTACTTCCAGTTTCTATTCCTAGCAGTGAAACCAGAGAGCAAGAGTAACCCCAGGTTGGAAGGGTAGTACAAGGGTCCAGGTGAGAGTGCTAATGAAAACTAAGAAGAAATGCTATATAGCAGGGAGCTGCCAGTTAAAATCAATGAGGAACACGGGCTGCATGCAAGACAACAAAGAATGGTGGGAATTGCAGCAAACTGGAGAGTTCATGCCTCATCTAAAGTCACAACACAGCTCCAGGTATTGTTAACACACCAGATTGTATAATCTCTAGCAAATTATGAGAAGGGTAACTGCCGTTTCATGACTGATCCCCTCGTGCCAGGCATAATGTAAGACACTTTAAACGCATCATTTCATGTAATCCTCACAGCTGTAGGAAAACACCCTGTTGCATGGCCAGAGTGAGGGCATCTTGAAGCGAAACCACCATGATGATGGATATTTGGGCCCCACATACCAAGCTGTTCTACAGTAAGATCTTTTAAAATACCTGTAGTATCTTTATGAAGATAACCCTTCATAAAGATGCTTATCCAGCCTCTCCAGTGGTCACAAGTCTTGGCAAGAAAGTGTGAAGACATGATCAGCTGCACATGTTTTATGCTAAAAGCTTGATATATTAAGAATACTTTCTGGAGGGCAGGTATGGGAATCCACGGTCTTGTGGCTACCTGAGATACGGCTCCTGTTTGTATGTCCCTGTGAAATTTCCTTCTGCAAGACTGGATTTGTCGGCCTCCTTTTTTGGCCTCTCAGCTTCCTCAGCCTTCAGAGATAGATTTGCATAGACCTGTTCACCATGGAACAGCAACCTCACGAGTTAGGTATTATTAATATCTCCATGTAACAGGTAAGGAAATTAGAAAACAGGAAGGTCAAGAACTGCCAGATTTGTTTTTTTTTTTTTTTTTTTAAAGAGAAACTATAAATCCAGATTTTTATAAACTATTTTCTGATTTTTAAATGCTGTTTCAAGAACATATTAAAATATTCTTTGAGTCAGACAAAACACATCTCAGAGTTTAACCCACAGGTACCAGTTTTCAACTGCTTCCATATGGAAACAAATCTTCAAGGAATATAAGGCTCTGGGTATAGTAAACATTTGTTACTTCTTCTGTCTGCCTGGAATCTTTTCCTTTGAGAAGGAGCCCCTTCCCCCACTGATGGGTTTACCAGTCACAAGTACTCTCCACCCACACATAGGGATGAGCAAGTGGGTCTCAGGGAATTGCTATGCATAGACAGGAAAAAAGAACTAAATTTTTTGAGAATTCCAAGCTACAGAAACAAAATAGTCATTGGTCATGATATGCAGAAGGCCTTTATGAAAATGAAACCAACACAGATGAGAACAGAGCCAAAAGATAGCAAGAAATAGATTCCAATATTATTGCATGAACCCATGGATCTAGCAGTGCCTGAAGCTTACTCAATCCGTTGGGCTCTTGTTACATGAGCCAACAAACATTCTTTGTTCTTTTAGTCTGGTTTCTACAAATTATAACTTAAAAGCTCCCAATTAGTATACTGAGCAACAGAATTTCCAGACTCATGGAAAAACGTGCAATCTCTCTCTCTCTCTCTCTTTTTTCTAATTGAGGGATTTGTAGGGCTCCAAAGTCATTTTTACATATATATAGTAGTGAGGACAGGACAATACTTTAGATATTTGCAAAACAAGGTTCTTTTCTATTTTGGCAACTAACTTGCTGTGTGACACTAGGCCAGTCACTTACCCTTTCTGGGCTGTGGGAGCTGGTCTCTAAAGATGGCTCCCGATGAGTCACACCTCCTGGCATTATGCCCTTATGTGGTTCCCTCTCACACTGAATTTGAGTAGCTCTGTGACTAGTTTTAACCACCAGAATACAGCTACAGTGACACTGTTCAGTCCTGGGTCTAAATCTTGAACAATTTCCATGTTTTATGTTTTTGGGGGAGCCCCAAGCCACTATGTAAGAAATCTGGCTACACTGTCACATGGAGAAACCATGTGGAGAGACCCTTAGGCAACAGACAGGGGCCTCCAGATGATTCCAACCACAGCTGCAGAAGAACCACCCAGCTGAACCCATTCAACCCAGATAACTAGTAGATATAATAAAATGATTTTTATTAGAAGATACTAAGTCTTGGAGTGTTTGTTAAACAGCAATAGATAACTCGAATGAGTCTTTCTTTGCCCATCTATAAAATGTTACTAGATCAGTCTCTTCCAAAGGGCTTCTGAAAAATTAATGAAAGATGTTGCAACATCTATGTGTTAAAAATACCAATAAATAAAGCATCCAAACATTTTTCTCCTTTAAGATGGAATAAAGATTCCTGAGTACATGATGAGTGAGCTCAAGGGTCAGTTTGTGAGAATCAGGAAAGCACGCCATGCCCCAACTACTTCATTACTTAGGAAACACCAAACTGCACAATAATTCTGACTTCCATATCTTACAATGTGAGGTTTTTAGTCCTAGATTAGTTTAATTTATATCCAAATGGACCATTGGCTAAAGATGAAAAATGAAAAGGGTAATAAAGGAGGAGCTCATAAATAATAATTCTGAAAAATTCTTCCTAAATCCAAAGAAATGAGTGCTTCAGTGTTCCTATTTTATGAATGAACAAACTAATGAAGAAGGTAGAAAACCCTTGGCTGAATGTGAGAATGTGAGAGGCTTTTTGTCTTCTTTTGTTTTGTTTTTGGTAGATTTGTTTTCTTGCCATTTGCTTCTTTTCCCCTTCTACTCCTCATGATTCCAGTTATCCGAGAGTTCTGGTTATTAAAGACATTCTGAAGCTTCTCTCTTGTGTGTCTGAACATACCTCACCTCACTCTGTGCCCCTCTCAGCTGCACTTGAGCCGAGGTACTTCTAATCTCTCAGTCTCAGTTTGCTCATGTGTATAATGGGGACAATAATATCCACCTTGTTTGCTTTCCGAGCTGGTGGGAAGATAAAATGAAACAATGGATGCTGTTCCTCTAAGTTGTTATATGATCTGCTGTGTTGACAACTTAGCACAGTGGAAAGCAATGAGGACTAGGACTGAAAAGGCCTGAGTTCCAGTCTCAGCACTGCCACTTGCTCTGTGACACCCCGAGCAAGCTGCTTCTTCTCTTTGAACTCGTTTCCTCACCTGTAAGAACTGGCTCTTGGAAGCCTTCAGTAGAGAAAGGAGGCCCAGGAAGTGTGTTCGAGGAGAAGTACCATGATTGCTGTTACCACCTGTAACAGTCCTGCGCAATGCCAGACTTGATTAAGAAAACACAAACTTGGTATCATCTCCTGCTCCCCTTCTGATATGGTTTGGTTGTGTCCCCACTTTAACCCAACAGGTTAGATCTGTAACCATTTATCGTGTGTCCTTTGTGAAAGCAGTATAGAGCTGGATGATTTCAGGTGCAATCTGAGTTTTTTCTTTTAAAAGGTGAACTCGGCCGCGTGTGGTGGCTCACGCCTATAATCCCAGCACTTTGGAAGGCCAAGGCAGGTGGATCACCTGTGGTCAGGAGTTCGAGAACAGCCTGGCCAACATGGCAAAACCCATCTCTACTAAAAATACAAAAATTAGCCAGGCGTGGTGGCGGGTGCCTCTAATCCCAGCTACCAAGGAGGCTGAGGTGGGAGAATCAATTGAACCCAGGAGGCGGAGGTTGTAGTGAACTGAGATTGCACCACTGCACTCCAGCCTGGGCGACAGAGCAAGACTCCATCTCAATAAATAAAGATAGACAAATAAATAAATAAATAAAAGGTGAACTGATTCACATTTATTGCAATGACTGATACAAATGAAATTGCTTCTGCCATTTACTTTTTTGTCTTCTAATTACTGGGCTATCAGGATATTTCTTTTTACCTCCAGTTCTGCTTTTGATGGATCATTTATGGGGTGGGTTTTTTTTTTTTTTTTCCATTTTTTCCCCCACTGATTTGAGTGTTACACTTTCTATGCTTTCCTTTCTTCTTAGAGCAGCACTACCTGACAGCATTTTCTGCAATGACAGAAATTTCTATACCTATGCTGTGCAATATGGTAGTCACTAACCAACCACATGTGGAAAATGAGCCCTTGAAATGTGGCTAATGGGATGCAGAAACTAATTTCTTTTCTTTTTCTTTTTTTTTTTTTTTTAAGACAGTCTTACTCTGTTGCCCAGGCTGGAGCACAGTGGTGTAATCTTGGCTCACTGCAACCTCTGTCTCCTGGGTTCAAGCAATTCTCCTGCCTCAGTCTCCCGAGTAGCTGGGACTACAGGCATGTACCACTATCCCCAGCTAATTTTTACATTTTTAGTAGAGACAGGGTTTCACCATGTTGGCCAGGCTGGTCTCGAACTCCTGACCTCAGGTGATCTGCCTGCCTCAGCCTCCCAAAATGCTGAGATTACTTACAGGTATGAGCCACCATGCCCAGCCTGAATTTTTTATTTTATTTCAATTAATGTACATATAAAAATAACCACATATGGATGGTGGCTACCCTATTGGCAGCACAACTGTACAGATTACTCTTAATTTTTAATTCACACACTTAAATTTATATATTTCTGGAAGCATCTAGAATAATCCAGCAGTATCTGTGTTATGCACTCCCACCCTGGAACTGACAAGAACATCTGCAATATTATAGCCAGATGTATGGAGAGTTTCTCTGGACCAGACATTGCTTTGAGTTTAAAAACACATTTATGGCCAGGTGCAGTGGCTCACGCCTGTAATCCCAACACTTTGGGAGGCTGAGGCGGGCGGATCACGTGAGGCCAGGAGTTCAAGACCAGCCTGGCCAACACGGTGAGACCCCATCTCAACTAAAAATACAAAAATTAGCCGGGCGTATGGCACGCACCGCACCCATAATCCCAGCTACTCGGGAGCCTGAGGAGGGAGAATCACTTGAATCCGGGAAGGTGGAGGTTGCAGTGAGCCGAGATCATGCCACTACACTCCAGCCTGGACAACAGAGCAAGACCCTGTCTCAAAAAAAAAAAAAAGTTATCACCCCAACATTATGAGGTAGGCTCTTGTATTATTTACAAACGAATAAAGCGATCATCAGAGGGGTGAAGCAACTCACCTAAGGTCAAAAGTAGTAAGTCCAACCCGGACAACATAGCAAGATCCTATCTCTACAAAAAATTTAAAAATTAGCCAGGCATGGTGGTGGGTGCCTGTAGTCCCAGTTACTCTAGCGGTTGAGGTGTGACGATCGCTTGAGCCCAGGAGTTTGAGGTTACAGTGAGCTATGATCATGACACTGCACTCCAACCTGGGTGACAGACGGAGACCCTGACTCTAAAATAAAAAAACGAAAAATGCTGTAAGCGGCTGTGGCTAGAATGAAAGCCAGGCTGTCTGGGTCCACAGTCCCTATTCTTGACTGCTCCATTATAAAACCTTGGTGCAATGTGATTTCACTCTGTTCTCTTGGTTCGGTCCCTTCTTAGCTTTGTTGGGCAATTTTTGTGCAGAGGGAGGAGTTCCATGGGTGAAGGAATCATTCCCCACCTCCACTTCTGCTCATCCCTCTCCCCTGCCACTCCCACCCTCCAAGGAAACAAGCCCTTGCCATTCCCTGGCTGGCCTGTCCTTCCTGTTCCTCACCACTAGTAAACATCCTGGAAGATGTTGCTCAGATCCTGCTCTGTCTTCACCCCCTTTGCCCCTCCTCCCTCATTCCTGAGGTTTTCTCTCAGAAAGGAAGGTCTTTCCAGGCCATGTGAAGCAATTGAGGTGAAAGCCCAGGATTTGTTTGCCATTTGTTTGCCATTTCCTGGGTTCCTCTTGCAGCAAAAGGGAACCCAGCCAAAGGGTTCACAGCTTCCACCCACAGGTTCCAATGGAAAACACATCAGTGCAGGTTCAGTTGCAATGGACAATAAAACTAATGGACAATAAAAACAAACAAACAAATGTGAAATAAAATAGTAATAATAACAGGTATCATGTTTGGAGACCTCCTCTGTGCAAAGACTTTATGTTCCTTCCCTCAATTCATCCTCATAACAACCCTAGGTGAGACTGCTGCAATTATTCCATCCACAGACGTGGAGGTTAAGGCTCACAGTGTTCTCACAGCTAGGAAGCAACAGGATCAGGATGGAAATGCTGACCTGCCTGCCTCCCAAACCCATGTCCTTAAGAGCTCTGCTGCGCTGACCTTCCAGCAAGAAGAGTCAATCAGAGATAGGTGGGGTGGGAGGCAACTGGGGTGCAGGGGGCAGAGGTAGAGGGGAAAGAGCGCTCAGGAAAACCCCAAGGGATAAAGCATGGTGAAATGATACTGTGGCATGCGACTGTAGATATAGTCGGGGCCATCAGGAAGACAAGGAAGAACATTCCCTTTCCATGGTTCCCATCACCTGAGTCAGTCCCACCACCTTAGCATGACAGCAAAGGCCCTTCATGGGCTGGCCTAACTAACTCCTCGGTCACTTCACCTCCTCCCAGACCCTGTCACTACAGCCCCCCACACACACCTTGCCGACACGTTTGCTGCTGGCACATACTGTACGCTTTCATGTTGCTCCACCTCCACACGTGCTGGGCCTCCTACATGCACTGTCCTTGTTCCCCAAGGAAAGGGTCCGTTTGTTCCTCTACTCTCCCTCTTCAGTCCCAGGTCCTGTGCCACCTCCCCAAGGAGCCTCCTGGTATACACATCTGTTATTTGGCATCCACTCCTCATCTTCCGTTGCAGGGAGCCACCCCTTTTCCTTGTCTCACAGTCTCCTGGTTTGGGTGGAGATGACCGCCCCCACCTCCACCCTCAGTGCCCAGCCCCAGGGTGGTGTCCATGATCCAGATCCAACCAATCAGCAGATTCCTGGGCCCTAGGCAGAGGTGACTACCACGTGGGGGAACCTGGCCCAGTGAGAGTCGGCCGGAGTGTGTTTGCTCACCGGGGGTGCCAAGCTGGTGGTTTACCTGCCTG
Source organism: Piliocolobus tephrosceles (assembly GCF_002776525.5). Classification (NCBI taxonomy): domain Eukaryota; kingdom Metazoa; phylum Chordata; class Mammalia; order Primates; family Cercopithecidae; genus Piliocolobus; species Piliocolobus tephrosceles. The sequence goes on along the minus strand of NC_045453.1, from coordinate 19,515,271 downwards.
GAGCCACTGGGGGCCATCTTCCCCATGAAGGATTCCTGACAATACGGTATGAGCCCCTAGATCCAACTGTACCTGAAGCCACAGACTTCAGTGACCCATAAATACTCATCACCAATTTCTCGATTTTCTGAAGGTTGTCCTGTCATTTTTTTTTTAATCTCAGTACCCAAGTACCCTTCATATCAGCAGACAGTAATGTCTGCTTAGCGCCTTTCATTGGAAAAGTTTGAGGGAGTCCCTGAACAATTCCCATGCATCTTCCTCAACTCTCCACTGCACTCCCTTTGCTTGGTCACACTGCAAGTTCCTTTATGAGTCTTCCATATTCAACTAAGACTGACTCGTCCTGAGCCTCCGGGGCCCCAGCCCTGCCCTGACACCCAAGAGGAACTCAATGAAGTTTCTGCTGAATGAACAAATGACTGGATAGGGGACCAGGGCTATTTCACCTCATGGCATTTCTGGGGCTGTGTCAGATACTTCTGAACCTAAACTAAATCTACACAGCAGCCAGAAGGATCCTGGGAAAACCTAAGTCAGGCCTCATCACTCTTCCACTCAGAGCCCTCCAAGGCTCCTATTTCACTCTAAGAAAAGCCAATGTCCTCACTGTGGCCTTCAAGGCTCTGCAGGATCCGCCCTCTCTCACTGGGCTCCAGCCACACTGGTTTCTTGCTGTTACTCTCACTCCAAGCACGTCCCAACTCAAAGCTTGGTACCCGCCAACCTCTCTGCCTGGGAAGTTCTTTCCCTACACGACAACGGTTCCTTCCCTCCTCCCTTCTGACCTTTGCTGAAACATCCCTTTCTTGGTGAGGCTGTCCCTGGCCTTCTACGTAAAATTCAACCTCCCCGTAGCATCTATCACTTTGTATCCCCTTCTCCACTTGTTTTTTCTGCGTGACACTTCTCATCATCCAAAATAACTATATAGTTTACATATTTTTTGGTCTCCCTCATCTGAAAGTCAGCCTCAAGGGAACAGGAGTGGTTTGTTTCTTCTCAACTGTCTCCCTGATGCCAAGGACAGTTACTCAGCACTCAATCAACATTTGTTAAACAAATGAATGATTGAATGAATGAAAAAACAAATGAACTGTGAGGACATAGGAAATCCAGAGAGAAAGGATCTTGGCTCATGAACATCTGAAAGGTCCAGGGCCTGGAAGTGGCCATGGACAGGAAGCAGAGTAAAGCCTGGTCCTCAAATTAAGATGGCTTAGGCTGAGCATGGTGGCTCATGCCTATAATCCCAATACTTTGGGAGGCTAAGGCAAGAGGATCGCTTGAGTTCATGAGTTCAAGACCAGCCTGGGTAATATGGTGAAACTGCATGTCTACCAAAAAATACAAAAATTAGCCAGGTGTAGTGGCGGGGGCCTGTAATTCCAGCTCCTCAGGAGGCTGAGGTAGGAGGATAGCTTGAGCCTGGGAGGTGGAGGTTGCAGTAAGCCCAGACTGCAAGACTGCACTCTAGCCTGGATGATAGAGCCAGACTTTGTCAAAAAGGATGGAAGGAAGGAAGGAAAGAAGGAAGGAAGGAAGGAAGGAAGGAAGGAAGGAAGGAAGGAAGGAGAAAGGAAAGGAAGGGAAGGGAAGGAAGGAAGGAAGGAGAAAGGAAGGGAAGGGAGGGAAGGAAGGAAGGAAGGAAGGAGAAAGGAAGGGAAGGGAGGGAAGGAAGGAAGGAAGGAAGGAGAAAGGAAGGGAGGGGAAGGGAAGGAAGGAAAGAAAGAAAAGAAAGAAAGAAAAGAAAAGAAAAGAAAAAAATTAAGGAGAACAAATTAAGATGGCTTGACCTAAGTTTAGCAAGTGTGCATCCTTTCTATTAATTATGTGTCTAAACATAGGCTGTATGTGAAGATGTCCCACACTGGAGGAAATCCCTTAATCCTCTAAGCCCCTCACTGTGGAGGGCAGAGCTTCCCAGAGAGAGAGTCGGGGGCAGTGGGAGGGGGAAGAACCCAGGTTTGGGATGCAAGTATCTCCAGCCGCAAGTCCCAGGCCTCCTGTTGGTGACACTACAGCACTGTCTCAACCAGAAGTCACAGAGCACTGTGTCCCCCTGCACCAGAGACCTGCTGTGGCTTTCCCTGAAGCTCCAGGGAGAAGCCAGAAGTGAAATTGAACTGTATGAATATCCTCTTGCAGAAGGCTGGCTTCCAAATGTCCCAGCTGATACTTGGAGCACCCACTATAGCCAGTCACTCTCCTAAGGGGCTGTGTCTGTACCAGCTGGCTTAATCTCTAGTCAATCCTATAACAACCACTATTGTCATTCCCATTTTACAGAAATAACAACCACACTGAGAGGTGAAGACATTTGCCCAAGGTGACACAGTTTGTAAGTGACATAGCAGGAACTTGAACTTGGGCAGTCTGACTCCAGAATCCCAACATTGGGTGCAATATAAAATAAAAACTCACATTCACTCACCATTTACCAGATATAGGTGATGAGCTGAGCACTGTAAGTTCATTTTTTCACATCATTCTCACGGCTGCCCTGTGATAAGGGTATTTGAGCGTGACCAGAGAAGTTGGCAGACTCTTCCAGGTCAAAGTGGAACGGTGGAACAAAGTGAGAGGAATTGGGGCTAGAACACAGTTCTGCCCCCAAAGGCTATAAAGAGAATCCAATCTCTGGTCCCTGTTGTGAAGTGGGCAGTGTAAGAATTCTGGGGAGGACAGAGACCAGCAGCTGTGACTTGTGCCTCTCCCAGCACCAACACCCAGCCCTCGCTCTGCCCATAGAAGACACTCAGTATATGGCTGTTGGGTTGACTTAGCAGGAACAGGAGGTGCAGGAGCAAGGGGCTAGGGCTAAGCTGAGTGTCCTTAAGAAGACTTTGACCTCCCTGGGCCTCAGTTTTTTCTCAGGCTCTGGGGCACTGTGATGTGGGGGTTAAGAGGATGGACTCTCCAGTCAGAGCCAGAACTGGTCACCAGTTTTGCCATCAATCCACCATGACAGACCACGTGGCACAGTGGTTAGGAATGCAGACTGGAGCCAGAATGCTGGGGTTCCTTCCCAGCTTCTCCTCTCCATAGCTGTGTGACCTTGGGGAACTCACCTCACATCTCTGGGCTTCCCCATCTACAAATGGGATAATAATGCCCACCTCCTAGGCTTACCTACATCATAGCCAGTGTTATCCCACAGAACGACTCAGAGCAAGGTTTGAAAAGATAATTCAGGGCTGGGTGCGGTGGCTCACGCCTGTAATCCCAGCACTTTGGGAGGCCAAGGCAGCTGGATCACGAGGTCAGCAGATCGAGACCATCCTGGCCAATATAGTGAAACCCCTTCTCTACTAAAAATACAAAAATTAGCTGGGTGTGGTGGTGTGTGCCTGTAATCCCAGCTACTCGGGAGGCTGAGGCAGGAGAATTGCTTGAATCAGGGAGCTGGAGGTTGCAGTGAGCTGGGATCATGCCACTGTACTCCAGCCTGGTGACAGAGCAATCATCTCAAAAAAAAGAAGAAGAAGAAAAAAAGAAGGCAATTCAGGTTATGCCCCCGCTCCAGCTTAAAACCCTTTTCCAACTTCCCGTGGCATTTGCAATAAAATCTGAACTTTTCACCATGGCCTACAAAGCCCTGCACACCTCTCTGCCATCCCTCTGACCTCAGTGCCCTGCCCGCTGTGTTCTGGCCATACTGGCCTGGGCCACTCAAGCTCATTCCTGCCCGAGGGCCTTTGCACCGCTGCTGCCACCTGGAAGCTCTTTCTCCAGATCTCAGCAAGACCCGCTTCTGAGGAAGGTCTCAGCTCCAAAACGTCCTACTCCAGAAAACCCACCTTGACCACCCACCTAAGGAACCCACGCCCTTGGCCTTCACGCCACCCCATTTTGTGGGTTCCACAGCACCTTATCTCTCTCTGAAGTTATTCATAAACGTGTTTACCCAGCTGCTCAACCAGAATACCAGCTCCATGAGAGAGAGGATAATTGTCTATTTCGTTCATTGCTGAATCTCCAACCCCTACACCAATGTCTGGCACATAGTAAGTGCTCACTCAAGAATCAATGACTGACCCTTGGAGGCTTCTGAATGCAGAGAGAAAAATACAGCCGTAGTCCCGAGTGGTAACAAAGCCATTCCCAACTCGTCCCACCCCAATGCTGTATTAGAATCTCCTTCTCTGTCCCCTCTCTGCAGAATCACGTCCAGAGGAGAGGGTTCGTCCGTTTTGTTCAAGGGTTCGTTCGCGACAGCGTCCCCAGGCCCACAACAGCGCCTGGCGCACAACTGCGCTCAGCGAATCCATGAACTGCTTTGCTCCTTTCGGGGCCTCCATTTGTTCATCCGCAGACGAGGAACAACAGCACTTGGCTGGGGCTATCGGATGAAGGCGCTCGGGAGAGTGCCTGGGCCCGAGTGGGCGCCGCAGCAAGTGAGGGGCCACTTTTTCCGGGGCAGAAAGGACGATGGAAGGAAGCGCGACCGAGCCCCGTCCCAGCCCCCGGCGCAGGCCTGCAGTCCCGGGCCGGCCATCCGAGAGGCGGCATCCGGCCGGGGCGGCGCAGGGGGAGCCAGGAGGCGCGCACTCTTGGGGGCGCGCGGGGGCGGTGTCTACACCCCGGTAAGGGATCGGACTTCCAGCCGGCAGCGCCTGATCGGGACTTACCCATGGTTAGCGGGACTCTGAGGCGTGCTGGGGGCGCTGGGGGGCCGGGTGCGCATCCCCCGGGCCGGAGTCCCCAGCGCCGCCGCTGCCGGACAAACTTTCCGGCCCGCCCCCCGCCTCTGTCCCTCCTGCCCTGCTAGCCCGCGCGCGGCGCCGCCAACGCCACGTCGGCCAGCCAGGCCCCGGGGCCTGGAGGCGGGACAGAGGGAAGCCCGGGACCGCCCCCGGCCGCCCCAGGCCTGGCAAGGATCCCCTCCCTCGCCCACTGTCCTCCCGGGGGCTCCCACCCGCCGTCTCCCGGGTCCCCTTCATTGGTAGCCCTCCCCTGGAGGGGACACACTGGCCAGCCATCCTCCCTAGTAGAAGACCCCACACGCACTGTCTTCCCCTGGTCTTTTTGCAGGGAAGAGGTGTCCCAATCACTGGTCCACACTTGTCTGGCTTCCGCAGCGTGCGCACACACACAACACACACAACACACACATCTACACCGAGTGAGACATTCTCGCATACCCACTGGAGCCGCTCACTCTCTCATGGATTCCTCCCTCATTCACTCCACGCTTGGGTTTGGACACCACCACATGCCAGGCACTATGCTCCGCTTGGGATGGGCCGAAGAACAAAACAGACAGGTCTTCTGTTTACTTTCTGGGAGGGGAAGAGTTTACATTCTAGGAGGGGAAGACGAAAAAGAAATAACTAAAGGATCCTGAGAAATATCAGCTAGTGATAAAGACTAAGCAGAGAGTTAAACTAGGGTGGTGGGTTAGGCAGGCACAGGTGGTTGCTTTAGCTCGCCCATCTTAGGAGAGGATATCTGAGCAGAGACCCGGCATTTCCCGCAGAGGGAACAGCAAAGGCAAAGGCCCCGGGGTGGGAAGGAGCTTATGGGGTATAAAGAACGCAGAAATGAAGACAGAGTGTCTGGAGCAGAAGAGAAGACAGGGAGAGAGGAGGGAGATGGGGGCTAAGGGAGGGGCTTTGGTGGGCCAGGGTCAGGAATGTAGATTTCACCCCCATCAGCAGGAGAGATAACTGGGGAGTTCTAACTGGTTAAGGGCCGGAATACTCAGCCTTCCCACCTGGGAGGCTGTTGCAAGGTGAGAAGTTGGTTTGGGCTCATGTGACAGTGGTGAGGTTGGACAAAAGTAGGCAGATCACATATAGACTCAGTAAGAACTTACAGACTGAAGAGGGGCAGCTTGGGACTGGGAAAGGAGATCCAGAGTTCTGTCTTGGCTGTGTGACATTTGAGGTGCTCAGCAGGCATCCATGTGGAAATAGGTGGGCAGTTGGCTATGAGCCTGGGATTCTGGAAAGGGGTAGGCTGGGAACACCACCATTAATGCTCACTCGGGCAAAAATGCATGTACAAGCCCAGCACTCACATGGGCGCAGCCTCATCCAGCCTCTCAATACGTGTTCACAGATAGGCACCTTCGCACATGTGCACCAGTAGCTGTACCCTCACCAGCCAAAGTCACAGCGACCCCTATCGCACAGGTGGATACACAGGCGTTCTTCCATGCTACAGGCACAAGCAGGTATCTCAGCAAAGATAACAGCATCCACAAGACCTCTGACCAGGGGATCCTTGCACAGTTTCAAAAATAGTCATAGCTGGGGCAGTTTGAAAACATGGCTCCAGATTTCGTTGTTCCTTCCCTTGAAATCAAAGTGGGCTTGTGGCTGGTTTGATCAGTAGCCTGTAGAGTGACACTGTGTAACTTCTGAGACTGGGTCACTGGAACACTGGTGCCTGGATCCCTGAGCCTTCATGTCAGAAGTCCGATTACACGGAGACCCTCCTGGAATTCGTGGCCTAGTGGCATCCTCTTCTCTTCTAGATGTCACTAGAAGTATCACTTAGCAACTTACTTCTAATGAATAGAAGACAGCAAATGTGGTAGATGTAATTTTTGGATTAGGTTATAAATGATGGTGATTTCTGTGTTGTTCAGTTTCGAGATCTCTCACTCATTTGCTCTGATGAAGCCTTTGAGCTGCCATGTTTTGAGCTTCCCAATGGAGAGGCCCACATGGTGTTAAGCTATTGAATCACATAGCTAATGCCTTCAGGCAATAGCCAGTGAGGGACTAAAGCCCTTAGATCAACAGCCCCTAAGGAGCTAAATCTGGCCAACAAGCTTGTGGTCAGCTTGGACATGATTCTTCCCTCAGCCTAGCCTCGAGGTGACTCTAGTCCTGGCTGACACCTTGATTTCAATCTTGCAAGATTCTAAGCTCTTGCTCAGAGCTAAGCTATACTAAATTTTTTATCCTAGAAGACATGAGATAATAAATGTTTGTTTCTTTAAGCCGCTAAATTTCAGGGGTAATTTGTTACACAGTGATAAATAACTAATACACGTTTCATTATTGTTATCTTGATTAGAAAAAGGAGATGGATCATCTCCAGGAGAAAGTAGGGATTAGGTTATATCTACATGGACACTGGGAGGCTTATCACCCTCAGCCTTGAATCTCTCCTCCAAACCATCAGAAGCTGAGAAATCGGTGAGGATAGTATCTAACTTTAATTCAGTGTGATCTTAAGGGACTGAAAATGCCTCTGCAAAGATTAGAGAGTGAGAGAAATCTAGCATGGTTGACTCCATCTTGCCTCTAACCTCACAGGCTACCTGTCTTCACTTATTTCTGGGCATAGGCCAAGCCAATCATGAGAGGAGTTTAGTTTATATTTTAACTTCAAAGTAAGGATGATAATAATCGCTCCCTAAAACTAACCCCCTCCTTGCTCAGGGACTGAAGCCACCTTTGTAAAATTAATGAAAGTCCATGAGGTTAGGATTATAGGATGGGCCTGAATTATGCTAAAATGCAGATTTGGTTTTGATAATTCCTTACTGTTCAGGAGTCAGGTGGCCAGCGGTCACAAGATTTGTAATTTTCCCAATTACTCGTGTAGATATCAGCACTATTGTAGAACCTAAGATTCATCTTTTGAGATATTTTTCATATTTTCACATCCTGGCAACCAACTGACCCCACCTGGACCAAAGATTCATGACCCAACTGGTCCTGTGGCCCCCATCTAGAGGCAGACTCAGTGCATGGGGCCATTTTCCGCATCTCGATGATTTCACCCCCCAACCAATCAGCAGCACCCAATCCCTAGCCCCCTGCCCATCAAAGTATTTATAAAAACCCTGGCTTCTGGGCCGGGCGTGGTGGCTCAAGCCTGTAATCCCAGCATTTTGGGAGGCCGAGATGGGCGGATCACAAGGTCAGGAGATTGAGACCATCCTGGCTAACACGGTGAAACCCCATCTCTACTAAAAAAATACAAAAAACTAGCTGGGCGAGGTGGTGGGCGCCTGTAGTCCCAGCTACTCGGGAGGCTGAGGCAGGAGAATGGCATGAACCCGGGAGGCGGAGCTTGCAGTGAGCTGAGATCCGGCCACTGCACTCCAGCCTGGGCGACAGAGCGAGACTCCATCTCAAAAAAAAAACAAAAAACCCTGGCTTCTGAAGTTTTCAGAGACTTATTTGAGTAATAATTCCACCTAGCCCATTGGCTAGCTCTGCATTAATGAAAGTCTTTCTCTGCTGCAATACTGCAGTCTCAGTGAACTGGTTTTGTCTATGCAGCGAGCGGGAAGAACCCATTTGGTGATTATAGGACTTTGCTGAAAAGCCCTTCTCACCAATGTCTGTCTCTAAGTGTTGTGAACCTCAATTTAAAAAGCCTGTTCATTAGCTTGGGGTCCATCATGGAAAAAGGAGTTTCTCTGATTTAAAAAAAAAAAATTCCCTTAAAAAGCCACTTTACTAAACTTCCTTTTATAGATGGCCTCAGAACCCAAGTTGATTTCTTGGGGAGTGACACAGAATTTAGATAAAATACAGGATAAAATACAGGATGCCCAGTTAAATGTGAATTTCAGATAAACATGGAACATACTTTTAGTACAAAATTACTTGATGTATATCTGAAATTCACGTTTAACTGGGCATACTACTTGTTGTTTTTGCTAAATCTGGCAACCTTACCAGCCATTGTTTTGGACTAAGCTCCTGTACTCATCCCCAACAGAACAGACTGAAAATCAAAATGGAGTCACCCATGCTAGAGTTCCAGGTCATTGAACCTAAACTAAGTTGTTATCTGACCTTTCCCGAAGGAGTGTTTGTTAACAGCCCACTTCCCAAACAGCCAGCTTAAATCTTCAATCAGCATGATGATGAAGTTCCCTCTGCTTTCATCCTTACACAAAAAAAGGTAGCCCAAAGTAATCTGTTGTTAACCAGTTATTTTTCTATTGCTCTAAATTAACTAATATACTTTTTGTTCTTTGTTTCTGCTTTCTTCAGTCATTCTCTGTCTTTATAAAGCCAACCTCTGCTTCTCAGCTTATTGGAACATTTATTCTCTTTGATGAAATGAAGTGTTGCCTGATTTTAGAATTGCAAATAAAGCCAGCTGAGATCTTTAAACTTGTGATTTTGTCTTTTTACACAGCTAACGAGGAACAGACCAGGAACAACTGCACTTCCCTGGTGCTGTCGGGATGGATCAGAAGAGGCAGGATGAAGACAGCAAGACCCAAAAGGAGGCTTCAGCTGTGAATCACGTAGCAGGGCATGGAGCTTAAACTCAGCTGGCGGCAACCCTGAAGTTTAGCAGGAATGAGGAGGGGAGGGCACGATGGAGGGTTGGATTAGGGCTGAGAAAGGGAGTTATAATTTGCATGTTTAGAGTTTGTATTGTAGGTGGATTCTGCTTTGAGATTTTAGTTTGCATTTTTTGTGATGGAGTCTCACTATGTTGCCCAGGCTGGAGTGCAGTGGCTACTCAAAGGCATGATGATAGGGCCCTACAGCCTCTAACTCCTGGCTCAAGTGATCCTCCTGCCTCAGTCTTTTGAGTAGCTACGACTACAGGCATGTGCCAGCATGAAACTGTCCTCATAGGGTTAACAAGAATTACATGCTGGGTTCCGGGCAGAAATATAGTTATAATTAAGCATTAATTTGGCTGCCCTTTGGCCCACTTCCTTGTAACTGAAGGTCAGGTGACACTAGATACTGCCATTTGCATCCCCATTGTTCCTATAGATAGGATTTCTGACCTTAGCATCGTAAAGCTTTTTGTTTAGGAATTGCTTAAGATATTCTTCAGATCCTGAGTTCCAGTGGACCAGCAGACGTCAACCAGTTTGAAGACCTCCACAGAGAACTGAATCAGCCTAAGAACGAAGTTTCTTTATCTCCCTGTCCTGTGACTTCACCCTGCATTCTTCAACCTACACCTCAGCCCACTCCAAAACCCTTAAAATCCCAAGGCTCAAACTCCTCCAGGAGATGGATTTGAGGTTTCCTTCTGTCTCCTCATTCAGCTGCCCTAAGATTTTTTAACTCTTTCTCTGCTGCAACCCTCTGTATTGGTGTATTGACTTGCCCTGCTTCAAGCAACGGATCTGTTACAGTCACAACCACACCCAGCTTACTTTGAGATCTTTTTTCTTTTCTTTCCTTTTCTTTCTTTTTTTTTTTTTTTTTTTTTTTTTTGGAGACAAAGTCTCGCTCTGTCACCTAGGGTGCAGTGTAGTGGCGCGATCTCAGTTCACTGCAGCCTCTGCCTCCCAGGTTCAAGAGATTTTCATGCCTCAACCTCCCAAGTAGCTGGGATTACAGGTGCCTGCCACTGTACCCGGCAATTTTTGTATTTTTAGTAGAGACTAGGTTTTGCCATGTTGCAGGCTGGTCTCGGATTCCTGGCCTCAAGTGATCTGCCCACCTCAGCCTCCCAAAGTGCTGGGATTACAGGTGTGAACCACCACACCCAGCCACTGTGAGATCTTAACTACTGTTTTTCTCTGTTTTCTCATTTACCATTTATAACACCCTCCCAACCCTCTCTATATCTCTTCTTTGCATATTTCTCTCTGTTGCACTTATCACCATCTGATACACTGTGTATCTTTTTTTAAAGACAAAAACAAAAATGGAGCTGTTTATTAAAATAGCAACATATGACACATTAAAGAACATCATATGTTAAAAATAATACGTATTTGGAACAAGACTCGAAGAAACAAAAACCTAGTTACATTTTGGTATCTTTCTGGATAAGCGTGGTTTTTGTCTTCATTTTTTCATATATATATATATATATATGCTTTATTGAAGTGTTGAAAGAAAAACTTTGGACAAATTAAATTTAACAGAGTTTAATTCAGCAGAGGATAATTTGTGAATTGGGAAGCCCCCCGAACCAGAATAGGTGTTACCACGTGGTTGGAGAGGATTTATGGACAGAAAAAGGAAAGTGATATAGAGAAAACGGAAGTGAGGTACAGAAACAATTGGATTGGTTACACCTTGGCATTTGTCTTATTTGAACACAGTTTGAACAGTTGGCCACCACTGATTGGCCAAAACTTGGTGACTGGTACAAGGGTAAGTTGCAGTCTGTTTACACATCTAGTTAGGTCATAGTTCATTATGTACAGAGAAACTTTTAGGCTGAACTAGAAATAGGTGAGGAGGCAGCTTTAGGCTAAATTTTATTTAACAGGAGCACAGTTGACATACAATAAGTGGCACATACTTAAAGTGTACAGTTTGACAAATTTTCACACATTTACACCTGTGAAACCACCATTACGTGAAACCATCATCACAATTAAGATAAGGAACATAACTATTATCCTTAACACATTGTATCTCTCATTTGTTTACTCTGTCTTCTCCCTTAAAATGAAGCGCTATGAGTGGGATTTTTTTTCTTTCTCTTTTTTTTTTTTGTTGAGACAAGATCTCGCTCTGTCGCCCAAGCTGGAGTACAGTAGAGCAATCACAGCTCACTGCAGGCTTGACCTCCCCAGGCCCAAGTGATCCTCTCACCTCAGCCTCCCATGTAGCTGGGACTATAGGCGTGTGCCACCACATCGGGCTAATTTTTTTGTATTTTCTGTAGAAATGGGGCTTTGCGGCCGGGTGCGGTGGCTCAAGCCTGTAATCCCAGCACTTTGGGAGGCCAAGACGGGCGGATCACAAGGTCAGGAGATCGAGACCATCCTGGCTAACACGGTGAAACCCTGTCTCTACTAAAAAAAAAAAAAATACCAAAAACTAGCCAGGCAAGGTGATGGGCGCCTGTAGTCCCAGCTACTCAGGAGGCTGAGGCAGGAGAATGGCGTGAACTCGGGGGGCGGAGCTTGCAGTGAGCTGAGATTTGGCCACTGCACTCCGGCCTGGGCGACAGAGCGAGACTCCGTCTCAAAAAAAAAAAAAAAAAAAAAAAAAGAAATGGGGCTTTGCCACATTGTCAAGTCTGGTCTCAAACTCCTGGGCTCATGTGATCTCAACACCACAGCAGAAATCTGGGTTCCTAACTCCGTGATGTACCATTTCAGGCCTGGCCCCACTGTCTCTGTACTTCAAAGATAAACTGCAAGATTGTTTGAGTCACTGTGATTGTGAGTCTTTCTGTTATCTACAAATGGACCAAGTCATTTCTAGTATGTTTTAACAGTAGTGGGATAAAGATGTAGTTTTAAAAAATCATCATTAAAAATATATTATCCCACTACACTCAAATAAAGGGAAATCTAATGTTCTGGAGCTGGATTCTATGAGTATGGTGTATGGAGGAGGCTGACATTTCTCCTCATCACTTCTTGCTTTTTTTCCCTGTACTCTTGCCTAATTCCCTACCCCTGCTCAAGCCTTAATTCCTGTAATACTTGACCCATTTTTCTTACAACTTTGGAGTCGTGCACAAGGCGATGTATGTGGTTATATTTATTGGAGGTTTGCAGTGATGCAGGCTTATTACCACCTAGAACAGTGCTGACATTTTCTTTTAATTTAAAATTCAACATTACAATTCTAAGCATGTATCAGCTTCTTTCCACAACAGGAAATTCTGGCCTGCTGACCTGTAGTGAGCATCTCGGACTTTTGCCTGCCTGATATTCGTTATCCCTTCTCCTGGTAAGACCACTCAGATTTTCCCTTGGGGAGTCACGCTTCCTCCACTCTCCATGTGAATTCCAATGGGGCTGGCCCCACCTCCCCTTTCCACATGACCAGATCTGGCCAGTCTTTTCTATTGCTTTGTCTACAGTGGTGTGTTCAGAAACATGTAACCCAAGGCAGACCAATGAAAATTGATCCTGGGATTTTTGCTAGAACTGTCGGGGGGAAAAAGTGTAGCGGGCAAAATAAAAATTCACAAAGACGTTCCTATTCTCATCTCTGGAAACTGTGAATATATCAGGCCACATGGCAAAGGGGAATTCAGGTTGCAGATAGAATTAAAGTTGTTAGTCAGGCTGGGCGCGGTGGCTCAAGCCTATAATCCCAGCACTTCGGGAGGCTGAGGCGGGTGGATCACTTGAGGTTAGGGGTTCAAGACCACCCTGGCCAACATGGCGAAACCCCGTCTCTACTAAAAATACAAAAATTAGCCAGGCATGGTGGCACACATCTGTAATCTCAGCTACTCAGGAGGTTGGGGCAGGAGAATTGCTTGAATCTGGGAGGCGGAGGTTGCAGTGAACAGAGTGCACTCTGGCCTGGGTAGCAGAGTAAGTTAAGACTTCATCTCAAAAAAATAAAGTTACTAGTCAGCAGATTTTGGAGAGATTATCCTGGATTAGCTGGGTGGGCCTAATGTAATCACAAGGATCCTTAAAAGTGGAAGAAGGAGGCAGGAGAGAGAGCTGGGGAGATGGCAGCCTGAGAAGGTGATATGGTTTGGATGTGTGTTCCCTCCAAATCTCATGTTGAAATATGACCCCTAATGTTGCAGGAGGGGCCTAAGAGGAAGTATTTGGGTCATGGGGGCAGATCTCTCATGAATGGTTTGGTGCCCTCTGCATGTTCAAGAGTGAGTGCTTGCTCTATTAGTCCATGTGAGATCTGGTTGTTCAAAGAACCTGGCACCTCCTCCCTTCTCTCTTGCTCCCTCTCTCACCATGTGGCACATATGCTCCCCTTTCACCTTCTGCATGATTGCAAGCTTCCTGAGGCCTCACCAGAAGCAGATGCAGTGTCGTGCTTCTTCTACAGCCTACAGAACCATGAGCCAAAATAAACCTCTTTTCTCTATAATCACCCAGCCTCAGGTATTCCTTTATAGCAACACAGAATGTCCTCACACAGAAGGACTTGACCAGATGTTGCTGGCCTTCAAGACAGAGAAAGGGGGCCATCAGACAAGGAATGTGGGCAGCTTTTAGAAACTAGAAAAGCAGGTAAACAGATTCTCTCCCTAAAGCCCCCAGAAAGGAACACAGCCCTGTTGACACCTCAATTTCACCCCAATGAGACTCAATTCAGACATCTGATCTCTAGAACTGTAAGATAATAAATGTCATTTAAGGCTGAGCATGGTGGCTCATGCTTGTAATCTCAACACTTTGGGAGGACAAGGCGGGCAGATTGCTTGAGTCCAGGAATTTGAGACCTGGCCAACAGGACAAAACCCAATCTCTACTAAAAATACACAAAATTAGCAGGGCATCGTGGCTCACACCTGTAGTCCTATAGTCCCAGCTACTCAGTGGATTGCAGCTGGAGGATTGCTTAAGCCTGGGCGGGGGGTGGTAGTTGAGGCTGCAGTGAGCCCTGATCGTGCCACTGCACTCCAGCCTGGGTGACAGAGTGAGACCCTGTCTCAAAAAAAAAAAAAAAAAAAAAAAAAAAGACATTTAAGCTACTAAGTGTGTGAGAATTTGTTACAGCAGCAACGAGAAACCAGTACAGAAGGGTCTGTCCTTTCTGCTGGGGTTGCTGGGCTGGTTGATGTGGAGCTCATCATGAGAAGGGGAGCACTGCTGGGAGCACTGCTGGAGATAAAGCCATCGAAGAGGGAAGCGATGTTGAGAGGCAGCCAGACACATCGTGTGAGCCCCTGGGTCCAGCTGCATCTAAAATAAATTTCCTTTTGTGTTTAAGCTTGTTTCTGTCATTTGCAGCCACCATGGCGATGAATAATGCAAAATGTATCCCCATTAGGCAGTCACTGGCAGTGCTGTGCTCAGTCCCCTGAATGCCTTGCCCTTCAGAGCACATGGCTGACAGTCAAGCTGGCATCTGCATCTGGGTTCTCTCTGCCCCTGCTCTGCTGCTCTGTGGCAGGCCAGGAGCACAGAGAAAGTAACATCTCTTGGGAACAACCCTCAATCAACGACTGCTGTCTGAGTACCCAGCTCCCTTGCCCCTTGGGTCTGAGGCCTGCGTCATCTACACTGGCTTCTGTTCCCCAGTGGGATTCAGCTCTAGTTGCCCAGAGTGAAAATGGGCTCACCTTTCACTGGCTGCCTTCCTGTCCTTACCTCACTCCTCTCCTGGTGTTTCTTGAGATTACAGTTGTCTAGGAGTTGGAGACCAGCCTGGGCAACACAGTAAGATCCCCATCTCTATAAAAAAAAATACAAAAATTAGCTAGGTGTGGTGGCTCATGCCTGAAGTCTTAGCTACTCAGGAGGCTGAGGCCAGAGAATCGCTTGAGACCAGGGGGTTTGAGGCTGCAGTGAGCTGAGATCATGCCACTGCACTCCAGCCTGGGTGACAGAGTGAGACCCTGTTTCTTAAAAAAGAAAAAAAAGCAGAGACCAAGGAGAAGGGGGAGTTTCATGGGAGATGAGTTTGGAAGAGGATGCGGGGATATCATGCAGGACCTCCTGGGCTGAATAAGGATCGGAGCTTTATCCTAAGTGCAGTGGGGGAGCCACTGAAAGGCTTTAAATTGAGTTTGCTGCCACAGAAGCCAGAACTAGTCTGACCATAGCAAGCCTGGGTCTTGTAAGTATGTTTTCATGAAGATTGCTAAGGCAAGGGCTCAGA
The DNA here is from genome assembly GCF_002776525.5 of Piliocolobus tephrosceles. Taxonomy (NCBI): domain Eukaryota; kingdom Metazoa; phylum Chordata; class Mammalia; order Primates; family Cercopithecidae; genus Piliocolobus; species Piliocolobus tephrosceles. Next base: position 19,499,816 of record NC_045453.1, on the reverse strand, counting down.
TGAATTTGGTAACCATAGAGACAACTATGTGGACACTAACAATTCTGATAATGAAGCCACAAACTTGGGAAACTGGGAGTTATAAATATAATTGGTTCTGGGTAGGTTTTGAGTAGTCTGGGCTGATGAAAGGTGCTAGAAACCACATTATGCCAACAGAAAGGGTCTTATGTTTGAAAAAGCGACCTGCCTCGTGTCTGAATGAAACCTAAGGACTGCAGAGCTCAAGGCATTGGTATCATAGCAACCCTCAGACCAAAGGGGCTTTTCTTTGGTATTTCAAACAGCGCCCCAATGACTGGGGGGTGGAAGGAAGGAAAATGAACACATGAAGAGTGTCTGCTATCCACCAGGCACCCTTATGTTGAACATCTCATTTAATTTTTATAAGCACTTGCCAAAGTAGAACTAATTATCCCCATTCTGAAGATGATTAAACTGAAATTCAGAAAAATGATGTTGGTGGTGTCACAGCATGCCAGCCACTTGTGGCTGCCTTTCCAATAGCTATGCCCAGCTCCCTTGCTCGTTGCTTGTAGAACACATCTCCATCTTCAAAGGCTGAAGATGCCAGATCCTCACTTTTCCAGCTTCCTCTGTAGCTAAGCCAAAGACACATGAGCCAACTGTGACCAATGCCCTTTGCGGGAAGTGTGATGGGGAGAGGAGAGGCTTTAGCAAAGGATTTTTTCTCCCAAATCAAGAGAACTATACAGGAGGTACTGCCCCTCTTCTTGTGTCTTTGGATAATGTGTGGAACTTTGGTAGCCATCTTGAGATCAAAAGGTGACAAGGATAAGGACCAAAACAACAGGCTGAGGCTGGTGGAAAGAATGAAAAGACCCCGTGTCCTTGGTATCTAATGACAGCTGGGACCTTCCACCTCTTGAAATTATTTATTTATTTTTTTGAGACGGAGTTTTGCTCTTGTTGCCCAGGCTGGAGTGCAATGGTATGATCTCGGCTCACTGCAACCTCTGCCTCCCGGGTTCAAGTGATTCTCCTGCCTCAGCCTCCCTAGTAGCTGAGACTACAGGCACAGGCCGCCATGCTCTGCAAATTTTTTTGTATTTTTAGTCGAGACGGGGTTTCACTATGTTGGCCAGGCTGGTCTCGAACCCCTGACCTCAGGTGATCCACTTGCCTCAGCCTCCCAAAGTGCTGGGATTACAAGCATGAGCCACCACACCCAGTCACACCTCTTGAAATTTTGGGAGATAATAAATGAACTTATTGTTTATGCCAATTAAGCTAATTAGTTGACTGATGTTACTTGCAGTTTAAAATATCAAAACCGTTGCACTCTATTAATGGTCCCCCAGTATCATTCCTCCCCTACTTCCTTTTAGTAATAATAGCGCAGGGTTTTAGCTGAGTTCGTGGCTGCCCTGCTAAAGAATACACTTCCCAGCTTCCTTTGCATCTTCCATGTGACTAAGTTCTGGCCAATAGGATGAGAGTGGAAGTGACATGTGCAACTTTGGGCCGAGTTCTTAGCTGGTTGATCTCTTTTTCCTGGTTGTCATCACCCTTTTTGCTGAGTGGAGAGGGCAACAAGTGGAGTAGACTCAAAGGAGGAAGCAACAAGTTGAGAATAACAGATCGGGACTGTTTCATAAGCAAGAATTAATCTCTCATATTTAAGCCACTATTTGTAGGTTACTTTGTTACAGCAGTTTATTTTGTTTCCTAGCTAATTAATACAGTAACCGCAACACACCTCCACTTAGTGGTGGTACAAGTCAGGGTTCTTGTTGCAAGCCACACACGGATGGGGCAAAGGAGAGGCTTCTACAGTGGGAGGTGGTTTCTGTGTTCCCCAAGACACCACACAATGGGAAGCCCCTTCCCCGCCAAGGAGCAGTGGTTGGATCCTGGGGGTCCATTTTCAATTGTCATCATACGAAATACTCCATAATAATCATAGCTTCCATTTCGAAGTGCGTATCATGTGTCCAGCACAGTTCTATGTGTTTTACCTCGTTATTCACTCAATCATAACATAAACCCTACAAGGTGAATATTATCTACAATCTTCTTTTACAGATGAGGAAACTAAAACACAGAGAGGTTAAATAATTCACTCTTCCTCAAACATGTCGAGCACACTTCCTCTCTGGGGCCCCTCCTATCTGGAAAGATCTTCCCCCAGGAATCCATTCACGGGGCTCAAATGTCACTTTTTCGTGGACACCCTCTCAACCACTTTATTTAAAATTAGGCCGGGCATGGTAGCTCACATGTGTAATCCCAGAAGTTTGGGAGGGAGGCCAAGGCTAGAGGATCACTTCAGGCCAGGAGTTCGTAACCAGCCTGCACTACATAGGGAGACCCTGTCTACAAAAAATGATAACAATTGGCTGCAAGTGGTGGCACATTCCTATGGTCCCAGCTACTTAGGAGGCTGAGGTAGGAGGATTGACTGCTTGAGCCCCAGGAGGTTGCACCACTGCACTGCAGCCTGGGCAACAGAGCAAGATCCTGTCTCAATTAAAATGAAAATAAAAAATAAAATAAAACTGAATCATTCCCTCCCACCCCACTCTACTACCCACAGGGTAACCATATATTGTATCATCCAAAATTGGATGCTTTTGAGAGTAAAGAGGGGACACTAGGCTGGGTGTGGTGGCTCATGCCTATAATCCTAGCATTTTGGGAGGCTGAGGCAGACGGATCACCTGAGGTCAGGAGTTCAAGACCAGTCTATCCAACACGGTGAAACCCCATCTCTACTAAAAATACAAACAAATTAGTTGGGCATGGTGGCACACACCTGTAGTCCCAGCTACTTGGGAGGCTGAGGCCCGAGAATCACTTGAACCCGGGAGGTTGAGGTTGCAGTGAGCCAAGATCATGCCACTGCACTCCAGCCTGGAAAACAGAGTGAGACTCCATCTCAAAAAAAAGGCAGGGGCACTAATGATAGTTATTCCAGGGTAACAGGCAAAAACTGGGGCTGTCCCTGGCAAGCTCGGATGCACGTCATCTTTCCCATCCCCCTTCCCTGCTTGATTTATCTCCTGCTAGCCCCTGTCAACGACACATTTTCCTTATTTGTTTATTGTCGGTTTCCACCCACTAGAATATAAATTCCTTGAAGGCTGTAATAATGATTCTCTATTTTCTTTACAGCTCTGTCCTCAGGGCCTAGCACAGTGCCTGGCCTATAGTAGTTACTCAATAAATATTTACTAAATGAATTAGTGAATAAATGAATGAATGGGCATCTAGTGCTGATGGGTGGGAAGTGAGGAAGAGGCCATAGATTCTCTTTCAGGCTCAGAAAGGGCTAAAAAGTAGAAGCCTCCCTCCCCTTTACTGCTTGGCTATTCTACCCAGAGCTCAGCTACATATTTGGCAGCCAGAGGTCAAGGCCTCAAAGGGCCATGCTTGGTGCAGTCACCCCAGGCTCACAGCACCTCTTTTCCAGCAAGAAAAATCCTCTGGGACCAGGCCACTGTCCTTGTTCTTTCAGCTCCCCGCCTGTCCCCAGTGCCAACTTGCTCCAGCCATGTGGAGCTGCTGGTTCTTGTCCAACCCAACCCTACCCTGTGTCTGTTCTCGCTGCCTAGAACCTGAGCACCCTCCCACTCCACCCCCTGACTGAGCTTTCCAGCACCTGAAAAACTCAATGAAGATGAAGATATGAGAAAATGAGACATCAGTTTGACTGAAGCATAAATAGGCACAAAACTTTGGGAGGGTAGTTTGGCTGAGGAGTCGAGTTTCAAAGCACTTGTCACCTACAACCCAGCGATATCACTTGTAGAAATATGTCCTCAGAAACACTCATTCATGTGTGCAAAGATGGCTGGATAAGCCTGCTCCTGCAGCACTGTTTATGAGACAAAAAAAAAAAAAAAAAAAAAAAAGAAACAAAACTGGAGGAGTAACGTTGTTAAAATGTCCTACAGATTCCATGTAATTCCTATCAACATTCCAATGACATTTTTTGTAGAAGTAAAAAATTCTAGAATTTATATAGAATCATAATAGATTCCATATAGTCAAAGCAATCTTGAGCAAAAAGAACAAAGCTGGAGGCATCACATTACCTGACTTCAAAATATACTACAAAGTTATAGTAATCAAAACAGCATGCCACCAGCATAAAAACAGGCACATAGACCAATGGAACAGAATACAGAGCCCAGAAATAAATCCATACACTTATAGTCAATTGATTTTCATCAAACATGCCAAGAACACGTAATGGAGAAAGGACAATCTTTTCTATAAATGGTGTTGGGACAACTGGATATTCATGTGAAGGAAATCAGACCCTTATCTTACATCATATGCAAAATTCAACTCAAAATGGATTAGACTTTAGTCTAATGTAAGAGCCAAAACTATAAAACTCTTATAAGAAAACAGGGACAAAATGCCATGGCATTGGTCTGAGCAATGATTTTTTGTGTATGACCCTCAAAACACAGGCAGCAAAAGTGAAAATAGACAAATGGAATTGCATCAAACTAAAATGCTTCTGACCAGTCAAGAAAAAAGAAAAAAGAGTGAAAAGACAAACTACTGAAAGGGAGAAAATGTTTGCAAACCACACATCTGATAAGGGGTTAATATCCAAATATATAAGGAATCCAATCCAATAGTAAGAAAGGACAAAACCTGAATTAAAGGTGGGCAAAAGATCAAAAGAAATATTTCTCAAAAGAAGGCATAAAAATGGATGACGGGTATATTTAAAAAATGCTCAACATCACTAATCATCAGAGAAATGCAAATTAAACCCCACAATGAGATATCACCTCTGACCTGTTAGAATGGCTATTATAAAACATAAGAAAGATAAAAAGCGTTGGCAAGGACGTGAAGAAAAGGGAACCCTTGCACCCCATTAATAGGAATGTAAATTAGTACAGACATTATGGAAAACAGTATGGAGGTTCTTCAAAAAATTAAAAATAGAACTACCCTATGATCCAGCAACCCTACTACTGGGTACACATCCAAAGGAAACAAAATCAGTATATTGAAGAGATGTCTGCATTCCCATGTTAATTGCAGCATCATTCGCAATTCTCAATCTAAGTGTCCATCAATAAATGAATGGATACAAATATGGTACATTTATATACACAATGGAATACTACTACTCAGCCTTTAAAAAGAATGGAATGCTGTCATTTACAGCAATATGGATGGAACTGGAGGACATTGTGTTAAATGAAATAAGCCAGGCACGGAAAAACAAATATCCCATGATCTCATTTATATGAGGAAGGTAAGAAAAGTTGAACTCATGCAAGCAGAGTAGAATGGTGGTTACCAGGCGCTGGGACACGGGGAGGGAGATTGGGAGGATTTTGAGATGTTGGTCAAAGGACACAAAATTTCAGTTAGGAGGAAACATTCATGAAATCTATTGCACAACATGGTGACTACAGATAATAACAATGTGTTGTATTCTTGAAAAATGTGCTAAGATAATAGATTTTAAGTGTCCTCACCCCCAAAATGATGAGTATGTTAGGTAACATTAACTAGCTGGATTTAGCCACTCCACAATGTATACATATTTCAAAACATGTTGCTCATGATAAATACGTACAATTTTTAATTTTCCTTATGTACCTCTTCATCTGGCTGTTCATTTTTATCTTTTATACTATCTTTTATAATAAATTGGCAATAGTAAGTAAAGTGTTTTTCTGAAAAACAACAAACTGGAAACCACTGCTTAGCAACAAGAAACTGCCTGACCAAGTAGAAGGATGTGGTAGTTCTGTATGTACTGATATGGAATATAGTCCGAGATAAATTGTTTAGGAAAATGAAAAGCAAGTTGCAAAAGAACCCACAGTATGATGTCATTTATGTTGGAAAAAAGGCCACAATGATGTGTGAGTGTGCGCACTGAATAAAAGAAAATTCTGGAAAGAAACTAACGGCCAGCGGTGTCACAAGGAGGATAGGCAGTTTATTTATATGTGTGTGCGTGCGCAAAGTTCCGTATTGTAAGAATTTGCTACAGCCTTTGTTATTAGCTTTGTAATGAAACAGGTAGAAACTGAAAAAGTTTAATTCCTCCCAATTCAGTTTAGGTTCTGTCTCCGGAAAACTTTCCTGGATTCCCCAGCCCCCACTCCCCGCCCCATCCCACCGCCCCCACTGCCCTCTCTGAGTCTCAATTTTCTCTTTTGTAAGGATTTTCATCATTTAATCTTATTTCTTCTGAATGCACTAAATGGTAGTTATCCTAGCACTTACGAGGATGTCGGAAACACGGTTCATTGTCTGACCCTTCCGACACTGACTAGTATGAGTACATTTTGGGGGGAATTTAGGAGTCAGGGGAAGAGGTGTTCCAAAAAGACGCTACTAGAGGGTGCACCTGACCAGGAGGAGACTCCTTAAGTGAGCAAAGAGCGTCCGACGTTTTTCTCGAGAGGAGCCGAAGTTTTCCGGAAAGAGACGACCAACTGGGAGGTGGTCTCCCAAAGCCGGTTGCGGGAGTCACCGAAGATTTCCGGAGAGCCAAGGAGTCGGGAAGAGCCACTTACCGAGAGTTGCCGAACGTGTACGGAGATGGCCGAAGAGGTGGAAGGCGGGGCCACAAGAGCCCTTCCTGCAGGGAACCCAAGGCTTCAGAGAGCCGAAAGGTTGGGAAGCGTGACCACTCACAGGCCGGAAGTGTCCGGGTCGGAAGCGTTCGGGTAACCGAAGAAGTACCAGGATTTCCGAAGCGAGCCGAAGCATCGCGATAGTTTTCTGAGAGAGCTGGTCGGTCGGAGCTGTAGCGCCGAGCACAGTCATGGCGGCGGCCGGAGCTGCTGCCCCGGACGATGGCGAGGAGCCCGCGCCGGAGGCTGAGGCTCTGGCCGCGGCCCGGGAGCGAAGCAGCCGCTTCTTGAGCGGCCTGGAGCTGGTGAAGCAGGGCGCCGAGGCGCGCGTGTTCCGCGGCCGCTTCCAGGGCCGCGCGGCGGTGATCAAGCACCGCTTCCCCAAGGGCTACCGGCACCCGGCGCTGGAGGCGCGGCTTGGCCGGCGGCGGACGGTGCAGGAAGCGCGGGCTCTCCTCCGCTGCCGCCGCGCGGGTAAGGTGGGCCCGGATCCTGGCGTGGGCGGCCCCGAGGCTCTGGGGCCTGGGCGGGTGAGGGACTCTCCTGCGCTCCGAGCCTCGATTTGCCTCAGTTTCTCCTTCTGTGCCTTCTGCCGTGGCCGGCCTTTCGAAAGTGTTCTTCTTTCATCCCTTTCTTCATTCGTTAAGTCTTACGTGGCCTTGCAGCGTCAAGCGTTTGTCCTGGGGCCGTTCTGCCAGGTTCAAATTTGGACGCTGTCATTATTACTCAACGTTGAACATGTTTAACTTCCCTGAGCCTTGATTTCCCCATTTGACTCGTTTCAATTTTCGATCATTATCTTTTCATTTATTAGTTTTAAGAAACATGTAATTACAAGTACTTGCCTCACTGGAGCCAGGCTGTCTGGGTTGAAATAATAACTCTGCTGCCTCTTATGTAGCCTTTCAACAAGTTATTTAGCCTCTCGACTTCGGTTTTTTCACCTGTAAAATGAGAGACATAGTAGCAATATCCATGTTATAGGGATGTTGTGACCATTAGAGGAGGCATGTGTGCAGTGTATTATGTTCGAATGTGTGCCTGGCACCTAGTGCTCAGTAAGTGTCGGATTTCATTAAATTGCCTATTTATTTTTTCATTATTGTGCGCCAGCGCCATAAACCTTGTCCTCAGATGAGAAAGTGACAGTCAGAGAGAAGTAACTTGCCCGAGGTTACACGGCTACTAAGTGGCCGGTCCAGGCCCTCAGCTCCGTATGCCTCTGACTCAGAAGTACTGGCTTTTTACTTTTACGCTTCTTGCCTTTCTTTCTTTTATTAGTATTTTTTAGGTACTTGTGGCTGCCAGGACATTGTTAAGTGCTGGGAGATCTAGCAGGGGGGACATTCAGTAGCCAACAAGCAGACACATTGCTGCCCTTTCAGAGACTGAAGATTTCATGAAGTTATTTGTGTGTTCATATTTCTGTTTTCAGCCTCTTATGATATGTTTCGTTAAGCAGAGATTATATTATAAGCTGGCTTGTTTATTACTGTATCCCCACTGATACATCTCTCAGTTTCTACAAAAGTATACTGAGCCTGGTTGACTTTCATTAAAAATTCATTTGAGTTTATTGGAGCTGTTGTTCCTTGTATAGTAGCAGAAACTGAGGCTTAGAGAAGTTAATGTAATTTTTTTTTTTTTTTTTTTTTTTTGAGACGGAGTCTCGCTCTGTCGCCCAGGCTGGAGTGCAGTGGCCAATCTTGGCTCACTGCAAGCTCCGCCTTCCGGGTTCATGCCATTCGCCTGCCTCAGCCTCCAGAGTAGCTGGGACTACAGGCGCCCGCCACCACGCCCGGCTAATATTTTGTATTTTTGGTAGAGACGGGGTTTCACTATGTTAGCCAGGATGGTCTCCATCTCCTGACCTCGTGATCCACCTGCCTCTGCAGAGAAGTTAATGTGATTTTAAGATTAGATTGGACAACTAATAAGAAAAGGAGCTGGGATTTGAACCCTGTCCTCTCTGACTATGAAGATGAACTTCGAAGCCAGCACACTGCTTGGCCTCCTGTTTGTGTCCTCATCAGTAGAAACTGCTCTGACTGGGCTGTGCCTTACTGTTTGTTTTTGTATTTTGAGACAATGTCTCACTTTGTCACCCATGCTGGAGTGCTGCAGTGGCGCAATCTCAGCTTACTGCAACCTCCACCCCCTGAGTTCGAGCTATTCTCCTGCCTCAGCCTCCCGAGTAGCTGGGACTATGGGTGCATACCACCACGCTCTGCTAATTTTTGTATTTTTAGTAGAGATGGGGTTTCACCCTGTTGGCCAGGCTGGTCTTGAACTTCTGACCTCAAGTGATCCGCCCGCCTCAGCCTCCCAAAATGCTGGGATTACAGGCATGAGCCACCACACCTGGCCTTTGTTTTGTTTTTTAGAGAGTGAGTGTGACAAATGAAGTTCAGTGAGAAAGGGTGGTTTGGAAGGGAGGAGGAAGCTATGGCCTCCTCAGTTTAGCTGTGGGGTGGTCCCATGTATAGTCCTGCAGGGGGCATGAGCAGGGGAATATTCCATTCAGTTATACCATTTCCTGTAGCATTCCTAAATTGTCCTGAAATAAGTAGATATAGATGGAAAAACTGGCTTAATCTTTGAAAATTAAGTTTATCCATTAAAAAAAAAAATCCAACCCAATAACCACTTATGTCTTGATTTCAGGAATATCTGCCCCAGTTGTCTTTTTTGTGGACTATGCTTCCAACTGCTTATATATGGAAGAAATTGAAGGCTCAGTGACTGTTCGAGATTATATTCAGTCTACTATGGAGACTGAAAAAACTCCCCAAAGTCTCTCCAACTTAGCCAAGACAATTGGGCAGGTTTTGGCTCGAATGCACGATGAAGACCTCATTCATGGTGATCTCACCACCTCCAACATGCTCCTGAAACCCCCCCTGGAACAGCTGAACATTGTCCTCATAGACTTTGGGCTGAGTTTCATTTCGGCACTTCCAGAGGATAAGGGAGTAGACCTCTATGTCCTGGAGAAGGCCTTCCTCAGTACCCATCCCAACACTGAAACTGTGTTTGAAGCCTTTCTGAAGAGCTACTCCACCTCTTCCAAAAAGGCCAGGCCAGTGCTAAAAAAATTAGATGAAGTGCGCCTGAGAGGAAGAAAGAGGTCCATGGTTGGGTAGAAAAATGTGTATGACAGCCACACACAGTGAAGCTCTTTTTTCAAAGTAAATTGAAGACATGCTAAAAGTATGAGATGAGATCTAAGTAAAGGTGTTAAGATATTTTTAAGTGGTGTGTGATCGTGCCTGTGGTGTCATTATCATCTGCACTTCACTCTACTCAAGAGCTTACTATGTGTCTAAGTCATGTTCTAGGCAGAATTGGGTATTTAAAGTAAATCTAGGACAGGCTTCTCCCAGACTGTGACATGTATGTCTCAGATATATGGGTGTGGCGTTGAACCACATAATGAGAATGTTACTCTCTTTTTAGTCCTTGTGAGACAAGGATGAAGTCTCAGTGATACTCACTGAGCTTACTGGCCCTCTGACCCAGTGTTTTCTTTGTTGTGTACATGATATGTTTATTTTGAAACCAGTTTAATGGGATACAACCAGCATTTTTAAAAATGAAATAGAATTGCAGCGTAGAAAATATCAGTGTATTGTTTTATGAAACTTTCACATGTATATGTAGACAAGGATATGTACTGAGTTTTGATGTCAAATATATTTCTCTTTCAGGGTCATGATCAAAAAATGAAAAATCTGCTTAACTCCAATGTCTCTTAAAAAAGCAGACTTACAGCTTTCAGGCAATTGAAATTCATGTTAACATTGTTTTTGTTTTTATTGTCTTGTATTTTTGTGGTTACCTTCTAAGACAAGTGATTGATATGAAGTTCCTTTTAAGTTTATACACGTAAGCAAGCTGAGTTGATTTCTGTCACAGGTATAAGTAGGTAGAGCAAAAATGGTGAAGTGACTTGTGAAGACTGAAGTTTGATGAAGTCTGGTTTAAGGTACAGGTAAGCTGAGTGTGGATGCAAAGGTACCAGGAGCTAGCTTTTAACCTTGCCCAGCCTCAATTTCTTTTCTTAGAAGAAGCTATGTGTGGGTGGGAAGGGAAGGGAGGTATAATAAAATACCTTTCTTCCTTGTAAACTCCAATCAACAAACATATTTTGAGTACCTTTTATGTTCCTTGGCACCCTGTTGGGTATTGGGTACAATGGTGAGCCAGACAGACATAGCGCCTGTTCTTTTGTAAGAAAATTTATTTTTATCAAAAAGTATAAAGTAGTGTGATGTTTTGATATACATTATGAAATGATGACTACAGCTGAGCTAATTAACACCCATCACCTCACATAGTTACTGTCTTGTTTCTTTTTTCTTTTTTTTTTTTTTTTTGAGACGGAGTCTCGCTCTCAGCTCACTGGATCTCAGCTCACTGGAAGCTCTGCCTCCCGGGTTTACGCCATTCTCCTGCCTCAGCCTCCCGAGTAGCTGGGACTACAGGCACCCGCCACCTCGCCCGGCTAGTGTTTTGTATTTTTTAGTAGAGACGGGGTTTCAATGTATTAGCCAGGATGGTCTTGATCTCATGACCTCGTGATCCGCCCGTCTCGGCCTCCCAAAGTGCTGGGATTACAGGCTTTAGCCACCGCGCCTGGCCTATCTTGTTTCTTAATATAGCCATTTACAGCTGTGAATTTCTCTCTGCACACTTTTCATCACACACTCTCAGTTTTGGTATTTTGTGTTTTTGTTTTCATTCATCTCAAAGTATTTTCTAATTTCCCTTGTGATTTCTTTTTTGACCACTTGATTGTTTAGAAATCTGTTAATTTCCACACATTTGTGAATGTTCCAGTTTTGTTTTTGTTACTCATTCCTAGCTTCATTCCGTTGTGTTGAGAGATGATACAGTCAGTGCCTGTTCTTATGAAGCAAACATTCTGTAATAGTAGGACCAGTACCCTGTTTGTTTCATTCTTCACAGTCAGCACTCCCCAAGTGTCCAGCGTGGGGTGGATGGCCAGGAATGGTGAAAACTTCCCTTCCTGGGTAGTTGTGACTAATAGAGAGGAAAAATAATATCATTGCCTGCTTACTGCATGTCAGGCATTGGGCTGGGAATTTTTATATTGGATCTAAAATAACTCTTAAGTTAGGCGTTGTCCTCATTTTATAGATGGAGAAACTGGCCCCAAAAGGTGGGAACTTGTCCTAGATGTCACAGGTGGCAAAAGGTACTTTTACTTGGCTCCAAATCTGTGTTCTTTCCACTGACAAAAGAGATATGGGATATGGTGCATCTTCACAGTACTATAATAAGTATTGGCATATAACATTATTTTCAAGGAACTCCAAGGACCACAGGAGCTGACAAGTTTTTCAATTAATATTCCCAACATGAATGAGATGCCTCATTCCTCAGTTTCCTCACATGTATTATAAGGCTAGTACCTACTTTGTGGGGTATGGTTGGCTTATGTGCATTAAATCAGCAAAGCCCTAGTTGATATGGTTTGACTGTGTCCCCACCCAAATCTTATCTTGAATTGTTCCTGTAATCCCCACGTGACACAGGAGAGACCCAGTGGGAGGTAATTTAATCCTGGGGGCGGCTACCTCCATGCAGTTCTCGTGATAGTGAGTGAGTTCTCATGAGATCGGATGGTTTTATAAGGGGCTTTTCCCGCTTGTTTGGCACTTCCTGCTGCCATGTGAAGAATGATGTGTTTGTTTCCCCATCCGCCATGATTGTAAGTTTCCCGAGGCATCCCCAGCCATGCTCAACTGTGAGTAATTAAACTTCTGCTTTATAAATTACCCGGTCTCGGGTATGTCTTTATTAGTAGCGTGAGTAATACACTAGTACTCACTATGTGCCAGGCACTGGAGAATAGAGGGGAACATGAAGCTTACTTTCCTGGGGAACGTAAAATAAGGCAGTTTCAGACCGTGATGAGTGAAGATGTGAAGGAAAACCAGAAACACGGGAGATGAAGGGAGTATATCCCAGGCAGGCTGTGGTGTGCGACGTTGGTGAGGAAGGAACATCCCCGACAGCAAGGCCAGTGTGGCTGGCATCAGTGAGCAAGGAGGAGGAGCAGAACATGCGATGGGAGAGACAGGGCCAGATCCTGCAGGGCCCTGTTACAAGGTTGGGTTTTGTTCTTAATGGGACTCAGGGTTTTTAACAGGGTGACACCTGATTGTTTTGAAAGAGTTGCATTGGTTGCTGGCAGAAAACCATAGAGGGCAAGAGTGGAAGCAAGAAACCTGGAAGTGAGAAGGCGACCAAAACCAGCTGGGCCAGTGAAAACGGCAGCCAGGGTGGAAGCCGTGGCGAGCATGCTCCAACTGCTTGGCACAGGACCTGGCAGCCACCGAGGCAGGGAACGCAGTGGAGAAGCAGCCTTGTCTGGGGGAACACCCGAGGTTCGTTGTCGCATGGTCATGGAGATCAAGGACATGGACCCACAAAGAGTGAGTTGAAGAGCAGAAATTTAGTAGTTGAAAGAAAGAGAATAGCTCTCTGTTACAAGAGGGGTCCTGGAAAAATGGGTTGCTGGATCTACGGTGATCCAGCAGATCTGCCGGGGGGTATATAGATGAGCCGGTGAGGAGGTACTGTCTGATCTACACAGGGTGTGAAAAACTGGTTGGACCCAGGTGTGCCACTGGCATAGGGTATGAATCTCTGGGCACCCCTACCCCCATCTTTTATTATGCAGGCGAGTTCTCTGCCTGAGCTGTGCCATGTTGCCCATTTCTTTATTACTGTACACGTGCTAAAAGAAAAGGGAAGGTGGAGCCTCTGTGTTGGACATGCCTGGCCCCCAAGTAGCCCTTTTCTATTGGCACAGCTACCAGCATTCCCCTGTGCAAGCTTCCAGCTTCCTTATCTATGTTTGCAGCTGGATTTTTCAGGCTGCTCTTTGTTAGAAAAGAAATGATTTCTGGGGCTGCTTTTTTGTTAGAAGGGAAATTCAGCTGATGACTCTTTTGCCCTCAATATCTGCCTAAATAATTTCTTTCTACCTCCAGTATCAGTGGCCAGTGGTAGTTGGGGTAGCCACAGCTGTCAGGAAGCAGTAATGATCTTTTCCAGTATCCGGAGGGAGAGTGGCAGATATTGGAGACTGGAGAAACGTCACAAATGCCCCCAGGGGGAGAATCGCCCATCTGCATGCTTAGCCCGTGGCCCACAGTGGGAAATAAAGGGTTAACAAACGTTCCTAGGTGAACAGTGGATTCCTTCCTTAGTTCCGTGTCACAAAGGGCTAAGGAACCCTCTGCACTTTCAGATCCCTTGACGTCCATGGGGGAGCTGCAGGTGCTTTGCAGTGCTGAGCCAAAAGCACTAGCAGTTTTGTGTGAATCCCCACCTAAGCCCAACCAGATGAGGATTATGATCTCCATTTTATGGTAGAGGAAACAGCAATAGGAAATATCATGTCCTAGGGTCACAATAAGTGACAGCTGGGATTCAAACCCACGCTTTTAACAGCAGCAGCTGACTTTATTATAGAGTTACGTTCTTTGCATGCATTAACCCAATTTTACAGAAAAAGCAAATGAGACAGAGAAATTAGTCCTGCCCCAGGCCACTCAACGGATGGCAGAGCCAGGGAAATGTGATAGGACACTGAGATGCGACCAACACTTGACACAGGCCCACATTCCTGGAACATTGAAAAGTGCTTTTGTGGCCAGTCCATGGGGCCAAGAGAGGTAGTTCCAGAGTAGAGTTGCTTTAAAGCTAGGGGAGTGCTCCAAACAAGCTGTGTTCTTATTGTTGGATGAGCTGAACTGACCATGCCCACACCACGTGCTACCTGAGGGGTTGGGAACACCTACATTAGTGAAGACATGCAGGGCATAATCTCTGATTTAACTACAAGAGTTCACCATGTTCCTGACCCTGGGTCCAATAAAACTTTATTTACAAATCAGACAGTCAGCCTATGGGCCATAGTTTGCCAATTTGATTTTTAAAACCATCCCATTAAGATATTTGTCTTGATTATTGAGTTTTTGGGTGCCCCCTTAAATTTGTACCTCGCTTGCTTCACCCTAGTTCTAACCCAGCTGTCACTGACTGCCAGAACCCTGATGGAGGAGTCCATGTTCTTAAAAGGGCCTGCACCTGCTATGGTTTGAATGTCTTCCCCAAATCTCATGTGCTGGAAACTGCCCTACTTAGCAGTATTGAAAGATGGGGCTTTTAAGAGGTGATTGGATCCTGAGGCCTCTGCCCTCATGAATGGATTAATCCACGTGTGGATTAATACATTAATGGGTTATTATGAGAGTGGCACTGGTGGCTTTATAAGAGGAATAGAGACCTGAGCTAATATGCCCAGCACCCTCATCATATGATGCCATGTGCCGCCTAAGGTCTCTGTAGAGTCCCCACCTTCAAGAAGGCTTTGCAACCACCAGATGTGCCCCCTTGACCTTGTATTCCTCCATAACAGTAAGGAGTAAACTCCTTTTCTTTATAAATTACCCAGTTTCAAGTATTCTGTTAAAAGCAGTAGAAAACAAACAAATGCAGCCCAAACCTGTTGGGGAACTAGGAGTCTTCCCTTTTCTTTAATTCTAGGCACCGCAATTTCAATGGACTGCACTTTTCTGCCACCAGGGGTCGTAAGTTACTGTCATTCTCGGTGCGAACAGGTAAAGAAACCTCCCTTCACTTTCTCTCTTCTCTTCCTCCTCCCTCCTTCCCCTCTTTCTTCCTCCCCTTCTTTTCTCCCCTTTTCCTTCGTCTACTTCCATCTTTTCTTCCCAAGTCCCTGCCTCCTTTCCTCCCCTCTCTCCCTTCCTTGAACATGTTCATTTATTCACTCAGCACCACCTTAGCTGAGCACCTATGTGTGGCAGGCACTGTGCTAATTATGCACCATGTAATGAGTGAGACAGACGTGAGGATGTCTGGTTCCTTCCGGTCTTAACATTTTCATCCATTCTCTCTTCACTCACTTCTTCACTGGGTATTTAGTGAGCACATGGGCTGTGTCTGGCTCTTCTGAAGAAGCTGCAGGGATGACAAGGTCCAGCCGCAGCCTGGGGCACCCTTGCCTCTGTCCTGGCCCCTTCTGTTCTTCCTCACTCAGCAGCCCAGGGGACCCTTTTAAAGCCAGAACATGCCACTTCTCTATTCACAAATATGCTGGCTTCCCAGCCCATGTCTCCTTGTTTACCAGGTGCATGGCCTGGGATCCCTTCCTTGTACCTCTCTGAGCCTCAGTGTCCTCATCTGCAAAATGGACTCACAATGGTGCTGCATGGTGGAGTTGCTGTGAGTATTGTCACTGGTCAAGATCCCTAGGAAGCAGACACTGAGACGCGGTTGAGCTGCCCTTGGGATCAACATCCACAGCACGGAGGACACAGGAGAGGGCAGAGGGAGAACTGGAGCTGAGACCCAGCAGTAGCTTTGGTCAACCCTGTGGGAGCTCTGCAGCTGAAATGGCTCCTCAGAGATGTCACAAGATGGCCTGAGATGGCCAGGACTTTGCAGTCTCACATTAGTCACTGGGGGGTCACCCCTGGAAGGGACATGAACTCAGACAAGGCCACTCTGCCTACTGTGAGGCGATCCCTGGAGGAGCTGACCACAGAAGCTGACTGCTGACCACTCGCCCTGCCTCTGAGGCAATCAGTCCTTCCTTAAGGGATCTGGATTGCACATCCATGTCCACCACAAGCATTCATATGAGGAGGTGCGTGGAGCACTTGGAGCACTACCACAGTGCATGGCACATGGCGACAATGAGCAATATTGTTCTCATGATGTCATTTAGGTGGCTACAATTTTAGAGAGCAGCAAACAGGTGATTATAATACAGCTCCATTTGTTCCCCTTATAAGCTAAGGGTAGACAGGATGCACTTTCCCACATTGCCAGGCTGCCATTCCAAAGCTTCTGAATCAAAGGTGTGAGATTGGCCTGAGAATCTGCATTGCTAACAAGCTCCTAGGTGATGCTGAGGCTGCTGTTCTGAGAACGCCTACCTGAAGGAAAATCAAAGTATGTCATCAGAAAAATAGGAAATAGATGCTGAGAGGGCAAGAAGCAAAATACCATCTGCCATACGCATTTTATAGCATTATTGCCTACCAAAAGTCACCCTCCTTCTTTTTTTTTTTTTTTTTTTTAAAGACAGAGTCTTGCTCTGTCATTCAGGCTGGAGTGTAGTGGTGCAATCTCAGCTCATCGTAACCTCCACCTCCCAGGTTCAAGCGATTCTCCCACCTCAGCCTCCCCAGTAGCTGGGATTGCAGGTGCCCACCACCACGCCTGGCTAACTTTTGTATTTTTAGTAGAGATGGGGATATCACCATGTTGGCCAAGCTGGTCTTGAACTCCTGACCTCAAATGATCCACCTGCCTTTGCCTCCCAAAATGTGGAATTACAGGTGTGAGCCCATCCCCTGTTTTTTTTTTTTTTTTTTTGAGATGGAGTCTCATTCTGTCGCCCAGGCTGGAGTGCAATGGCGCGATCTTGGCTCACTGCAAACTTCACCTCCCAGGTTCACGCCATTCTCCTGCCTTAGCCTTTCAAGTAGCTGGGACTACAAGCGCCCGCCACCACGCCTGGCTAATTTTTGTACTTTTAGTAGAGACGGGGTTTCACTGTGTTAGCCAGGATCGTCTCAATTTTTGTATTTTTTAGTAGAGACAGGATTTTGACATGTTGGCCAGGCTGGTCTCAAACTCCTGACCTCAAGTGATCTGCCTGCCTTGGCCTCCCAGAGTGCTGGGATTACAAGCATGAGCCATGGCGCGCAGCCTACCCTTCTTATTCCTTTTGGACAGAACCCCAATTCATATAGATATTTTTAGGTCAAGATAACTTCACCTCAGGAAAGGTCACATTGGTCCCTGATTAGGAATGGGCATGTGTATTAGGCCTTTTGCATTGCTGTAAAGAAACACCTGAGGCTGGGTAATTTATAGGAAAAAAAGGTTTAATTGGCTCATGGTTCTGCAGGCTGTACAAGCATGGCTTCAGCATCTACTTCTGGTGAGGGCCTCAGGAAGCTTCCAATCATGGAAGGCAAAGGGGGAGCTGGCAGTGTCACATGGTGGGAGCAGGAACAAGACAAAAGGGGAGGAGGCAGTCTCCTTTAAACAAATGGCTCTCTTGTGAACTAACAGAGCCAGGGCTCACTCAGAGATTATCACAGAGAGGGCAGCAAGCCATTCACGAGGAATCTGCCCCCATGATCCAGTACCTCCCACCTGCCTAGCCTCCTACACTGGAGATCACATTTCAACCTGAGATTTGGAGGGGACAAACCTCCAAACCATATCAGCATGTGACCCTTTAGTGGCCAATAAGATACAAGAGCAGGCCGGGCGCGGTGGCTCAAGCCTGTAATCCCAGCACTTTGGGAGGCTGAGACAGCGGATCACGAGGTCAGGAGATCGAGACCAGCCTGGCTAACTCGGTGAAACCCCGTCTCTACTAAAAAAATACAAAAAAACTAGCCGGGCGAGGTGGCAGGCGCCTGTAGTCCCAGCTACTCGGGAGGCTGAGGCAGGAGAATGGTGTAGACCCGGGAGGCGGAGCTTGCAGGGAGCTGAGATCCGGCCACTGCACTCCAGCCTGGGCGACAGAGCGAGACTCAGTCTCAAAAAAAAAAAAAAAAAAAAAAGATACAAGAGCAAATCTGCGAAGATTCCTTCTGTGGAAGATTTTGCTTCTAGGTGAGGAGATGTAAGAATTCTCTCCCTGCTTGGACACCAGCACATCCCCATCAACAATTTCTGTTTTTCAATGCAATGACAATAACCAGAGGTTCAGCACCCGTCTGGAGACCATGAGGCCACCCCTGATGGTAAAGAGTCAATGAGAGGAAGATGGATGATGAGGTGGAGGGATGGGCAGAGTGTGAGTCTGTTCTTAGTGACCTCAGACCTTGCTTTCTGGACTTATATGCACAGGCAAACATCTCCAAAGCTGAAGCTACTGTAAATCAGATTTTCCATCACTTGAAGACAAAAGCATTCCTAACCAACACAGATACAGACCCCAGGTCCCCAAAGCCATACTTATTCATAGCATCTTACTGCCTTTCACCGTCAGGTTGGGGCCTCTCTGTTTAGATCAAAGTCAAGGAGACAGACAAACTCCAACCCCTTCTTACCAAGGCCTGGGAGATGAGAACTCCGCACTGAGACCCAGCCTACTCAAGCCCTGGCCAAAGTCTGCCACCAACTCCCTCTGTGAGTTTGGGGAAAATTCTAGACTTCCCTGGGCCTCAGTTTCTCTACCTGTAAAGTAGAAGATTTGATCTAGATCCAGTGGGTTGCTGTAACTGTAGCCAGTTTTCTTGGGTTCACGTAATGTTTGCTTTTTAGTTGCCAATGTTAAACAATTACATATGCCAGTGTTAAACAATTTCAAACACATATGGATGGTTTCATTTGTAAAAATCCAGACATCTGGCTTCTCTGGAAACATTATCAGGAGATCTTGCCATGCGGGGCCCCTGTTCTAACACATCTTCTTTTAGAGGGGGCTGTGCTTTCCAATTTGCCCCAGTCTCCACTGCTCTCTATTGATCTTTGGCTCTGAGTCACTGTTTATCATCACACTGGTCCCATTGTTCTCCTTACAGAGGTAAGAGGAGAGTTAGATATGTCTTACTCCTCTTGTTACTTGTCCCTGAGAGCATTTGAGTTTGCAATCTTTAGATAAGATGGCGTGTATCTTCCCCAGGGCCTCACAGGCATCCCAAAACTCAACAGGTCCCAAAACAAACCCCTGGTTTCACCCATGGTCTCTGCCCCCATCACAAACTTGCCATCTTAGGAAATGGCAGCCCCAGGAATCCAGAACTTCACCCCAAACCTGCGGTCTCTTTTGACTCCCATCTTTCACCAGCTCCCCTCGCCCCCGTTCAATCCAGCAGCAGATCCTGCCAGCTTTACTTTCAAAATACAATTACAAAGTTGGGAGAGTGGCTGCCCTTGGGGGAGGGGCAGTGATTTGGAGGGGGCTTCTAGGGGGATGGACAAGTTCTATTTCTTGAGCTTGATGCTGGTTATGTGGGTGGATTGAGTTTGTAAAACTTCATGAAACTGCAGGCATGTTTATATGTGTAATTTTCAGTATTTATGTTGTACTTCAATAAAAAGCTAATGAGGCCAGGTGCGGTGGCACATGCCTGTAATCCAAGCACTTTGGAAGGCTGAGGTGGACGGATCACCTGAGGTCAGGAGTTCAAGACCAGTCTGGCCAACATGGCGAAACCCCGTCTCTACTAAAAACACAAAAATTAGCCGGGCATGGTGGTGGGTGCCTGTAATCCCAGCTACTCGGGAGACTGAGACAGGAGAATCGCTTGAACCCAGGAGGTGGAGGTTGCAGTGAGCCAAGATCGCCACTGCACTCCAGCCTGGACAGGGTGAGACTGTCTCAGGAAAAAAAAAAAAAAAAAAAAAAAAAAATAGCTAATGAATTTGGAACTACTCTCTGTTCCCCCTCCTGGCCACCCTGGCATAGGCCATGTTGTATTTTGCCTGAATCCCTGCAGCTGCCCTTCGTGGTTCTCCCCACTTCTGCCCTCGTCCCCACTGTTTCCACGTAGCCCAGGAATTCTATTAAATCTCAGTTCAGATCTGCCAGGCAAGGTGGTACATGCCTGTAGTCCCAGCGACTAGGGAGGCTGAGGTGGAAGGATCGCTTGGAGTTCAAGGCTGCAGTGAACTGTGATTGCACCACTGTACTCCAGCCTGGATGACACAGTTTAGTTTTAGTTAAAAACAAACTTAAAAAAAAAAAGGGCGGGGGGGGCCAGGTGCTGTGTGGCTCATGCCTGTAATCCTAACGCTTTGGGAGGCTGAGGTGGGCATTTTGCCTGAGCTCAGGAGTTCGAGACCAGCCTGGGCAACACGGTGAAACCTTGTCTCTACTAAAAAAAAAAAAAAATCAGCTGGGCATGGCAACATGCGCCTGTAGTCCCAGCTACTTGGGAGGCTGAGGCAGGAGAATTGCTTGAACCTGGGAGGCGGAGGTTGCAGCAAGACGAGATTGTGCCACTGCACTCCAGCCTGGGTGACAGAGCAAGACTCTGTCTCCTAAAAAAAAAAAAGAAAGAAAAAGGAAAACCACTCCACTTCACCCCCACTAACCCCAGCACTCCCCATTCTGACTCCTCTGCTGTTCCTCTCCCCGCTATTCCCCTGGGTCAGCCACACTGGGCTCCTTGCTGTACTTTCAACATGCCAGCGTTGCGCACATCTTAGGGCCCTCACAGCTGCTATTCCCTTTCCCTGAAACACTTTTCCCACTGATCGCCACATGGCTGCCTCCCTTATTTCCTTCAGGTCTCTACCAAATGCCACTTTGTCTGGGAAGCCCCCACAGCACCCGCACCCCACCCCCATCGATTGCCCAGCTTTGTTCCTCTCCAGCGCATCGTGGCCCCCGATAGCCTCTGTATTCACTTGCTCATTCATTTGCTGTCTATGGCCCCCTCTAAAACCTGGGCTCTGGGCAAGGAGCTCTGTTTGGTTCACTGTTCTAGCCCTAGTTTCTACCATGGTGCCTGGGATTTAGTAGGTGATCCTTAGGTATTTTGAATTGAATTGAATTCTCTCTTCCAAACCTAGCTGCTTGTTGGAAAGAAAATCAAGGATCCATGTGAGCCTTCCTCTGATTCCTCCCACTCCCCCAAACACACACACACACACGTGCGCGCACGCTCCCCGCCTACCCACTGTCTCCCCTGCTGGAGGCAAAACAGAGTATGGTCCTGGCCTGAGGTTTGGAACAAAAAACAGAACACTGGGGGTCTGCTGCCGATCAAAGGCCTCTCCGTGTTTGTAAACCTTAACTCTTTGCCCAGGATGGAGGAGGCCAGGGGATGGCCCAGAACCCAGGGTTAGTCAACGTTCCAAGCCAAGAAGGCCCAGGCCTGCCTCCTTCCCCATAGTGAGGAAAGGCCCCGCAAGGCCAAACTGCTTGACTTTCCCCTCCAGGGGAACGAAGGGGGAACTAAACCCCACTCCAGTCTGAGAGCTCTCTGCTGGGACCTGCATCAAAGCCAATATTGTTCTTGGAGCTGCAGAGACCTCAAACAAAATGTCACACTGAGAGATGTTGACGGGGTATGGGGGTCAGGGTGCGGAGGTGGAGGGGAGGGGAACCGAAAGTCCCTTCTGTGGAGGGAAGAATGGAATTTGGTGCCAAGATTCCCCTCATACTCTCTCCCACTGCCTACCTTATTTTTCTTCATAGCACTAAATTCCACGTGACATGCTGTGTATTTCACACATGTATCTTACCACAGAGCTACTAAAATGAAAACTCTGAGAACAAACCTGGTGTCTGATTTGATTACTGTTGTATCCACAGCACCCAGAATGATGCCTAGTACACAATAGGTGCTCAATTAATCCTTGTTGAATGAACAATAGTCATGATTTTTACTGGTATTTCTAACAATAAAACCCAATGATGTAGAACGTGTTTCATCCTTTGATATTTATTGCTTCTCTCCATGTTACAGGCACTGGGAGAGTGGCAGGGGGCGATTGGGACTCCCTCGTTCCCCTGGAGTTTAACATAGTGGTAAACACTTTCAGACGACGAATCATGCTATGAAGGAATAACTCGGGGATTTTGTACAGGGTGAGTGACGTGGACTTGAGGATGGCTGCGTTTCATTAGATGAAGAGGTCAGGGGTGGGGACCCTCTGAGGAGGTGACATTTGAGCTGAGGACTGAGTAGAAGGAACCAGTCATGGTGATGGTGGCGGGAGCTTGGGAAGGGTGCACAGGGAGATCCAGGCAGACTGAGCATTTGTAAAAGCAGAGAACTTGCTATGCTCAAGGAGCAGAAAGAAGACTGCAAAGAGGACAGTCCCCAGCAATGGAAGGGAAGGGAGGGAGGGCTGAAGGACCAGACAGGACCTGATCGTTCATGTAAATGCCTAGTACTGTGCTTGGCACACAGCAAGCCTCCATAACTGGGCTGATGACCATAGTTAATATATTTATTCATACCTCACATAGCATGTTATTTCCCAATTAGAAATCATACTTTCCTGTAATTAGGGGTTGATAGGTACCTGGTCCTGTGCTAAATGAATAAACAGGTAAAGCACTTAACAGTGCCTGGCTTTTCGTTCTTTGAGCCTTATCATAAACCTATAATGTAGTTGTTTCCATTATCTACATTTTCCACGAGGCTCAGAGGCTCAGAGGGGTGATATGAGCCCACCAGGTACACAGTTTCAGTGTTAAACATCTGCTTGACAAACTACCCCCCAAACTTAAACAATAATCATGCAGTAATATATCATGATTTTGTGGGGCAAGAATTAGAGTGGGGCTCAGCTGGGTGATTCTTCTGTTCTCCATGGCATTGAGGAATGTCACTCAGGGTCACTCAGCCATCAGATGAGCTCATCTGGAGGGCCTAAGACAGCTTCACTCATGTGTCTTGTGCCTTGATGGGGCTGGCTGGAAGTCTGGGCTTAGCTGTCAACCAGAGCAGATACTCATGACCTCTCCAGCATGGCAGCCTCAGGGCAGTAGTCCGGGTCTCCAAGGACAAGTGTTCTAGAAATCAGGCAGAAGCTGTGTGGCCTTATTCATGCCCTGGAAGCCATATTGGGTCATTTCCATGGTATGCTGTTGGTCAAAGCAGTCAGAAGCTCTCCTAGGTTCATCAGGAAGGGGCATAGACACTGTCTCCCAGTGGAAAGGGTGTCACAGGATTTGTGGCTATGTTTTATAACCACATATGGACTGGTGTTTGAACTGCGTACCCCACTAGATGGGGAGCTGCATGAAGGAAGGATGCTGCCTGCCTCATTTCATGTCAGATCCCCAGTGTCCAGCACAGTGTCTGGTACAGGTTTGATTTCAGTAAATGTTTGCTGAATGAATGAATGAATAGGTGATTCCAAAATACATACTCCTGTTACCATGGGCTCAGCAGAGCTTGGGTATGAATGACTACTGGTTGGTGCAGCACGAGGAACACCAGGAATGCTGACAGCCCAGCCTTCTGGTGAGAGATTACCAAATGTTGGGATTTGCACATCAATTCAATTCAACCCAACTCATATTTCTTTCCCACCCATGTGCCAGGCAGTGGAGAGACAGCTGTCTCTGAGCAGGCATGACCTCTGCCTACTGGAAGTTCAAAGCCATGCTTTCCTTCTCTTCACATGAGTTGGCTTGAAGTCTAGTGGAAGGACCCCTGGACTGGGAACTGGCCATAATTCAGACTCTGACTCTCTGGGTGGTATTGGAACAGACATTGTGACCCTGTTTGTTGACCTGTTAAGTGGGACGAGTATATCAGATTGGATGACTATGAAAAAGCCCCTCTAGCTAGTGGGAGTCATAGATATGTGCAGCTTGGATTCCCCTTCAAACTGGGACTTGCTGCCCAGCCATTATTAGCTCCTTTGGGGACTGCCTTGGTTTTCAAGTCGAAGTAATGCTCTTCTCAGGGAGGCCCTCAGCTCAGGGGCTGGTTGAGCAAGATGAGGGTACAAGTATCTACCCACCTGGTGCAAGACTCCTCCA
Organism: Piliocolobus tephrosceles; assembly: GCF_002776525.5. Taxonomy (NCBI): domain Eukaryota; kingdom Metazoa; phylum Chordata; class Mammalia; order Primates; family Cercopithecidae; genus Piliocolobus; species Piliocolobus tephrosceles. The sequence continues at coordinate 19,475,690 of NC_045453.1, read as the reverse complement.
GTGGGTGAGCTTTGCTCGGGGCTCTCCATTGTGATGGCAGAGACTTTTTTGTGCCTGAATGCTGCCTGGTGGCTCCCTCTGCCCAATCCTACTTCTCCCTATTCCTTTTCCTTTTCACAGGTGTTATTCCCAATAAATCTTACGCACTCCTAACCCCGTTTCCTAGAGAACCCACACTGTGATTTGGTTCTACATATGAACTCTGTCTTATATACCTTTTTTTTTTTTTTTAATGAGCAGTACAGACATATACTATAACATTAAAATGGTTGAGAAACTGTGTTGTAGGTTGGGTTTTCCAGAATTTGGAGACTAGTGTGCAGGAAATTTATTAGGGCATGCCTTTGGGATCCACATCCAGGGAAGGGAAGGGAAGGGAAGGGAAAGGGAGGGGAGGGGTGGGGAGGGGAGGGACCACTGTAGGGTGAAGGGAGATGTTGAGCTGAAATGCAACCTAGACAGAGGCCTTGACCAACTGCATGAGTGCTCTGAAGGGGGATGGCCCTCAAAGTTGTCTCAAGTTGGGGTGAGGAGGCTGGGCACTTGTATTCCTGCTTCAGTCAGTAACTGGATATCAGCCACTCTGGGAAGGAAATATGACCTTGGCTAACATGGCACTGTTTGCTGAGGCAATTATCAAATGGGATCATAGCCAAGAATTGACTACTGGAAGCGTTCCCAGCAGATGGAGTTTTTTATTCCTAAAGGGGCACTGGGCAGTGCATTCCAACACTCATAACAGAATATGATGTGCAAATAAGTCTTCCACTTGCTCATGTCCCCAACATAACAACTGCAGTCACACACAACTGAAAACATAGACACATAAGGCTCAACATAACTAGGTTTTCTACTGCCTTGTAAACAAAGTGCAGAGGTGGTTCCATGAATTCATGAAGGATCCCAACTCCCATCTTTCTGCTTTTGCATACTTAGTGTGTACCTTTCATTCTCAAGGTCAGTTCATGTATTAAATCACCTCACAACTTGCAACAACATTATCTTGTTATTTCTCATAATTCCATGATTGACTGGGCTCAGGTGGGTGGTTCTTCTGCTCCACATGGTGCAGCTGAGATCACTTAGGGGGCTACATTTAGTGGGAGCTCTGCTGGGGTTGAGACATCCAAAATAGCTTCCTGTCTTTCAGGGCCTCTCTCTGTGGAGTCTTTCATCATTTAGTAGTCTAGTCCATGCTTCTTTATGGTGTGACATTGGCTGCCAAGAGGGAATGTTTAAAGAAGACAAGCCCTAATGTGCAAGTGATTGTTAAGCCTTTGTTTGCATCACCTTTTCTGATGTCTCATTGGCCAAAGCAAGTTACGCAGCCAAGCCAGAGTCACTGTGGGAGGGTACAACATAATGGTGTGAATACCAGGAGGCATGCGTCTGTGGAGGCCACCAGTATAACATATCCCTTACACTTCCTGATCAACGATGGTTGCTGGAGCTCAAGCCATGAGTCAGGAAGGAAGAAGGGAGAGGAAAGAAAAAAAAGGGTATGCTCCTTTAAAGACACAGTCCTAAATGTCCCACATAACAACTTCTACTAACTTCCCATTGGCCAGATCTTAATCATATAGATACAGCAACTGTAGGGAAGCCTGAGAATTGTTTTTAAAGCTGGTCATGTATTCCAGGGAAGCGGCACTAAGGTCCAAAGGAAGCTGCATATGAGTGATCCCTGCTATACCAGCCTCCCAAGCCTCCCAGTGCACCTTCTAGGAGACAAGCAAGGTAACCAATTTTTTATTTATCTGTCTGCATTATTAAGTATGCATGTATTTTTTTTTCTTTCTTTACACACTGAGCAGTATGAAGTTTTATATGTATTTTTATACAGATACTTCTTAACTTACAATGGTGTTACCCCTCAATAAACCCATTGTAAGTTGAAAATATCTTAAGTTAAAAAGGCACTTAATACTCTCAGTAAATCCATTGTAAAGTTGAAAAATTCTAAGTCTAACCATCAACAATCAGGAAATGTCTGTATAATGTTCTTAGCATAGTGCTTAGAAAACAATTTTATAAATTGTAGGCATTGTCCCTCAAAAATGGTATTTATTATTTATACAAACGGTAGTATAATAAAATTATGAGTACCTTGAGTCACATTCTCTAATTTGCCTTGGTTGCCAGTGGTCAGACCCACCCAGCTTATGTGGTATCTTGCCAATAGCTCCCATCAACCTGGGGTTTTTCTAACTTTGCCCTAAGGTGGGCATGATGGCAGGCTTGGGAACAGTCTAGTTGAGGGTTAGCAACACAGACTTTGGAGTCAGAAGACACATCTCTGAGTTTTAGTCTCTTCCTCTGTAACGAAGGTAATTACACCCATCTGGAAGGGTGGTTGTAAAAATAAAATGAGAAAAGCTGAGGAAGCACTGAGCATAGTGTCTGGGGCTTAGTAAGTGCTCAATTAATGGTATAGGATGCCTTGATTAAAGGGCTTGACCTATCTCTGACAATCTTTAAAAGGAAGTTAAGTGAGGCAGGGGGTCGGGGGAGAGGGGTGGAACACAAGATTTCTCCTTTAGCTGAGGTGTGTCTCTGGATTTCAGGCCATGTGTTATATTCCTTCACTCAACACACATAGTAACTTCTTGATCTTCTGATGACTCCAACAAGAAAAAGAGCTCAGTATTTGTGTGGGGATATGGGAGTAGCAGTGTGTATCATTGGAATTTCAGCTCTATCATGCACCAGCTGTGTGACCTGGGACAAATGTCTTAATCCCTCTGAGTCTCAGTTTCCTTATCTGTCCAATGGACATACCTAGTAAGGAATGAAAATTAATGCTGGTCAAGCCATTCATTGACTGTGGAAGTTCTTTAAGAATTCCCTTCCACAGTCTACTGAACAGTGTATCTCAACAGTAGGCTTAAAATATTCAGTAAAACATGCTATAAACAGATGTACTGTCATCTAGACTTTGTTGCTCCATTTATAGAGCATAAGCAGCATAGATTTAGCATAATTCTTATGGGCCTTAAGATTTTCAGAATGGTAAATGAGCAAAGCTTCAACTTAGAGTTACCGGCTACATTAGGCCCTAACCAGAGAGTCAACTTGTCCTTTGAAGCTTTGAAGCCAGGCATCGACTTCTCTCTGGCTATAAAAGTCCTAGATGGCATCTTCTTCCAATAGAAGAGTATTTCATCTATGTTGAAAATCTGTTGTTCAGTGTAGTCATCTTCATCAGTGACCTTAGCTTGATCTTCTGGTTAACTTGGTGTAGCTTCTGCTTCATCACTTGCTGTTTTACTTCGCACTTTTATGTTATGCAGACGGCTTCTTTCCTTAAACCTTATGAACTCAGCTAACTTCAAACTTTTCTTCTGCAGCTTCCTCACCTCTCTCAGTCTTCATAGAATTCAAGAGAGTTAGGGTCTTTCTCTGGATTAGGCTTTGGCTTGGGAATGTTGTGGCTGGTTTAATCTTCTATGTTAGACTACTAAAACTCTCCATATCAGCAATAAGGCTGTTTTGCTTTCTTATCATCCATGTGTTCACTGGAGTAGCACTTTTAATTTCCTTCCAGAACTTTTCCTTTATACTCACAAGTTGACTGGCACAAGAGGCCTAGTTTTTGGCCTGTGTTGACTTTTGACGTGCCTTCCTCACTAAGCGTAATCATTTCTAGCTTTTGATTTTAAAGTGAGAGATGTATGACTCTTTCATTTGAATACTTTGAGGCCATTGAAGGATTATTAGTTGGACTAATTTCAATAGTATTGTATCTCAGAGAATAGGGAGGCTTGAGGAGAGGGAGAGAGATTGGGGAACAGCCAGTCAGTGGAGCAATCAGAACACACACAACATTTTTCCACTAAGTTTGCCATCTTATATGGGCACAGTTCATGGCACCTCAAAACAATTATAATAGTAACTTCAAAGATCACTGATCACAGATCACCATAACAGCTATGATTTTAAAAAGTTTGAAATTGTGCAAGAATTACCAAAATGTGACCTAGAAACATGAAGTGAGCACATGCTGTTGGAAAAATGATGCCAGGATAATTGCTCACTGTAGGGTTGTCACAAAAATGCAGTATCTGTAAAACACAATGAGACGAGATACGCCTATGCACATTATAGTTCTCGTTTCAGATGAGGAAACTCAGTTTGGGTGAAACCTCCTGCCCAGCAACAAGCAAGTGGCCCAGCCAGAATTTGAATGTAGCTTTGTCTAATGCAGGGGAGACAGATTCACATAGGTAATGCAGATGGATTTTATAAGGATGGAATGAGTTAAGACAGGTAAAGTACTGAAAACGGAGCCTGGCAAATAATAAGTGGAGTATATGTTCTCACTAATATTAATATTGTTATGAATGATGACTACATTTGAGCCACCAGATTGAAACCTCTGCTCTAATGCCAAATATTGTACTCTTAATATCTTAGCTGGTTCTAGAACAGGGAACCCAACCCAGGCCCACCAGTAAAATATGCCCTGGTCTCAGCTGCCTCTACTTAGACTTTGGGGCATGGACCAGAGTTCCTTTGATGTCAGTGAGTCCAGTTCTCTAGAAACAGCTTTTCTGGTTTAGAGTACTCCCATGCCCAGACCTTGAAGGTCCAAAGTGTTCTCTGGAGGGCCTTTGTCCCTCCATACAATGTTGTCTGGAGCCTTTGATGAAGCCGGTTATTGGGCTGGCTCAGGATCAAGTCCCAACCTGAAAGGTCATGGAAGACAGTTTCATCATAGCTTGGAATGGGTCCATTGGGAAATAACTTGCCCTCAGGGTTTATAGGAACGGCATCAGCATGATCTGGATAGGAAGTGAGTGCCACACCCTTTCCTGGGTTTCTCTCTTGCTATCTCGTGGTCTCCCAAATTTCAGATTTTGGCCTCAAATTTTCGGAATTTTGCCATTGCCATGTACTCCCTGCACTCCAAGTTACTTGCCATTTTTCTTTGAGTTGCTTTACATTGTAAACTTAAATAGATTTAAATTAAACGGAGAGCTTTTTAAAAAAGTCATAGGCTTTAATAAAAAACAAAAATCTCAGACAGGTGTGGTGGCTCATGCCTATAATCACAACATTTTGAGAGGCTGAGGCAGGAGGGTCACTTGAGCCCAGGAGTTCGAGACCAATCTGGGCAACATAGCAAGGCCCTATCTCTACAAAAAATTTAAAAAATTAGCCAGGTATGGTGGTGTGTGCCTGTAGTTCCAGCTACTCAGGATGCTGAAGTGGGAGGATTGCTTAAGCCAGGGAAGTCAAGGCTGTAGTGAGCCATGATCACGCAACTGCACTCCAGCCTGGGTAACGGAATGAGACCCTGTCTCAAAGCAACGACAACAACAACAAAAGCAACAAAACCAAAACCAAAACCAAAAATCACTCTCCTTAAGCCAAAAGTAATTATAAGAATAAATAAAATAAAAATAAAACGATATTGCCTGGCTCAGCAAGAGGCCAATGTTTCTGACTCCAAACCCTTTTCTGTCTGTTACAAAGGAAGATTTATAGGCGATGAGGTCTTAAAGGGATACTGACACCCAACTGAGACTCTCTCCATGGTATAATGAGGAGTTAAAGAAAAGTTACACAGGAGGCTAGGCGCGGTGGCTCAAGCCTGTAATCCCAGCACTTTGGGAGGCCGAGATGGGCACGAGGTCAGGAGATCGAGACCATCCTGGCTAACACGGTGAAACCCCGTCTCTACTAAAAATTACAAAAAACTAGCCGGGCGAGGTGGTGGGCGCCTGTAGTCCCAGCTACTCGGGAGGCTGAGCCAGGAGAATGGCGTGAACCTGGGAGGCGGAGCTTGCAGTGAGCTGAGATCCGGCCACTGCACTCCAGCCTGGGCAACAGAGCGAGACTCCGTCTCAAAAATAAATAAATAAATAAATAAATAAATAAATAAATAAATAAATAAAAAAGAAAAGTTACACAGGATAACTTTCACTTTCTGTGATTCAATGTTATTTAAATGTCTGACATGAAATTATCTGTGTTTCCTCACTAGTATTCCTCTCACACTTTGCGAAATATCCCACCATCTCATATTTGATCCCAGTACCAGTTCCTGTCTCTCATAGCCTCATCAGAGTTTCAGCAAGACCCGCCAGCTCTGCTGGCAAAGTATATCCAGAATTGAATTCTTTCCTAACCACCTCTGCTGTTACTAATCTGGTCCAAGCCACCATCGTCTTAGCCTGAGGTATCTTTGAAAAAAAAAAACACATGTACTAGGATGGCTATCATTAAAAAGGTAAATAATGACAAGTGCTGGGAAAATGTAGAGTAACTGGGATCTTCATACACTGCTGGTGGGATTGGAAAATAGTGCAGACACCTTGGAAAACAGCCGGGCAGTTCCTCAAAAGTTTAGACATAGAGTTACTTACCATATGACCCAGAAATTTCACTCCTAGGTATGTACCTAAGAAAAATATAAACATGTCCAAAAACTTGTACACTAATGGTCAAGGCAGCATTATTCATAATAGCCAGAAAGTTCAAACAATCCAAATGTGTATTAGCTGATGAATGAATAATAAAGTAGGATACACCCATACAATATTATTCAGCAATAAAAAGAAATGTAGTACCAATGCACGCTATGACAGAGATAAATCTTGAAAGCATTATGTTAAGTCAGCGAAGCCAGACACAAAAGGACCACATATTATATGATTCCATTTATATGAAATGTCCAGAATAGGCAAATCTATACAGACAGAAAGTATCTTAGTAGTTGCCTGGGACTGGGGAGGTTGCGGGGAGATAGGGAGTGACCGTTAGTGGGCATGAGGTTTCCCTTTGGGGTGATGAAAAAGTTTTAAATTGATTGTAGTGATGGTTGCATTGTCAGTGTCCTGAAAAATCATTAAATTACACTTTTTTTTTTTTTTTTTTTTTTTTTTTGAGACAGTGCTTGCTGTATTGCCCAGGCTGGAGTGCAGCAATGCAAACACCACTCACTGCAGCCTTGACATCCTGGGCTCAAGTGATCCTCCTGTCTTAGCCTCCCAAGTAGCTGGGACCACAGGCACATGCCACCATGCCTGGCTAATTGACATACTCACTTTTAAATAGGTGAATAATATGCTATATGAACTGTATCTCAGTAACACTGACTTTTTTTAAAAAATGAAAGCAGAATATGCCATTCTTCTCAAATCTCTACAATGGCTGCCCTGGTCACTGAGTGTGAAAGTCCTTACTTGGGCTTTCGGGATCCTACTTTGAGTCCTTGCTGGCTGGCTGTGACCCTGTCTCTGCACTCCAGTTCCTTGATGATGCTAAGACCTGTCATGTTGGCTGCTGCCTCAAAGCCATTGCATTTGACTTCTCCTTCTTCCTGGAATGCTTCTTTTGCATACCCAGAATTTCATTTGTTCACTTTCTTTAGGTCTCAGTTTAACTTAGGGTCCTCTTCGTGGACAGCTTCCCTGACCACCTTATCTACAAGAGCACCTCCAAAGCATCACTGTCAACTTCCCTTTGCTGCTTCCTTGTGTTTTCTTCCCAGATTTGTCATATTTTCATCTTTTGATTATAATACATTTTACTCATTTATTTGTTTATTATTTGCATCTGCCATCATGTAAGTTCCATGAGGTCAGGGATTTTAATTTTTTAGTCTTATTCATTACTGTATATACAGCCTGGTGTATAGTTGCCATATAGCAAGTATTGAATAAAACACATGATGAAAGGTATGTCTCATTAATCCCAAGTTTACTAATGAGCAAAACCAAGTCTGGTAGGTATTCAAATATTATTAATAGTTAAGTAAACATTGACAAGGCATCTAGCATAGACCATGCCCAGGCCCCAGAGCTGTTGGGTGTCAAGATTCTGTTTTTTTTTTTTTTTTTGAGACGGAGTCTTGCTCTGCCGCCCAGGCTGGAGTGCAGTGGCCGGATCTCAGCTCACTGCAAGCTCCACCTCCCGGGTTCACGCCATTCTCCTGTCTCAGCCTCCCGAGTAGCTGGGACTACAGGCGCCCGCCTCGTCGCCCGGCTAGTTTTTTGTATTTTCTATTAGAGACGGGGTTTCACCATATTAGCCAGGATGGTCTCGATCTCCTGACCTCGTGATCCGCCCGTCTCGGCCTCCCAAAGTGCTGGGATTACAGGCTTGAGCCACCGCGCCCGGCCAAGATTCTGTACTAACTCAGGAGGGTTGCTTCAGCCAGTTCACATTTCCCAGGTTTCACCAGAATCTGGCAAAGCATGAATTAGATTTTTAGGGACGGTGGTTCTGAATCCAAGCTACCCTTTAGAATCTGCTTGGAGCTTAAAAGAAATCCTGATGCCCAAGCCACATCCTAGACAATGAAATCAGACTCTCTGAGGATGGAGCATCAGCACTGTTAATGCTCCTCAGGTGATTCCAATGTGGGGGGGGGGGGGGCGGTTGAGAACCACGTGCTAGAAGTTTAAAGAAGTTCAGGTAGCACCCTTGTTGTCTGAGGGGAATGAGTATTGGGAAACAGCCTCTTGAGTGAATACACTCAAATTGTTGACAACTCCTTTAATATTAACACTTTCAGGGATTTGGTGCATGGAGAATACTCACTGCTGCTTTACTTTGTTCAATGCTCAGTATTAAAGTCATATTGCCCAGATCTAATAAACACCTCTACTAGAGTTATTACGGTGTAGTGTTGGTTATGCATGGGGACTCTGCAGTGAAATTGCTTGGGTTTGAATCCCCATTCAACAGCTGTATGTCCTTGGATAAGTTACTCAATTTCCCTGTACCTCAGTTTCCTCCTCTGCAAAATGGGAATATAACAGAACCTATTTCATAGGGTTATATAATGTTCAATGAATTAAATCATGTAAAGCTCTTAGAATAGGACCTGAACTAGAGTAAACATGTAGTGAGTGTGGCCATTATTATTCATGAATAAATAAGCTGGAAAGCCAACATTCCTTACATTTGACATAGATCACAAACTTGATTAAATTCCCTTGTAGAATATAAACTGCAATTACAAATCCTAGTAAAGCCCCCCCCCCCCGCCAACTTTTTTTTTTTTTTTGACAGGGTCTCGATCTGTCACCTAGGCTGGAGTATAGTGGCACAATTATAGCTCGCTGTAGCCCTCACCTCCGGGGCTTAATCAATCCTCCTACTTCAGCCTCTCAAGTAGCTGAGACCACAGGCATGCACCACCATGCCCTGCTAATTTTTTTTTTTTTTTTTTTTTTTCTGTAGAGACAGGGTCTCGTTATGTTGCTCAGGCTGTTCTCAGACTCCTGAGCTCAAATGATTCTCCTGCCTCGGCCTCCCAGAGTGCTGAAATTACAGGTGTGAGCCACTGCACCCAGCTAAGATGATTCTTTTTTATTTTATTTTATTTTTAAAAATAGCGATGATATCTCACTATGTTGCCCAGGCTGATATCAAACTCCTGGTCTCAAGCAATCCTACCTCAGCCTCCCAAAGTGCTGGGATTACAGGTGTGAGCCACCGTGCTTCGCCCCCAAGCAGATTATTTCAAATGGTTCAAGCATATTAAACAGCAGATCAAATATACATGAATTCATTGCTTATAAGACTTATAAATTCATATCTTTATACCAAGGTCAGTTACAAAAGTGCTGAACTCATAGAATTTACTTTGTTTCTTATGTATATTTTCAGAACTTTGCAAGGTTCTAATTTTTACCCCTTCCTAGATACAACAACAAAGAAAAAATTATTAATCGGCATTTGGTAATCTCACCCAGACTCAAAAGCAAAAGAGTGCTGTCTCAAACATGCTATGCCTATAGGAGCCGAGTTACCAAACTGGCTGACTTCTGATCGGAACATTTTGGATCTTGTTTTATATTTCAAGATGATTCAGGTTCATCTTGAATGATCCAGAGTGTTTGAGCAGTGTGCTTAGTTCCTTTTGGTAATATAACTTTGCCCTGCTATAGCAGGTGCTTCCTTCCTTTTTGTAATATCATTTTCCTCTGCTATATCGGGTACCCATAAGTCTCTATATTTTATGTGGAGTTTAATCTTGAAAGACCTGAGTTTTTTCCCCCAAATGAAATATTCTTTACATTTCTCATGATAGGCAGAAATGACCCAATGATTCTGGTGTTTTGATAGACTACAACAATGACTGATGGCATTAGTAGAAACATGTTTTTATTACTATTTTTTTGGAAAGAGTTCCACTTCTGGTTCTAGTATAGGAAATGATAAGAGACTGTTGCTTCCACTCTGACATCACCCCATCAAAATAGGCTTTATTGGCTATAAAATCATAGTTTTAAAAACTTCACGGAAAGCTGAGGACACAAAGAAACCTGAAGGAGCTAACCTCCAAGAGGAAATGCCAAGATCATCATGGGGAGAAGAGACTCATAACTGCTCCGAATCCTAGCACAACTGCTGGAGAAAGAGGACCTTGCTATGGATGGGCAGGAAGAAACTAGCTAAATTTTCAATAACATGAGAGCTTTTCTGTAGATTATAATGGAGATGAATTCTACTCACTGAATAGGTCTGAATCTGCCCACCAAGTCTTTCCATGGGATTTATCAAGTGCGGGGATATTACGCCAAAACAGGTGATAAGAGGAGGGCTAAGAAGGATTCCCCTGAGAGCAAGAGGGCCTCTCTTAAGTATAAGACACTCTCAAAAGTAGGCACAGGGGAGCAGGTCAGGAGAACAGAGAGAAAACCTGAGGTAGAAGAATTGAGAGATTCCCTCACCTCCCAGGCATGCCTGGCTTTTGACTATCAGAAGTTGATAGTGAAAAGACACCCCTACCAGTCATTCCAGGCTTCAAAATGTATAGAAACCCCTCCAAAGGCCAGATGAACAACTAGGCTGAAAAAATCCTCCCAGGTGCAGGAAATGGGGGGCAGGATTTGAGAACAAAGATAACGCACCAATGACCAAAAAGCCCCATAGTAACTTGGCTCTACACAAGAGAGAGAACTCCCAACATTTCCAAATTGGGCAACTCTTCTGGGAAGCAAAGGCAGATTCCTAAAATCTCACCAGTGCTCAGGTCTCAGATCCTGCTGAAGTAAAAGTTCTAAATCTACCCTCAAAACATTTGGAGCCAGTGATGAACTGAAACAAACTAAAACTGCACCAAAGCTGAAACCCAGTTCAACCACAGGTAAGACTAGTTAACCTCCATACTACAGGTAAAACCAATTAACTCCATACTGCAGGTAAAACTGGTTAACTCCATACTCTATCAATTTTACCCGAAAAGGGGAGTACCCCCTTCTGGAGGTAAATATTATTTACTTCATTCTCTACTGTTCTTTCTTACAAAAATGTCAACAATACATTCAAAGATTAGCAAACACAAAATGATAAAAGCAGATTAATAGAAGCAGATTCAGATTGGGCCTAGATTTTGGAATTCCCAGAGACTTAAAAAATCTACAGTAAAAATGCTAAAAATGAAGGAATCTAAAGAACAACATGCATAAACAAATGGAAAACTTCCGCAGAGACCTATAAACTATTAAAAGAACTAGTGAAAATTTTGGAGATGAAAAATACAACATCAGAAATGAAGATCTATAAGAGATCTATAAGAGACTCTTAGATCTATAAGAGACTGTGCACAACCAAGACAGGAATCCGTAAAGACAGGTAATAGAAAACGTCTGTTTGAAACACATAGAGAAGAAAAGTGAAAAAGTGAAGAAAAGTGAAAAAAAATAGAGAACAAAGAGTCTGAAATTTGTAAGATGATACCAAATGCTCTAACATAAATGTTACCAGGATTCTAGAAGGAAAGGAGAGACAGAATAGGGCAAAAGAGGTATTTGAAGAGATAATGACTGGAAATATGCCAAAATTGATCAAAGACATCAGTGCACGGATCCAAGCAGCTCAGCAAATTCCAGGTAAATAAATATAAGGGATACACTACACCTAAGCGTTTCAGCCAAACTGCTGAAAAGCGAAAGATAAAGAGATCTTACAAGTAGCCGGAGTAAAAACGGGACATTACTTACAGAGGAACAATGATATGAATGGTGACTAATTTCTTACCAAAAACAATATAAACTTGAACACAGTAGAATGAGATCTTTAAGTGCTGAAAGAAAAAAAAAAAAAACATGTCAATCTTGACTTCTATTATATCCAGTGAAAGTAACTTCGAAAACAAAGGCAAAAATAAAGATACTTTCAGATAAACAGAAGCTGAGAGAATTTCCTTTCAACAAACCAGCACTATAAAAAAATGGTAAAAGAAATGCTAGCACCTGAAAGAGAAATGATCCTGGATCTGGAGGAAGAAATGAAGAGATAGGGTAAGTATTTGGGAAAATACGAAATACTTTTTGAAGTACATTTATCTTTTATTTATATAATTTATACATGTCTTTTAAAGACTATTGATTGTTTAAAAAATTAAAACAATATATTGTGCAATCCAAACTGGTGTTCTGGTAAATGTTTAACAATTGGCTGTTGGAAAAAAAGCCCTTATTTATGAATTTTATTAATTTCATGGTGTAAATAGTCTTGCTATGGGTGATTTCATACTACCATCAGTTCTACAGCTGGCTTACACATTTTCTGAAAGAGTAACAGTCATTTTTCACAAGCTAGCACGAGTTATCTTCAGCACATACTTGGGTTTATAGAATACACAGATTTAAAAAGACAATAGGCCGGGCGCGGTGGCTCAAGCCTGTAATCCCAGCACTTTGGGAGGCCAAGACGGGTGGATCATGAGGTCGAGAGATCGAGACTATCCTGGCTAACACGGTGAAACCCCGTCTCTACTAAAAAATACAAAAAACTAGCCGGGCGAGGTGGCGGGCGCCTGTAGTCCCAGCTACTCCGGAGGCTGAGGCAGGAGAATGGCATAAACCCGGGAGGCAGAGCTTGCAGTGAGCTGAGATCCGGCCACTGCACTCCAGCCTGGGCGACAACGAAACTCCGTCTCAAAAAAAAAAAAAAAAAAAAGACAATAAAAGTACAAAGGAAGAGAAGAAGTGGTAAATGGAATTTTTTACATTATTTCCATTATTGTAAGGCTTTCTTTCTTCTTTCTTTTTTCTTTTCTTTACTTTTTTTTTTTTTTAGGCAGTGTCTCAGTCTGTTACCCAGGCTGGAGTGCAGTGCTATGATCTCAGCTCACTGCAACCTCTACCTCCCAGGCTCATGCTCTCCTCCCACCCACCTCAGCCTCCCAAGCAGCTGGGACTACAGGTGCCTGCTACCACAACCGGCTATGTTTTGTATTTTTTGTAGAGATGGGGTTTCACCATGTTGGCCAGGCTGGTCTAGAACTCCTGGACTCAAGCGACACCCTCCTCAACCTCCCAGACTGCTGGGATTACAGGCATGAGCAACTATACTTGACCACCATTATTGTATGGCTGTTACATTGTTCCTAAAATAATATATCATTATTTGAAGGTAGACTGTGATAAAGATGCGTATCATAATCTCTAGAGAAACCACTAAAATAATAAAACAAAAAAACTAAAAAATTAATAGAGGAAATAAAATAAAATACACTAAAATATAATCAATTGATACAAAAGAAAGAGGGAAGAGAGTAACAAAGAACAAATAAGATAAATAGAAAACAAATAGCAAAATGAGACACTTAAATCCAACCAGATAATTACATTAAATGTAAATTGATTAGACACTCCAATTAAAGTATCAGAGAATGTTAGACTAGATAAAAAAGCAAAGTTAATACACTGAATACAATAAACACATTGTACATATAGAAACAGGTTGACAGTTAAAAAAAGTGGAAAAGATACATAATACAAACATTGAGCATAAGAAAGCTACTGTGGCTATGTAAATATCAGATAAAGTGGACTTCAAGACAGAGGGCATCTATGGTGATAAAGAGGAAGATTTTAGAACGATAGAAAGGTGAATCCACCAATAAGACATAACAATCTTAAGTGTGTACACATTTAACAACAGAACTTCAAAATCTATGAAGTGAAAACTTACAGAACTAAAGTGAGAAATAGACATATCCACAATTAAATTGGAGATTTTAAGAATCTAAATTTGAAAAACACGATCAGCCAACTTGACCCAATGAATATTTTCTATCATTAAATATACTCAATCACTTAAAAAAAAATTTTTTTATGAAAAAATTTAGAGACAGGATCTCACTGTGTTACCTAGGCTGGTGTCGAACTCCTGAGCTCAAGTGGTCCTCCTGCCTTGGCCTCCCAACGTACCAGGATTACAGGTGTGAGCCACCGCAGCTGGCCTCAATGCACTTCTGGCTTTATTGAGGTATAACTATATATAATAAAATTCACCCATTTTAAATGATCAGTTTGATGGAATTTAATAATTATATACGACTGTATTACTACCACCACAGTCAACAGAATACATCTATCACCCTATACATTTCCTCATGCGGTTTCCAACTGATCCTTTTAACCCCCATTGCTTAGCAATCACTGATTTCTATAACTAAAGTTTTCCTCTTTTAACTCTTCATATAAATATAATTATGCAGAATGTAGTTTTTTTATGTGTTCATCTTCTTTTATATAGCATAATTTTTTTGATATTTATTATAGTGTTGCATGTATCGGTATTCCAAAGCAACTACCACCCAGCAGTAACAAGGACACCACCCTCCTTCAGTGTCAATGGAAGCCACATGGGGAACAAAAACAAGGCACTCCTACTCCTCCAGCCAGGGAGGTATCAGGAGAGGGCTGATGGGAGCTAGAACTCCCAGCATTCCCCAGCAGTAATGAACCCCCCTGAGACGGTTTCGATGTTTGTCCTGTCCAAATCTCATGTTGAAATATAATCTCCTGGCCAGGCGCGGTGGCTCACGCCTGTAATCCCAGCACTTTGGGAGGCCGAGGCTGGTGGATCACGAGGTCAGGAGATCGAGACCACGGTGACACCCCGTCTCTACTAAAAATACAAAAAAAAATTAGCCGGGCATGGTGGCGGGCACTTGTAGTCCCAGCTACTCGGGAGGCTGAGGCAGGAGAATGGCGTGAACCCGGGGGGTGGAGCTTGCAGTGAGCTGAGATCGCGCCACTGCATTCCAGCCTGGGCGACACAGCTAGACTCTGTCTCGGGAAAAAAAAAAAGAAATATAATCCCCAATGTTGGAGGTGGGGCCTGGTGGGAGGTGTTTGGGTCATGGGTTGGATCCCTCATGACTTGGTGCTGTCCTTGAGATGTGAGTGAGTTCTCAGGAAATCTGGTTGTTTAAAAGTATGTGGCACCGCTCCCCTACCCCCCACCTTGCCCACCGCCTTGCTCCTGCTCTGGCCGTGTGACGTACCTGCTCCTGCTTCGCCTTCTGCCACGAGCAAAATCTCCCTGAGGCCTTCCCAGAAGCCAAGCAGATGACAGCGCCATGCTTCTTGTACAGCCTTGCAGAACGATAAGCTAATTAAACCTCTTTTCTTTATGAATTACTCAGCCTCACATATTTCTTTATAGCAATGCAAAAATGGCCTAACACCTCCCCCCACCTCAGATACTAATGGAGGATGAGGTGGGGAACTGGACTTCTACTTTCATCTGGTGGTAATGAGGTGACATCCCCATTTCCTTTGCAAGAGCACTGCAAGAAGTCAGTAAAAACAGAAGGTTTAAATAAGAGCCCAAATCTTGTAATACAATACCCAAAATGTCCAGGTCCCAAACGAAAGTCACTTGCATAAGTGGAAGGTCTTAAACTGCCTTTTTTTATTTTTTGAGACAGTGTCGCACTCTGTCATCCAGGCTGGAATGCAGTAGTGCAATCTTGGCTCACTGTAACTTCTGCCTCCCGGGTTCAAATGACTTTCATGCCTCCTGAGTAGCTGGGATTACAAGCATGCCATCCCCACCCAGCTACTTCCTGGAGGTAGAAGCCGTATCTTAAAAGCTCAGTGTCCTCTGATGATGTCTCGGATCATGATAAAAGTTTTTTTTCAAACTTTTTCTCAAAAGTTTTTGTTGTTGTTGTTGTTGTTGTTTTTAGTAGAGATGAGGTTTTGCCATATTGACCAGGCTGGTCAAACTGACTTTTGATGCTTAATGTCAAGATGACAGTGATGGTGTCACATTGGAAACAAATGAAAAAAAGTAGAAAACCTCAGCAAAGATCCAGAAGACTTAGCAAAGTAATAGAAGATACAAAGAAGAATCAAATGAAAATTGTATAACTGAGAAATATTATACAACAGATGCGTTCGACAGCATATGGAGAGGGCAGAAGGATCAGTGAACTGGGATGTGGAACAATGGAAATTACCCGATGTGAACAATAGAGAGAGAATAGACTGAAAAGGTAAATAGAGCTGCAGGGATGGGGGAATTACAGCAAAATATCTAACATCTGTGTCACTGGGATGTGTCACCGGAATTATGGAAGGAGATGAAAAAGAGGGTGGGGCATACAATTATTCAAAAAAATAATGGCTGAAAACTTCCCAAATTTGGCTATATATATGTGTGTGTGTGTGTGTATGCGTGTATATATATGTATGTACAAATATATGTATATATATAGCTGTATATGTGTGTATATATACACATGTATATACATACACACACACATATATATATATAGCCAAATTTGGGAAGTTTTCAGCCATTATTTCCGTATATGTGTGTATACATATATACATATGTGTGAATATATATACGTGTGTGTATGTGTGTATATATATACGTGTGTGTGTATATATATATACACGTATATATGTAAATCTACAGAACCAAGAAGCTGAGTGAACTCCAAATATTACTAGGATAAACCAAATAAATCCACACCAAGACATATCATGGCCAAACTTCTCAAAACAAAAGATAAAAAAAAAAAATCTTGAAAAAGATTTTTTCAAGAGAAAGAGAAATGAACCTTACCTATGGAGAAGTAATAATTCAAATGATAGAGTTTTCACTAGAGACTATGGAGGCCAGAAAGTATGTACATAACATTTCTCAAGTACTGAAAGAAAATAACAGAATTCTATATCCACTGAAATAAGAACCAAGGGGCAATCAAGACCTTCTCAGATGATGGAAAACTAAGAGAATTTGTTGCTGGCAGACCTAGTTTGAAAGAATGATTAAAGGAAGTTCTTGGCCAGGTGTGGTGGCTCATGCCTATAATCCCAACAATTTGAGAGGCCTAGGCTGCTTGATCACCTGAGGTCAGGAGTTTGAGACCAGCCTGGCCAACATGGTATAACCCCGTCTCTACTAAAAGTACAAAAAATTAGCCGGGCATGATGGTGGGTGCCTGTAATCCCAGCTACTCAGGAGGCTGAGGCAGGAGAATCACTTGAACCCAGGAGGCGGAGGTTGCAGTGAGCTGAGATGGTGCCATTGCATTCTAGTCTGGGCAACAAGAGCAAAACTCCACGTCAAAAAAAAAAAAAAAAAAAAAATTATATCTGATAGTTGAAGCAAATGTTAAAACTTTGATGTGGTAGAACCATATATTTAGAAAATGTATGTAGAGAAAATATTGAAAGCAGTATTTTAAACTGGGTAAGGCAAAGGGGCATGAAGTAAGGTTTCTATACTTCACTGGAATTGGTAAAATGCCAGTACCCGTGGATTATAACTTACAAGTTATGTACATACAATGTAATACCTAGAACAATCACTAAAACAAGCCATGCAAATCACAAAAAAACAAAACGCTAAAAAAACGGACCAAGGCCCTGGACAGACATTTCTCCAAACAAGATATAGATGACCAGTAAACACATGTAAAGATGTTCAA
Organism: Piliocolobus tephrosceles; assembly: GCF_002776525.5. Classification (NCBI taxonomy): domain Eukaryota; kingdom Metazoa; phylum Chordata; class Mammalia; order Primates; family Cercopithecidae; genus Piliocolobus; species Piliocolobus tephrosceles. Next base: position 19,457,989 of record NC_045453.1, on the reverse strand, counting down.
CATCAATGATCATTAGAGAAACGTACAACAAAATCACAATGAGATGCTACTTCATACCTATTAGGATGGCTATTATTTAAAAAATCACAGAAAATAAGTGTTGGTGAGGATGTGGTAAAACCAGAAGCCTTGCGCACTGTTTATGCGAATGTAAAAAAGTGCAGCCTTTGTGAAAAACAGTATGGCCATTTCTCAATAATAATTTTTAAAAAGCACAGAATTACCTTATGATCCAGCAATTCCACTTCTGGGTATATACCCAAAAGAACTGAAAGCAGGGACTCAGACAGATACTCTTTGTACACCCATGTTTATAGCTGCATTACTCACAATAGCCAAAAGGTAGAAACAACCCAATGTCTATCAACAAATGAATGGATAAACACGATATGGTATATCCATACAATGGAACATTATTCAGCCTTAAAAAGGAATTATGACACATGCTACAACATGGATGAGCCTTAAGGACACAAAGCTAATGACAAAAGGATAAATATTCCAAGATACCACTTGTATGAGTTATCCAGATTAATCAAATTTAGAGACAGAAAGCAGAATGATGGTTTCCAGAGGCTGTGGGAGGAGAGAATGAAGTTATTTTCTAATGAATACAGTGTTTCAAAACTGTAAAACGATTTCTTTCTTTTTTTTTTTTTTTTTGAGACAGAGTCTGTCTCTGTCACCCAGGCTGGAGTGCAGTGGCACTATCTTGGCTCACTGCAAGCTCCGCCTCCCGGATTCACGCCATTCTCCTGCCTCAGTCTCCCGAGTGGCTGGGTCTACAGGCACCCGCCACCACACCCGGCTAATTTTTTGTATTTTTGGTAGAGACGGGGTTTCACCATGTTAGCCAGGATGGTCTCCATCTCCTGACCTCGTGATCTGCCCGCCTCAGCCTCCCAAAGTGCTGGGATTACAGGCGTGAGCCACCGTGCCCGGCCTCAAAACTGTAAAACTTCTGACAAACTTGTCCAACCTGCCTTATTTTGTTGTTGTTGTTCTTTTTTTGTTTGTTTATTTGTTTTAGGCTTTTAGCAGCCTGAAGCCATGGTTTTTAGTTTCTGTCTCTAGTGATGAGTGGAAAAGAGGGATGAGGAAGGGGCTTTACTGGCCCATCCAGAAACAGAAACTGAGAACCCATGACTGTATTCTCTCCCTTGGACATCTCTGTGAGAACAAAACAAGCTAAACACATGAGAAACTCTTTGGGATCTAAGGCTATGCAGAGAGCTTAACCTGATGATCCAAAGGAACAATTTGATAAATTTAACTACATCAAAATTAGAAATGTTTGCTTGGTGATATATAGTTAAGAGACTGAAAAGACAAGCTACAGATGGGGAGAAATATTTGCAAACAACATGACTGACAAAGGACTGACATCTAGAATTTGCAAAGAACCCTCAAAACTCAACAGTAAAAAACCAAATAATACAAGTAGAAAATGGGCAAATGACAGGAAAAGAGAGTTCACCAAAGAGGATATAGAGATGGCAAATTCGCATGTGAAAAGATGTTAAACATCACTAGCCATTAGGGAAATATAAATTAAAACCACAACGAGCTATCACTACATCCCCGTCAGAATGGTTAAAATAAAATAAACAGTGACACCACCAAATGTTGGCAAATATGTGGAGAAATTGGATGATTCATACATTGTTGATGGAAATACAAAATAGTACAATCACTTTGGAAGACAAGTTGACAGTGTCTTAAAAAGCTAAGCATTGCAAATACTGGGCAACCCAGAAGTTGCACTCTGTATGGTTACCTGAGAGTAAATAGAAGTGAATAGAAGTGACTCACCCACCTTGAAAAAAAAAAAAGAAATAACTCAGCTGGGTACGGTGACTCACACCTGTGATCCCAGAACTCTGGGAGGCTGAGGTGGGTGGATCACCAGGCCAGGAGTTCAAGACCAGCCTGGTCAAAATGAGACCCTGTCTCTACTAAAAATACAAAAAAAAAAAAAAAAATCAGCTGGACATGGTGGCACACGCCTGTAATCCCAGCTACTCAAGAGGCTGAGGCAGAAGAATTGCTTGAACCTGGGAGGCAGAGGTTGCAGGGAGCCGAGATTGCTCCACTGCACCCCAGCCTGGGTGACAGAGTGAGACTCCATCTCAAAAAAAATAAAAAATAAAAAATAAAAATAACTCATCAACAGCAGTAACTCCCATTGAGCACATGCTCTGCCAGACACTGCACTCATCACATTACCTGTGTTATCTCATTTAAACTTCCTAACAACCTTCTTGTCTGGTGTAGACTATTTTTTAAAATTTAACTTTTATTTAAACTTCCTAACAACCTTCTTGTCTGGTGTAGACTATTTTTTAAAATTTAACTTTTATTTTAAGTTCAGGGGTACAGGCGCAGGTTTGTTGTATAGGTAAACTTGTGTCGTGGGGATTTGTTGTACAGATTATTTCATCAGCCAGGTATTAAGCCTAGTGCCCATTAGTTATTTTTCCTGATCCTCTGTCTTCTCCCACCCTCCAGCCTCCGAAAGGCTTCAGTGTCAGTTGCTCCCCTCTATGTGTCCATGTGTTCTCATCATTTAGCTCCCCCTTATGAGTGAAAACATGAGGCATTTGGTTTTCTGTTCCTGTGTTAGTTTGCTAAGGATAATGGCCTCCAGCTTCATCCATGTTCCTGCAAAATAACATGATGTCCTTCTTTTTGGTGGCTGCATAGTATTCCATGGTGTAGACTGTTATTATCACCACTCCACTTTCAGGCTGAGGCTGTTGTTCAAGGCCACGCAGTTAGTAGGTGGCAGTGCCAGGATTTGAACCCAGGTAAAAGGAGTACGCACCTTAATCCTCGCCTTGTTATCCTCAGCCATCTCACAAGCGAGTAAACAGAGGCGAGGCGAGGATAAGCCAGCTGCCTCAGGCCACATTGCTGGGAAGCCGAGAGGCTGAGATCCAAGGCCACGCTGCCCTGCGGCTAGGGTCCCGGTTGCTAGTTCTCGTGCCTACCTTTCTCCAACATTCCCAGGCCTCTTTCACCCCGTCCCAGGGGCGCAGGCACCACCCTTTTCTTCCAGGAGGAGCAGGGAGAGGGCGGGTTCCCCAGCGCAGTCCCCTCCCCGACCCTCCCCCAGGCTTTAAGCCGGCGCCGGGGCCAGGCGGGGCAGTCCCGGGCCGGCCCGCTCCGCGCGGAGATCGCGCTGATGGCGGCGCTAGCGGCAGCGGCCAAGAAGGTGTGGAGCGCGCGGCGGCTGCTGGTGCTGCTGTTCACGCCGCTCGCGCTGCTGCCGGTGGTCTTCGCCCTCCCGCCCAAGGTAACGCCTCCTCCGCCTGTGCGCCCCCGGTCCGCCACAGGCGGGATCTTCTCCCAAGCCTCCAAGTTGGGAGACCGCTGAGGTCCCAGTGTAGACAGGCTCTAGCAGACCCCCTCGCCCTCCCTCCCTTGCACCTGCCGCGGACCGCTGTGAACGCTCCTAACGCCTCTTCCCTCTTCCCAGCTGCTCCTTAGAGCTTGAGTCCCACTCTGCCTTCTGGATCTCACTTGGGAATAATTTCGTTTCGTTTCAGAGACAGGTTCTCGCCTGTCACCCAGGCTGGAGTGCAGTGGTGTGATCATAGCTCACTGCAGCCTCCAACTTCTGGACTCAAGCGATCCTCCTTCCGCAGCCTCCCTAGTAGCTAGAACTACAGGTGCATGCCCAGCTAATTTTTTTTTTTTTAAATAGAGATAGGGTCTCGCTATGTTGTCCAGGCTGGTCTCGGTCTCCTGGAATCAAGACATTCTCCCACCTTGGTCTCCCATATGCTGGGATTACAGGTGTGAGCCACTGTGCCTAACAGAATTCTTTCTTTCCTGAGGTCTAATTCTGTGCTTGATGCTGTGTTTCACATTTCACTTGACAGTCACAGTGAACACTTACTGTGTGCCACGCTGTTTGACCTGGGGCAAGTCACTTAACCTCTCTGAACTTCAGTTTACTCATGTGTAAAAATGGGAGAAATGGTAATGCCCACCAATAGGGCAATATATGTAAATCTCTTGTAACTAAACCTGGTACAGAATAAATGTCTAATAAGCAGTGGCTGGTCTTTTTCTGCACCAGGTCCTTATATGATGAGGACGGTAAGATTCATGAGTGCTTACTAGGGTTGAGGATTTGCTTTTTGCTTATAACTTTATTTAATCATTTCAATGCCTCTCAGAGGGGAAAGATTATTTGACCCGTTTTCCAGAGGAGAAAACCAAGGCTCAGAGAGAGAAAGTGACTTGCTCAGAGTCACACAGCAACTGACTGTGTCGGTATTCAGTCCCTGGCTTGTTGGAATCCAGAACCCTAGCTGTTTTCAGTCTCCCTGAGGAAGTAACACCTATAAGATCAAAGACCGCAGGTGGAGTTCAGGAGTCATAACTGAAATCAACACTAGTAGGGGCTGGAAGGAGATGGTACCACAGGTCCCTTTTGGGTCCTTCACCTGTGCCCACCCCAGCCAGGGCATCATGAGAGGGCACTAGGCTTATAAGATAAGGCTTCTACCTCCAAGAAGTTGCTTCACCGTCTCTCAGTGAGATATTAAATGTTCACAAAAATAAAAGTAAAGAGGAGGTGTAATTTAGGGTGCATTACCCAGCACCGATCAGCTGAGACCAGGGAGGTTCTCCTGGAAGAAGGAGCCCTCCGTGGGCACATGCAGTAAGAAAGTGACACCAGGTGGTTCCAAGGAGACCCAGGGCTAACACAGAGCAAGTTCAATAGTGTGGAATTATCTAAGCTATTCGACTTGCTCAACATGAAAGAGAAAAACACAATAAATGATGGAATAAAGATGAGGTCACCTTTTCAAAAACCAGCCTACCCCAGGCCACTTTCTGACCTGTGGATCTTAACATCCTGGACCAATCTCCTTTCCTCTTTGGGTTTTGCTTCCCCGTAAACTGGAGCAATTACACCGCTAGCTTCTGGGATTGATGGGAGAGGTCGAGTAAGGCTTTGTGAAACATCTTTGGTGGAAGTGTAGGTGGCTGAGCCTTGACTGGTTGCTGTCTGCAAGGCCCTAGGCAGAGCTCTCCGGCAAAAAGAGACAAAACACGGGGTCTCTATTCTCAGCAGGGGTCACGATAGCTTCTCTCTGCTCTGTTCTCTAGCAAGAGCATGAACCCAGGAGCAGATCCAAGGGTTTTGGGGCCTGGAGCATAGACTTGAGGGGGTCTCTTTAAGAAAATGAATACAGATTTACAAATATGAGATTCGGCACAAGGCTTGGGAGAGGCTCTGAAGCTTAAGCTTCACAAAGTATCCTCTTTCTGTCTGAACCCCAACATGCACAATTGAATGGAAGGCAGGGAGAGATAACAGGGAGAGCCCCTGGGATGTAACCCCCCATGATGGTGCTAAGCCTGATGAGGAAAGTGTTTTATTGAATGCTTAGCTCTTACAATGTGCTAGGGGCCATGCTAGGAGCTTGTCAGGCTTGTCCCATGTAAGGCCCACAACAACCAGAGAGGTAGCTGTTATTTGCATCCCTATTTGACAGATGAAGAAATGGAAGCTCAGCAGGGTTAGGTGACTTGCCTAAGGGCACATAGCTGCTACAAAACCAGAATGTTGAGTCTGTACTTTGTGTGTGTGTGTGTGTGTGTGTGTGTGTGTGTGTGTGTGTGAGATAGGGTCTTGCTCTGTCACCCAGGCTGGAGTGCAGTGACACAATCTCGGCTCACTGCAATCTCCACCTCCCAGGCTTAAGCCATCCTCCTGTCTCAGCCTCCTAGAAGGCTGGGACTACCAGCTCCTGCCACCACACCTGGCTAATTTTTATATTTTTAGTAGAGATGGGGTTTCACTATGTCACCCAGGCTGGTCTCAAACTCCTAGACTCAAGCGATCCACCAGCCTCGGCCTCCTAAAGCGCTGGGATTACAAGCAAGAGTCTGTACTTCTTTCTAACTGCTGTGCCTTACATGCTCTTCCTAGTGATAATTCAATACAAACCACTCCTTTGTTCCCTACAGTTCCCTTGTGGGGACCCTTTATATGGCTCTAGATGTCACTGCCTCTTTAAGTGGTTGATGAACCAGGGCCTCCTCCCAGGAGGCAGGTCTGGCCCTTTGGAGGACCTTAGCCTCCCTCAAAATCTCTATTGGCATGCCTGAAGCCCCCTCTCCCATATAACAATATTTATATGACTATCATTATTAGATTCTCTGACATTAAGAATAGACGTGTTTCTCAATCTAATATACAATGTGAATAAAAAGTATCCTTAGAAAACACCACTGTCTTTATTGATCTGGGACATATATTTAACCCATTTCCCATTTAGAAAAAAAAAAAAATGTGCAGCTCACTGCCAGTGCAGTATTCTCGGGGCAAAACGGGAAATGGGTTAAAGCAAGCACAGTAGATTTGCTATGCACACGGAGCTTCAAGACAATTCTGGTCATCTTAACCAGTCACTCCGTGTGAGAGCCTCCCCAGACAGAGGCTGGTGGACTAACTTCAAAACATGCTTGCTGGGCAATTCAAGACAGGCATCCTCAGCGTCCACTCCAACATCAGATTGCCACTTCTTAGCCTCTTCCACATGGATATTCTGGCGCCACGAATGCAGGTTGTATTGTACACATGGGTTACTAACAAATTGCAAAATTGCAGATATCAGATCAGGAAAGATATTGGAGGTGCTTGGTCATTTGTCACTTACCAGGCAGTGTGGAGTAGGAGACAACCCCTCTTTGGGGCCTGGGTTTCCAGCTTGATGACGTCTCCTATCCACTGCTGCTTTGCTGTTCTAGGAGTCTGTGTGGTCGAGAGGGTTGGTCCTCATGCACCTGCCCTGGTGACTGGTGAGCTTGTCTTCGGGAAGGCTGGAGTCAATCTGCAGAGCAGCGCTGAAAGGGAACAATTCTTACATTATGTCCTCTGGCTCAGAAATGCTGTCAGCAGGGGTGAAAAGGAGTGGGATGAGCTCTGGAATGCATGGCTGCCACTTCCAGCACCACTGGGGATCCTAGCTCTTGCTATGAAGAGTGCTGGGGGCTCAGGAAGTTGGGATGCTACCCCAGGGACTACATCAGCGTTTTCCAAGAATGGCCATCCTGGGAGTTAGAGGTTTGGGGAGCGATCTTAGCTAGCGGACACAGATGGGACTGTTATTAATAAAATAGGCTTGCAAATAAGCTCTAGCCCCACGTTTGCAGAAAAGCCTTGCCCCCTTTCTTGCCTTATGCCCCCTGAGAGCAAATTAAATGATACTGACCACCTGTCCAGGAGGAGTTCTTAACACTGGGGACTCACAGGTGATTCTAAAGATGCTCTGAGAAGGAAGAGTTTAAGGATGTTCTTGGCAAGGCTGCTACAGAGTGTTGTACATGTTGTGCACTGCACAAGGTGCTTGAGGAGGTAAGTGAGGCTGAACTCACCTGCATTCCACATGCCAAGCTGTGCACCCTTGTGCAAAGCTTGGTTCCACCTGAGGAAGGGCCTTTTATTCTAATTTGCACAAAGGTGTCACGTTGGCCAACAACAGATTCGCCAGGGTAGGGATCTTTTGGGGGGATGGTAGTACACCTGTAAGGCCAGAGGCCCCGTTTCTTGCGTTTGCCTAATTTGTGGGCAGGTAGATGACCAGGAAGATGGTCCTTTCATTCCCAGTTTTAAGGCTTTGGAATCAGAACTGCATTCGCATTCCACATACTTGCTGGGCAAGTCATTTTATATTTCTGGCCTTAGTTTCTTCATTTATAACAGAGCCATAATGTTATATTCCTTCTCAGTTATTTTCTGGCCTCAAGGAGTTAATACATTGTGCCTGTACTATAAATTCTTAGTTTTTTATGTAATGCTGAAAATATGTTTCAGTTCTCCCATTTTGCAGATGATGAAATTGAGGCTCAGATAAGTTAAATGATGGAGGGAACATGGACGTTAGAGTTGAGAAGACCTGGATTTGTGTCATGGCTCTGAAACCATGAAAGAGGGGGACCTGGGCTGGAGACCTTGAATTTCTGAGCCTGAGTCTCATTTGCGAAGTGGAGAGGACTCACACCCTCTCATTCTGTTACGAGAATTGGGGGGAGATACAGGAGGTGTCCAGAGCAGTGCCCAGCGTATAGTGGGAGTTTATAATTAGAGCAATAGCCACACATTTTCCTCACATTTACCAAATGCTGTTTTACATGCGTCTCAAATTTCAACTCACTTACTCTTCACATCAGATGTAGGAGTAAGTGAGTCAAACAATAATTATCCCCATTTTTAGAGATGAGGAAAGTGAGGCACAGAAAGGTTAAATTCCCAAGGTCACGCAGCTACTAAACACTACTTCGGTCACTCCTCCTCCTTCTCTCTTGGTCCTGGATTTTGGAAGTGAGGGTGGCCAGGGTTCAGAGAGGCCCTTGAGTTTTCCCCAGTAGAGGTTTTCCAGAAAAAAACTGTAAGTCCAGCTGTGCGGATTGCGCACCTTCTCCGGCCAGACACTGCCTGCTGCTTTTAACTTCTGTCATCTCATTTGAGCCTCAGGGAGCTCAGACAGGGAGTTTTCCCACAGGCACCCCAGAATGGAGTGAGTCTGGTTCGCTTTCCATCATCCAAATACCCACTCACATAATTTTTGCCAGAGTCCCTCACCACTCAATATTATTTACTTAATTACATTCCTGTTATTTATTCTTTTTACATTAATGTCTTACTGCCCTCACCTTTAAAAAAAACACTTAAATGCAATGACTTTAAAAGATTTTATGCGGGCCGGGCGCGGTAGCTCAAGCCTGTAATCCCAGCACTTTGGGAGGCTGAGACAGGCAGATCACGAGGTCAGGAGATCAAGACCATCCTGGCTAACCCGGTGAAACCCCATCTCTACTAAAAAATACAAAAAAACTAGCCGGGCAAGGTGGTGGGCGCCTATAGTCCCAGCTACTGGGGAGGCTGAGGCAGGAGAATGGCGTGAACCCGAAAGGCGGAGCTTGCAGTGAGCTGAGATCCGGTCACTGCACTCCAGTTTGGGCGACAGAGCGAGACTCCATCTCAAAAAAAAAAAGAAAACAAAAAAGATTTTATGTGGGTATCAGATATGGAAAACCAGGATCATCATGGATGATTAGGAGAAGAAAACTAAGAATAAATAGGTAAATATTTAATGCTGATTAATACTGGGTACATACTGCCTGGTTGAAGCTGTGGACCTGTGACCTGCCCTCCCTTTGTTGCAAAGGGAGGAATATCATCAAGTGAGGCATTAAAGACAAATTAGTACCAAACTGAGACTTTGCTTTGGAAATAATGAGAGGGAAAGAAGAATTAGAAGGGAGGTAACCTCAGTGTTCCACCCAAAGTCTTCTGGAGTTGGCTTTTTATGCTTCAAGAAATATTGGACCCATAGCCTGGAAATGTGCCTTGTCTGGGGATGCTGAAGTTGACTCACACCCCCAGCTCCTCAGTTTCCTCATCTGTACACAGATGGCCTTCTTGCCACCATGAAGCTTGGTGGCAAGTTAAGTAAAGGAAGTCTGTGGCACGTGGCTGGCTGAACAGTGACCCACCAAAGATGTCGGTGTCCGAATCCCCTGAACCAGTGAATGTTACTTTCTATGGAAAAAAGGGGCTTTGCAGATGTGATTAGGTGAAGGATCTTGAAACAGGGAGATTATTGGGTAAAGGATCTTGAAACAGGGAGATTATCGTGCAGTATCCAGGTGGACCTGATGTAATCCACAAGGGGCTTTCTGAGAGGCAGGCAGGAGAATTTGAAGTCAGAAGGTAATAGCATGATGGAAGCAGAGGGAGAAAAAGCAATGTGATGTGGGGCTGTGAGCTAAGGAATGCAGGTGGTCTCCAGAAGCTGGAACAGGCAAGGAATGGATTCTCTCTCCTGGCGCTTCCAGGAGGAACCAGCCTGGCTGACACCTTGACTTTAGCCTAGTGAAAATGATTTCAGAATTCTGGCCTCCAAAACTCTAAAAGAATACATTTGTGTTTCTTAAGCCACTCCATTTGGGGTCATTTGTTAGAGCAGCAAGAAAAGATGAATACATGGCAAAACCACCCCACCAGACTGGTTCTCCTAGGAGCGGTTGGGAAGTTTAGCCCCTTGTCTGCCTCTCAATTTTGATACATATATTGCCTATAATTCCCAGATGTGTCCCATCATGTGGGCCCCGTATTCCTGGGGTGCAAACCCTGGTGTTCAGGAGAGAGCCTGGCTTCGTCAAAAAGGTTCCAGGCTTTTGGTTCATTTGGATATGAATTCATCCCTGGCCTCTGCCCTGATGAGCTGTGTGATGCAGGAAGAGTGTCTTCACCTCTCTGAACCCAGTTTCCCAGCTGACAGATGGAAATGTCCACAGTCTTTTCCTCACAGGATTTTACAATGAATACATAAGTTCATAGATGCAAAACATGTGTCTCAGAGGACATGTAAATTTTATTTTATTTTTTGGCAATTTAACCTTTACACATGCTTTTCTGGGTGGGACCTTTGAAACTGATTTGGAAAAAAAATGGAGATGCTGGTAGCATTTGGTGCGAAGGACTATGTTGAAATTGTCAGTCCCGTGCCTCAGTTTTCTCATCTGGAGATTGGGTCTGATCATTTTTCAACCTCATAGTGTGGGGAGGAAATGGGTTCATATGTTTCAGGCACTTAGTGGAGTGCTGGCTTGTAGCTAGCACTCAGTAACTGTCAGCTATTATTGTTACAGTTGCCATCGTAACATTTCAGAGCAGGTGAGCATTCTTAGTTTAACCACCACAAAAGGGAAACTGAGGCCCAGAAAAGGAAGTTAATTTTCCAAAGGCTTCAGTGAGGGGTGGGGCAGGAATGAGCACTTCCATCCCCTTCTCCAGGGAGTACCTTGTCTCAGGCATTGGTCATCAATGTTTTTATTTTAATTAATTAATTAATTATTGTTGAAACAGGGTTTTTCTCTGTCGCCCAGGCTGGCGTGCAGTGGCGTGATCCCGGCTCACTGCAGCTTCTGCCTCCTGGGCTCAAGTGATCCTCTCACATCAGCCTCCCAAGTGGCTGGGACTACATGCACACATCACCATGCCTGGCTCATTTTTGTATTTTTTGTAGAGATGGAGTGATGCCATTCAACTGGTCTCAAACTCCTGGGCTCAAGCTATCTACCCCTCTCAGCCTCCTAAAATTCTGGGATTACAGACACGAACAACTGTGTCTGGTCTCATCAATGTTTTATGCTAAAGACATTTCATTTAATCTCTGATGGCTAACTTCTAGATGACAAATGAGGGGGGTCGGAGGTCAAGCTCACTTATTTCTATTCAGATCATAGCTAGCTCTCAAAAAGGTTAAGGACAACTCATGCTTATTAGGCGTGTGTGTTTATTAGGCGCTCTGGTCCCCATTTCCTTGCTGATCCCATCTTCCAACCCCACTCCACCTCTCACGCCCTCTGCTCCCACCACTCTGGCTTTCTTACTGCTCCTTAATCCAGGGACAGGGACAGGCTGCGACTCACCATAAAGCTCTGGGGTCAGGCTGGCTAGCTGGGAAGGCTTCTTGTCTCTGACTGGCTTTGCACTTGGACTGGACGTGGTGAGATGAAGAGAGGAAAGAAGGGTGCTCCTGGATAATGGGAAGAGCAAGAGGCCAGGAGCAGGAAGAGTCCTGAGGGCAAGGAGTTCATCTTCCCAACTCTTTAGATGCAGACTTCCAGTGCACAGCGACCCAGGAGGGCAGAAACTGGCAAAAGCAACCATAGACTGAGAACCTACTAAGCGCCAGGTGTTGTGCTGAGTACTTCACATACATTGCAGCCAATGCTTAGAACATCCAGACAAGGGAGGCCTATGAGGAGGCAACCAAGGGTCAGCACAGTGCAGTGTTGTACCCCAAGGTCCCCAGCTGGCGAGTAGAATTTAAAATGACACCCATGCTCACAGCTGTGGCCCCAGGGCCCTGTGTCACCCAGCTGCTGCCCACCTGTCCCCTTGTGTCTGTTTTAATGGTAACGAAATTTGTTTTAATCAGGTATGATAAACACACAGACACAGGAATCAGCATCATTAAAGGTTTTCTACTCACATGGCCCTAGAAGCAGGAGGCATATCAGGCCACACAGGGCCACACAGGGAAGCAGCAGCATCTGTCGGGAGGCAGGGGAATAAGAGGAAACGTGGGCATGAGCCTTTACTGTGGGCCATATGTTCGGGCAAGGCAGGGTGGGCAGGTTTAGGATTGGCTAGTTAGTTTGAATCATTTCAGTGGCTCTGGGGCATAGGGGCTTCCCCTAGTTGTCTTGTACCTGGCTCTGGGGTGATTACGGCAGGTGGATTCATGTAAGAGCCCTCAAAAAGAGGTGGTAGGGAGTACGGGGTCTGGATTGGTTGTTTCGCATATGAAGGAACGCTTGCAGGCTAGTAGTTCATTATTTCTAGGAATGTGCTAGCCCTGGGACGGGGCAGTCCCTCCGGGGTCTCAGAGCCTCAAATACAGAAATTAGAAAACATGATTTTACAGCTTCCCATGCCCTTCTCTTTTCTCACTGTGCCCCAGCCTCAGGGGCCTTCTTTTGGTTCTTCAAAGCTGCCAGGCTCGCTCCTGCCTCAGGCCCTTTGCACTTGCTTCCCTGGACCACTCTTGCCCCAGATCTTCCACAGCTGGGTGCTTCTGTCATTTAGGTCTCGGCTGCAATGATACCTCCTCCTAGGAGTCCTCCTTGATTCCTGCTTCTCAAGCACACCTGCCCTCTTCATCCTACAAATTGCTCTTTAAAACAGCTTGCTGTTTTGTTTCCTTCATGGCATTCATCCTGGTCTGAAACGATCATATCTTTGTCTAGTGACTTCCTCTCCCCCTTGACTGTGAGTGACCTCAGAGCAGGTTTATGTCTATGGTGTGCTCTACAGCAGCCCTGTACCCTGAGTAGTGCCTGACATATAGTAGGTGCTCAGTAAAAAAGTATTCATTCCATGAATTTGGATTTGAACACAGGTTCTGAAATCAGAACCTGTACAGGGTCTAAAACCCCAGACTACCTCCCAGTTTGCGTAACATTCGAGCAGGAATCAGGGTTTCCAGCCCTTTCTATTTTGAGCTGGGAAGACTGAGGCCCAGAAGGGGACTAGAGAGACTTTGCTAACCTCTCCAAGCCTAGTGGACCAAGATCCCTCATCTGTGTCCCTCCATGCTCTCCCTACATGGTTTGACCCATTGCCCCATCCCTCAAGTGGGCACATAGACCCGCTGATCCCACAACAATTCCTCTGAGGTCCAGCCAACTTTCCACTTTCCCGGAGCTCCTGCCAGTTGTGTAAACAGGCTGGCGTGACTTCCAGTGATGCAGCAGAGAGCAAGATCGTGTTTCCTGACCCAACTCAACAGGACAGTGCCCTCTGGACTGATGAGCAGAATTCTCTGACACCGTCAGACCTTGAAGACATGAAGTCAGCACCCTAGCTAGGGGCAGACCTGGCCACGGCCTAGAACAAGTCAGACACGTGTGTCCAAACTGCTGTCTTCAGCTGAGATGCACTGGAGACTTTGGAAGAGCCACATGAGGTCACACCACTTCCTGGCAAGTCATTTCCCTCCCCTGAGCCTCAATTTCTTCATCTGCAAAGTGGGCATAATGATACTCACCTGCTGGGAAGACGCAAAGGTGCTGACACATAGTAGGTGCTTAATAAAGGATTGCTGCTGTTGCTATTATCTGCAGAGAGTCCAAGCTCTCTGCTGTGTCTGCTTGTCCTTGGAACTCATATGATGAGGGACAGCCATGGGAAGGTGCCTGTGGTGCTGGTGGAGCACCCATAGGCAGAACACAACAGTCAGCCCCAGCTAGAAAAAGACATTGGAGCAGAGCCGGGGAGGCCGGGAAGCCCCTACCTTGCCGGTCAGCCTGGTGAAGTCCCTTCCCTACCCTTTTAGCTCTACTCTCCTGCGGGACCTTACCAGCCCTCTTCGCCGACAGAGGACTTTGATTTCCACTGTACTCAGCTCCCCTACAGGAAAGTGCCGATACCTGGGAGGTTGTAGGATGTGACCTCAGCTTTGTTGATGTCCTGGGCCACATCACATGCCTTATTCTTGCACTCTCCTCTGTCCCCGGAGGAGACTTCAAAAGAGCCACAGCCAGCACCTCTCTAGCATCTACTGAGTGCCAGGCATGGTTCTAAGCATTCATGATATGCTGGTGAGCTTTTTTATGTTCATTGTGGCTCTGTGGGCTGTTACTGTTATTATCCACATTTGCAGATGAAGAAACTGAGGACCCAGGTGGAGCTAGGATGATGGTAAACATAAGAGAAACTGTGGGAATTCGGGCAAGTGACGGAACTGTTTCCGTTACTGGGAAGTGGCTGAGGTACGATTCAGACCTCACCATTCTGGCTCCAGGGTCTGTGTTCTCAGCCACGCAGTATGACCCAGGGGTGATGGACCCATTTTACAGATGAGGAGGTTGAGGCTCAGAAAGATTAAGCCATTTGCCCAGCATCTCATAGCCATTGACAGAGTAGTCAGGTTGGCGCTTGAGCCTAGGTCTGCCTTGTTGAAAACCCACACTCCTTTGTGGTTCAGTGGAGGCCAGCAGGGAAGGGAGCAGTTGTGCTGGACGGGGAAGGTGGGACATCAAGACAGGCTTCCCAGAGGACGGTGACGTCATCCAGACACTGGAGTGAAAGTTTAGAAGTCTCAGGGGCTTTCTGAAGCTTGGAGTTTATGGAGACAAGAACTAACACAAGTGATCACGCAGTGGTGGGTAGGAGCTTGGGTTCGGTTGCTTGGTTCCAACCCTGGCTTTTTTTTTTTTTTGAGACACACTCTCGCTCTGTTGCCCAGGCTGGAGTGCAGTTCACTGCAACCTCCGCCTCCCGGGTTCAAGCAATTCTCCTGCCTCAGCCTCCCAAGTAGGTGGGATTACAGGCACCCACCACCACGCCAGGCTAATTTTTGTATTTTTAGTAGAGACGGGGTTTCACCATGTTGGCCAGGCTGGTCTCATACTCTTGACCTCAGGTGATCCGCCCCCCACTTGACATCCCGAAGTGCTAGGATTACAGGCGTGAGCCACCACCCCTGGCCCCAATCCTGGCTTTTTAACCAACTGTGTGACCTTGGACCAGTTACCTAACCTCTTTGTGCCTCAGTTTCTTCATCTGTAAAATGGGTATAATAATAATAGACGATGCTTGTAAAGAGCTAAAAAAAAAATAAGTTGGCTAGCTTCAGGTTCAAAGCACCTACTGTGTCTCAGTCCTTAGAGGATATGCTTTAAATCAGTGAGTCTTTCAGCTAATTTGCTCCCAGGAGACGTGTGGCAATGTCTGGAAGCAATTTTGATTCTCACAGTGGGAGTAGGGTGCTACTGGCAGCTGATGGGTAGAAGCCAGGGATGCTGCTAAACACCCTTCCATGCACAGGACAGCCGCCCACAGAGAATCCTCAGACCCCAAATGTCAGCGGTGCCACGGCTGAGAACCCCTGCCCCAAATGCATTCATTCCTTTGATCTGTCTGACATGCGGAGGCAGGCATGGTCCAGAGTTCCATTTTGCTGATGAGGAAACTGAGGCCTAAAGAGAGGCATGCTAGCCTATGAGCACACAGCCTGGAAGCAGAGGGCCTGGCAGGAAGGAGAGGATTTGGAAATGGAGGGCGTTCCAGGCAGGAGAAAGGCACTCCTGCCCTCAGGGCCTCTCAGAGGCCAGCTCCAGGCTTCACTGGACGGAGCTGACGGCTCCTCTGTCCGCAGCAGTCAGGACAGCCGCCTTTCCCTTGCTAGGGAAATAACAAAAGAGGCCCTTGTTTGCCGCCACCCACAGCCCCGCTTCTGCCCTGCGTTTTACCATGCCTCCCGCACCTTTCTCTCTCGACAAGCTGAAAGCGCTGGCTCTGGGGGCTTAGGGGTGAGGGGCAGAGCAAAGGAACATTCTTGCAGCTCCTCTTATTAACCAATCCCTGCCCCAGCCTGCAGCCCCACTCAGACTTCTCCGGAAAGGGCTGGAACCAGTCAGCAAAACTTCTCATGGTGCCTGAGTTGGGCATTTTACACTGCAGAGTGCCCCACCGCAAGTGTGGGCAGCTCACTGGGCAGCCAGTCCTGCTCTGCCAGTGTCTGGGATCAGAATCATGGGACGTCCAGGCCTGGGGAGCCCTGCCAAGGCCTGGCTCTCACCTTTCATTGGGGTTGATAGGGGAGACTAAGGCCTGTTCTGAGGACATTCTCACCCCCACTAAACCACACATCAACTGCTTCCTGCTTTTGACTTTTTTCTTGCTGTGGAACCTGTACTTCTCCAGACCTTGGCTTCCCCTTCCTGGAGAAGGAGCCTGCCTCACCTGGGGTGGTATGTCCCCAGAATCACCTCCTGGGGGTGGAGGAGGAGGGACAGCACCATGAGAGCATGAACCCTAGCACCAGCCTTCCTGGACTCCAGCTTTGCTCTCCCACTTCCTGGCTGTGTGACCTTGGGCAAGTTACTTAGGCTCTCTGTGCCTCAGTCTCCTCTTCTGTAAAATGAGAATACTGATCGGGCCTACCTCATAGGAATGTTGTGATGATGGGTTCATATGCCCAGAGTACTTAGGGGTGTACCTGGCCTGGAACAGGTGCTGGGTCAGTGTTTGCTATCGTTAGTAGTAGTGGTAGTGGTGTTACTTGCCTTACAAATGAGCTCTTGGCTCTGGGGTCTGGAAGGGCATTATAGGGGATGAGGTTTGTTCTTGAATCCTCTTGACATCCTCCTTTTACTCACTGTGTGGGTTACTGGGTTCTCTGAGCCTCCATTTCCTCCCCTATAAAATGGAATAAAGCTCATCTCCTAGGGGCTGCGGGATTAACTGAGATAATGCTTATTCAGAGAAAAATCTCAGTGAGGGTTCCCTTGTCATTATTATTCTTGGCCAAAATCCCAAATTCCCAGATGCCTGAGAAGTGAGGGACTGTGAGCGTGGAGGCGCATTGTCAAAAGGGGCTTGGAAACAGGCCAGGCCTTTCCAGCAGGGATGGCTTCCCCCAGGACCAGCTTCCCCTTCACTCACTGGTTTCCCAACTGCGCCCCCTCCCAGGATGCCTGGGGCAGGACCAGCTGGACCCAGGTGGAGCTGGGATGATGGTAAACATAAGAGAATTGAAAATGTCAGGCCGGGCGCGGTGGCTCACGCCTGTAATCCTAGCACTTTGGGAGGACGAGGCGGGCCGATCACGAGGTCAGGAGATCGAGACCATCCTGGCCAACATGGTGAAACCCCATCTCTACTAAAAATACAAAAATTAGCCAGGCATGGTGGTGGGCACCTGTAATCCCAGCTACTCAGGAGGCTGAGGCAGGAGAATCACTTGAACCCGGGAGGCAGGGGTTGCAGTGAGCCCAGATCACACCACTGCACTCCGGCCTGGGTGACAGAGTCTGTCTCAAAAAAATAAAAATAAAAAAATTGTCAAGGGTGGAGCAGAGCCCAGGGCCCAGGACAAGTGGGAGCACAGAATGTGGGCTCAGATGATCCAGGACAGAGCCGAGTTTGGCCAAGAACTTCCCTGCAAGTGAAAGCCAGGCACTTCCCTTGCCAGCCTCGGTTTTCTCATCTGTCCCATGGTCCCACCAGCCTCATGGGGCTGTGATGAGGAGCCAGGGAAACCAGGCACTTTGTCAACCAAAAAAGTGACCTCCAAATAGTGAGAGATTAATAGGGACCTTGTCCATCTTCTCCACCAATGCACCCAGTACCTGTTGCACAACAGGTGCTTAATCCCTGTGTCCTGAATGATTATGGAATCAAAAGGGATATTTCCTCAGTGTTCCCTGTGTGCCAGGTGCTACCCACAAGTGACTAATACAATCAGTCAAAAAATTTCAACTGGGCACCTGCTAGGTACCAGCTACTATTCTAGGGGGACATGGCAGACAGTCACAGTGAACCAGACCATCACAAATCCTTTCAGCTACGCAGCTGACATTCTAGAGAGGGATAAATAAGATCTATAGTATTGTTACCAGAAAGGGGTCCCAATCCAGACCCCAAGAGAGGGTCCTTGGATCTTGTGCAAGTAAGAATTAGGGGTGAGTTCACAGAGTAAAGTGAATTTCTTAGAGAAGCGAAAAAAAAAAAACGAATGGCTACTGCACAGGCAGAGCAGTGACATGGGCTGCTCAACTGAGCATACTTGTGGTTATTTTCGATCATCTGCTAAACAAGGGGTGGGTGATTCATGAGTTTTCTGGGAAATGGGTGGGAAGTTCCTGGAACTGAGGGTTCCTCCCCTTTTTAGACCATATAGGGTAACCTCTGGATGCTGCCATGGCTTTGATAAACTGTCATGGCACTGGTGGGAGTGTCTTTTAGCATGCTAATGCATTAGAATTAGCATATAATGAGCAGTGAGGACAACTAGAGGTCGCTTTCCTTGCCATCTTGGTTTCGGCCGGCTTCTTTGCTGTGTCCTGTGTCATGAGTTGGATCTTTGTGACCTGTATCTTGTGAAACCAGTCCTGCTGACCTCCTATCTCATTCTGTGACTTAGGCTGCCTAACCTCCTGGGAATGCAGCCCAGCAGGTCTCAGCCTCATTTTCCCCAGCCCCTGTTCAAGATGGAATCGCTCTGGTTCAGACGCCTCTGACAGTAGGTCCCGTGATGATAACTGCTATGGAGAACAAAAGCGGGGTAGGGTGGGAGTTGGGGATGAAGGTAGTGCAGTTGTAGAGTCCGGAAGGTGTCCTGGAAAAGGGAGCATTGGAACACAAATCAAAAGGAGGCGACATCTGAGCAAAGACCTGAAGAAGGTGAAGGAGCAAGCCCTGAGCCTCTATAAAGGAAGAACGTTCCAGGCATAGGGAACAGCAAGTGCAAAGGTCCCTTTGCATGGACCCGGATGTGCTTCTTAGCCTTGGTAGAGGATTTCTCTTGGATTCTCTCTCATCTAATCAGGCTGGGTCCTTTCCCTGGGCCTGCCATGTGTGCTCCAAATTCCTTTCCCTTTGGGGCCCATATATATGTGGTACCTGGAATCATTACCTTTATCTCCAAATGGCAGACCCGAAGTGATTTGCAGATCATTGGGAATAACCTTCTAACATAAAGAAGGGTGGGAGCATGGCAAGTGTCCAAGAAACAACAAGTGGCCTTCCTTGGTCCTCATAACAGCCTCTTTAGGAGACTGATCCTTGGTCCCCTGGTCACACAAAAACTAAACTGAAGAACCCAGATGGGATTTAAAGGTTTGTCCCACCCCAGTGCTTTCAGGAAGGGTTTCACTTCACATGGAGAAAGTCCTCCCATTAGCACCAGCTGCAAAGGTGTGGGAGAGGATGACAGTGGAAAAGGGAGGTAGAGGGGCCCTGAGGGGAGCTTTCGATGCACCCCACCACCCTGCTCCATGTTGGGAGATGAAAGAACCAGCCGGACAGTTGGGAAGAATGAGGCAAAGAGAGAGGATGGAGCTGCCCAAGGTCACACCGTGAATCAGCTTCTTTTCTCAGAACAATGTGTTCTACCCTCCTCAGGCTGAGTGAGGCCACCAGGAACTCCTGCATCCAGGGCAGCTCTCCCACAACCACCCTCCTGTCTGTCTCGTGAATGATTAGTGAGGCCTGGGCAGCCACAGGGTGTGAGCCACTGCAGGAACACTTTTAATGAATGGCTCCAGGAACTTGAACTTGTCACAACATCTGCTAATGAGTCCAGGGGTCTAACAGAGTCCACTGTAGGGGAGGGGTGAGGGGTGGGGCTCAGACATCTCCTGGAGCAAGTTTGCTGCCCTTTCTGTTTCCCCCATTGAGTCTTGTCCCCAGATGGACACAGGTGGCCCCTAGCTGCCTTCTTAGAGTGTTTGGGAGCATGGGACAAGGTAAGAGGGAGCCTCGGTTGGCAACCAGAGACAAGACTTTTGGGTGGCCTCAACTTCCGTCTGCATCACTGCTGGATTAACCCTCCACACCTCAGTCTCTCCCTCTGGAAAGTGGACGAAAATCAGTTCTGTTCACCCTCAAGACTGAATTAGCCCCCAGAGAGGATATGAAAATGCCTATCAAGCACCTTTTGTTGAGTGCCTGTCCTTTCATTTCCTCTAATAGAACCTACCAGAGCCTGGGAAGAGCTAAAGACACAATTACTACAAAGGGCTTTAATCAGCACCCACACATAGTAAGTGCTCAGTGAATGCCAGCCACTCCCTTCACCGTCATCTTCATCGCTGAGCCCTGGGGCTAGGGCCCATAAGATCAGGACCAGGGCCCTGGGCTAGACCACCATGGTAGGATCGTGGCTCTATCCCTTGCTAGATGTACCCACATGGGCAGAGAAGTTGCCGAACCTCTGTGTGCTTTATCATTTCTAAACAGGGTCATTGGGACACACAGGCGAGCTAATGCACCCCAAAAAGCATGGCTTGGTGCCTAAAGTGTAGTAAGCCCTCAATCAGTAGTTGCTTTGTTCTTCTTGTCTATGGTTTGCATTGAGGCAGAGGGCCTTGAACAAGTCACTTGAGCTCTCTGAGCCACAATAAACCAAGCCACCCATAAACAGTAGTTGCTGCTGCCTCTTGGGGCAGTGGGTAGAGTTTAACAAGGGAATTGCAGAACAGTGCCTGGCGTGTAGTAAGAGCTTAACACATGTAGCTATCTCGGATAGGAGTGGTATGGCACTGAGGCCATGAGGGAGAGTTGCCCCGGAGGCTCGGGGAGAAATGCCCGTATTGCGGGGCTGTCAAAGCACAGCCATGTCCACCTGCCTTTTGATCTTCCCTGGGCATTCTCTGAGGATGGCCTAATATGCATCTGAAATTACAGATGGAGACAGGGAGGCTCCAAAAAGCCAATAAGTCAGCCTGAAGCTGGTGGCTTCCAAGTGGTGGAGCTGAGATTTGCACCCAAGCTATGTGTCTTCTGGTGGGCTTGTTCCCCTGAGCCTTCACCTGCCTGCTTTAACCTCCTCCTTCTAAGTGGAGGTCTCATGCCAATGTTCTTCTTGGCCTTGGCAGAGAGGGTTTCTCTTGGGTTCTCTCGCTTCTTTCCAGGTTGGGTCCTTTCCCTGGGCCTACTGTATGTGCTCCAAATTTCTTTCCCTTTGGGGTCCGTATATATGTGGCAGCTGGAATCATTACCTTTATCCCCAAATGGTGGACTTGAAGTGGCTTATGGATCATTGGGATGAACCTTCTAACATAAAGAGGGCAAGGAATGTAACAAAGTAACAGCTGCCAGTAGTAGGTAACATTAGATATGTAAATCTCTAGATAGATAGATAGATAGATAGATAGATAGACAGATGATAGATAGATAGAAGGATGATAGATTGATAGATGATAGATAGATGATTGATAGATAGATAGATAGATAGATAGATAGATAGATAGATAGATAGATAGATAGATAGATCGATCGATCGATCTGGGTAGATAAAGAGCTAGATGATTGATTGATAGATAGATAGATAGATAGATGATTGATAGATAGATAGAT
>NC_045453.1:19403821-19436579 GCF_002776525.5 Piliocolobus tephrosceles | reverse complement strand
TCTATCTATTGAAAGAGAGAAAGGGAGGGAGGAAGGAAGGGAGAGAGTGAGTGAGAGAAAGAGAGAGAGAGAGATTACTCTGGGCCATGCATTGCACCCAGCATTTTACCTACATGAACTTATTTAATCCTTCCAACAATAATTCTCTGAGGTTGAAATTCTTATCATCATTATTATCATCACCCCCATTTTACAGATGAGGAAACCAAAGAGCAAAGTTAAGTCATTTGCTCTGGAAGCTATAGATGCAGGATTGGAACTCAGGCACTCTTGCACTGGATGCCAAGCTCATAACCCATAGTCTTCTCTACTTCTTGGCATCAGGTCTGGATTTCAACCTCCAGCTCCCAGCTCCCAGCTCCCTGTCCATGGCTCTTTTCCCTGATCCTGACAGCTTTTTTTTTTTTTTTTCCCCTTGGGGCTGGCCTTCTTCCAGGCAATGTCCCACTGTGGTGATTCTGTGATGCTGTAATTCCCATGTTATCCGTGTTTACTCATGGATAGGCTCAGAGTGGTGAAGCGACCCCAGTCCTGAGTGCCTGAGCCATGATGCTTCAAACCCTATGTAGCTCCAGAGGGTCTGGCACTGTGCAGGCTCAGTCCTGGGCGAGGGGATACCATGAAGTTTAAGGTTCTGCCTTGCTAGAGTTCAAAGTTCAGCACTTCACAGTCCCAACCCTGGACACTTCTGAGGAGTGGGACCCTAGTAGGCAGCAGGAGGGCACTGCTGTGGGCAGCTGGCGTCAGTTCTGTCCCCAAAGTTTGGGCCAGCCAGCTCTCTGCCTGGCATGGAGCTACCAATACCTGCCAAGAGCCTGGTCACTGCCCAGTGCCCTGACAAAAATGCCAGCTGCAGCCCAGCAGGGAGCTGGGGCAGGGGGAAGGGGACAGTGGTGGTGGAGACAGTGTCCTGAAAATTCCTTCCCCTGGGTCCCGGAAAACAGACCATTTCTCTTTCTTTCCTTTCCTACACGAAGAGGGCAAGTTGGGGGATGGTAGGAGAAAAGTTGCCTTGTGTATGCCTGGAAATCATTTCCCAGCTCAAAAATTAACCACCTGACATGGCATTTTTTCTCTCTCTCCACCCTCCTCTCACCCCTGCGTGTTTTGCTTGCAGGCGTTAATCCCCGTGGTCATGTATTGGCTAAGCCTGAGAAGCTGGGATTTCTTTGGGGAGGGGGGATTATAAGCCTTCCTCTAAGAAAGCCAGACCTTGGAGAGTATGAGTTGGGCGGGTGTGAGCAGGGCTGAGTTGGGAACCAAGGCTAGGACTAGGGTGGGCCACATGAAGCATTTGGAGAGCAAGATTGAAGGAGGAGCTCACTCAGGGTCATGCATGAGCCTCGCCCACGTGGCAGCCCTGCTCCCAACTCCCGCTGCCTGATAAAGCCCAGGGCACAATGGCCTTTCAATTAACTAAGAGAAAGCATGGCCTTAACTTGTACAATCTACCTCTGACTCACTGTGTGACCTCAAGGAAGCCACTTTCCTTTTCGGGACAACCATTTCCTCCATTGTATGGACTAAAAGTTAGATTAGAGCAGGGTTTCTCCACTTTATTCAGCACTGTGGACATTGACCCTATTGGAACAAATAATTCTTTACTGTAGGAGGTTGTTCTGGACACTGCAGGATGTTTAGCAGCATCCCTGCTCTGTACTCACTAGATGCCAGGAGCACCCTCCACCAGTCATGACAATAAAACATGTCCCCTGGGGGACAGAATCACCCCCTGTCAAGAACCATTGGATTAAATGATCTCAGCTTCATTCTGACTCTCATATTTCAAGATTTAAGAACACTATTTTTGAAGGCCAGCTTTATGAAATTGATCTAATTGTATTATTAATAATAATGTTATTTAATACAATATAACAATATATCATATTTATTGAGCTACTGTATGTATCAATCACTGAGTCAGTGGTTACCTTATATTAATAACTATCTCTCCAAGGAAGGTGCTATGATCATATGTCTGTGGCACACAAGGAAACTGAAGGTGAAGAGAGTTAACAGGCCCAGGATCAACAGCACTTTCTGATCACAGAATTACTAGGTGGGAGGCAGTTATGGTTTAAGTTAGTAGAACAAAGACTTTTTTATTCCATTCACCTTTCTGAAGCAGTCTCAAAACAGCCACAAAAGCAACAAAAGGAGAAGAATGTGCCATCTTTGATGAAAGAAGGAAAGACCACAATCCCACCTCACCAGCATATGAAGAAGAGCTGACAATGGCAGGAAACTTTGACCAAATTGCAGAAGGAAATCAAGAGTGGTGCATGCTTCTGCAGATCATGGGCAAGACGAGGAGTTCTCCAGAAGTGTTTTTGAACTCTGACATTTCCTAATACTGGCAAAGCCTGGAGCATGCATGTGGGAGAAGGGAGAGTTCCTGAGATGTATGTGACAGCACAGCATTCAGACGAACTGATTGAGGAGGCTCCAAGACTCTTGTCAAGAAGTGGGATGTTGGAATGGCACGTGGGAGAGAGATTGCGTATAGTGATCACCTGTATGGCTGTAAAGTTTCTAGTTTTCTCTCTTAGTCAAAGAGACATAAATGCTAAAGAGACATCAAAGAACTGTGACCTTCTTGGGACCTCACACTGAGTAAGGGGCTCCAGCTTGCTTAGAGGAGAGGCATGTTCTGGGTCCATGTTGGTGAGAAAGCATTATGAGATAGTCAACAGAGCCAATGTTTGGATACCTGTGGGCCAGCCCCTTTCCCCACACTTTCCTCCAACAAAGAACTGGTCTTAAAAGAATGACTGGTCTTAAAAGAATTCTGTAATAAGGAGCCAACATGAGATCTGCCAAAAAGAGAGCATGAGAAATAAAAAGCAAAGAAACATAAAATAGAAGGGATAAAAAAAGAATAAATACTAGAAGATTTATTTTATAAAGTGGGAGAAACTATTGGACAGATGTTTTTCTGTGAAATATATATTTTTTAAAATGCCTGCCTAAAACAAATCTCAAAATAAGAAACAAACAGGGCAAAGAAGAGATATTAAGAAGCAGAGGGGGGTGAAAAAACAGCACTCAGGAAGTAAGTGGAAGAGAAAAATAAAGCTATTCTCTTATAAATGCTGTATCAGAGCAAAATGGGGAAATATTAAAAACATAATCAGAGACATGATATGCAGGCTAAAAAGACTGAACAAAATGAAGTGGAAAAGAAAAGTAAGAAAGGATGAATGAAAACAATCAATATGGAAGACAAAGGAAATCCAACATCAGCATAATTGGTGATCCTAAAGAAGAAAATAAAACAGAAAACAATGTTGGGATCTTTAATAGAAGAACATTTCTCCAAAACAAAACTAAAACATATGCAGGTTGAAAGAGCTTACTGTCTTCCAGAAAAAGCTTATGGACACTCATCAAAACAAATTGTGGTAACATTAATAGACTTGAAACTTAATAGAAAAAACCTTATGGATATCCAGGCAAAAACTTCAAGTGAGCTGTAAGGGGTGGGAGAAATCAGGCTGGACTCAAATTTCTGCAATAATTAAATATCTACTAATTCTCAGAGAAAGAACATGTAACCCAATAATTTTACAGATATATCACTTTTGTATTCAGAGGATGCTTTTTTTAAAAAAAATGTGCATACATACTGTTGAAGTTTGGAAAATAGAGCATATAAGAAATAAATCCAAATTTATTCATAATCTCATCCCTAAGACAGAAATGTCAATCACACACTTCAAAATGCTTTCACAGACATTTGTCCTAATGGAATCCTCTGTGATGTAGACATCCCAATATTATTATTCCCAATTAGAAGATGAACAAGTTTAGGCTCAGAGTGT
Organism: Piliocolobus tephrosceles; assembly: GCF_002776525.5. Taxonomy (NCBI): domain Eukaryota; kingdom Metazoa; phylum Chordata; class Mammalia; order Primates; family Cercopithecidae; genus Piliocolobus; species Piliocolobus tephrosceles. Next base: position 19,432,758 of record NC_045453.1, on the reverse strand, counting down.
TCAGTGATTTGCTGTAAGAATTCAGCAGCAAAACCACCTACGCCCAGGCTTCCTGGCCCTTGGGCCCGAGTTCTCTAGAACAGCTCTGTCCTATAAAACTTTCTTTGATGATGGAGATGTTCCATATCTGCTCTGTCGAGAATGGCAGCCCCTAGTCTCATGTGGCTGTTGAGCACTTGAAATGTGGCTAGTATTACTAAGAAACTGGAATTTTAAATTTCGTTTGATTTTAATGAACTTGAACTTAAATTCCACATGTGGCCCAGGGCTCCACTGTTTAGACAGGCCAGCACTAGAGAGCTCCTTGGCACTCTTTCCCCTTCAAAGGCAGCTGACCACTTTCCTTTTCAGCCATCCTCCCAACCTCATCCATATCAAGTTCACCCAGAATCTGACCTCTGGGGTCAGCCTTGATCATTAGGACTAGGCTCCTTCCCTGTGGCACCTGTCTTCTCCAGGTGCAGACTCTGTTAGGCCTTGCTGTCAGTTTCTTCAGCCCTAGAGATTGTAGCTGAGTCCCACTGGCTTCTGATGGCAGAGGAATAGGCTGGAAGTTGAGCAATGTGTTACCCGAAGCTGCTACTCCTTCTTTCCTGGGCCTGCTCAGCAAGATTCTCCCTCCCAAAATGCAGCTGCTGGACAGAAACAAGTGGCAAGAAGGCAAACTGCTCACCCTGAGTTGACCCAGAAAATGAGTCTGCAAAATCAGACACCTCTCCCAACCTCTGAACTCCAGAAGTTAAAATTGAAAGGAACAGTGCCTCGGGATCATGTGGCCCCACACTCCTTCCTACCTGAATCTGCCCTTGAGGACCCAAGGGAAGCCTCTATTTTGCAGACACGCAGACTGAACCTCAGTGTGGCTATGTGGCTGGTGTGAGTTTATGAAACAGGAAGCCCAGAGACAGAGGTTGACTGGAGTTGCTGTTGGGTGGAGTAAAATCATGGATCTACCTGGACTCCCCTCTACAGTTCCACTGTTTCAAACGTATCCGGGGCTGGGAGTGATGAGATCTACTCTTAGGCTCTGCGTGGTCCTGAAGACACCACACCTCCTCTCCAGACCTCAGTTTATATCTGTAAAATGGGGATTTTAAAATGGAGCAGGGATTTTCAGTACAGAGTTCGGTGATCCCTACTAATCTGTCAACATCTTGACATTACATTCAGTATTGTACATGTGTGGGCCCATACACACTATGTGGGGTTTTCATTAATTACCACAGGGCTCCATCCTTCTACCAATTCCCATCACTTAGATGAGAGGTCATAAATTGGTGACTGTGGGTTGAATACCACCTGCAGATGTAGTTTTTTTTTTTTTTTTAATTGACCCACAGTTTCCTTTTAATGAGAAAATCTTTTAAAACTGTGAGATTTCACATAGAAGCAAAATTTCAAGCTTCTCTTGAAACATCAGGAGAGCTGGCATCACAGGACCCACATTCCTGTTTCACAACAATCAGGGGAGCTGAGCAGCAGCAGTTGTCCTTGTGGTTGGGGGGGGCCCTGTGTTCCCCACTTCACCACAGTCCCCACCCCTCCCTATTGCACTCATGATACTGAAGTCCAATGCCAGCTGTAAGTTACCATTAAGCTTGGGCACTTTTATCCCCGGCTAAAATAACAGTATTCTGTCTCCACAGCACTGTTGGAAGTGCAAATCATACTTGAGAAAACATGACTTTGATTACACCAGCCCACATTACCCATTAAATTGTCCCCTGCATATGAGTTTGAAATGCTGGACTTTATATCATTTATTCATTCTTTTAACAAATACCTGTTGAGGCACTGAGGATAGAGGTGAACAAAGACAGGGAAGGCCCTGTTTGCATGGTGTCATGATCTGCAGGGAGGAGAGAGAGAAATAATAAGTGAATGAACAAAAAAATAAACTCCAGCTAGTGATAAGTGGCTCCACAAGAATGGAGCCAGATAATGTACAGCAGACCACAATGAGCAGTGTGATCATTGAGAGAGAGCAGTGTGATGTCTCCCTGGAGGGGAGACCTTTGAAGTGAGGGCTGAACAGCAAGGAGCCAGCCAGCCAGAGATAGAAGGGGGGTGGGTGGGGTCAAGAGGGCCAGGCAGAGGGAAGAGCAGGTGCAAAGACCTGGACGTGGGAACAGGCCTGGCCTGCTTGTTCTGAGAGCCCACCACTTAGCATTTTACAGGCCTCAGTGCTCTAGTCCCTGCCTCCAAGTCCCCTGGAAGATTTTTGCTCTCTGGAAGTTAGTTTTGTTCTTAAGGCCTGGCAGAGTGAGAAGGTGGGGGGATGAGGGGCAGCAGCACTTCTTACTAATTCTCCACCAGATGTCTGGCATACAGCTGGCAAATCTGAATCCATTTGCCCACAGGAAGCTCAGCTGAGGCAGGGGAGGCATTCAGGGTCACTCTGGCTCTGCTCCAGTCCCTCTCCAGCAAGGTAATAAAACACACTCTTGACCCACTTGCTGCCAAAGCCCCAAGTGGGCTAAAGATTGACTTCCCAACTCCTGCCATTTCCCTTGGGTCACCTCTCCAGCTGACATGTGCTGTATCTGGAGTCATTCCTTCACAGAGGGCTGAGTTCACATCCTGACAGGAGCATCCAGAGATAGAGAGAGGAGAAAGAGGGAGGGAGAGAAAGAAAGGGGAGGGAGAGAAGAAGAAAAGAGAGGGAAGGGGAGAGAGAGAAAGGGAGGGGCAGGGACAGAGAGGAAGGACAGAGGGAGTGGGAGGAGGGAGGGAGGGAGGGGAGAGAAAAAGAAGAGGGGGGGGAGAGAGAGAGAGAATATAGCTTTGAAAAGCAACCCTTGCAGCCAGAATTTAAACAACAACCTTTCCTCCCATTTATGTCATGTACAGAATGAATACATCTGAATACATCGCACAAGAGGACTCACAGAATGTCACCTCCAAAGCAGATGTATGCTAGTGTTCACAACAACTTTTTCCATAACAGCCTGAAACTGGAAATAATCCAAATGTCCACCAGCAGGAAAATGTACAAATAAATTCCCATCTATTCACAGAATAGAATACTACTCAGCAGTGAAAAAGAATAGGCTACTGACACACACAGCTGCATGGAGGAATCTCACAGACATTATGCTGAGCAAAACAGCCAGACATACTTCAAGCTCATTCTTGTTGGTAAAATTAAAATTAAAATTAAAAAACAGCCAGAGACAGAGAAGTACATCCTGTATGATTCCATTATGTCCCAGAACAGGCAAAAACCAATCTATAGTGATAGAAATTGCAGCACTATTTTGCAAAGGATGTGGGAATTGACCTGAAAGGGGCATACAGGAACTTCCTGGGAAGATGTAAATGTCCTGTATCTTGATTGGGTTGGTGGCTATATGAATATGACCATTTGTCAGAACTTTTATTTTATGTAAATTATAGCTCAATGAAGCTCTTTTTTTGAAGTCATGTTTATTTTTCTCTCCAGCTAGTGCTCTAAAATATTTTCAGTTCTTTTCCTATTACTTGGACAAAAACCCCTGCAGACACATGCCATTTCCTATCACTCTTGAGATGTAATTAAAATCCTCCAATTACTTTAATACACAAACATGGTCTCAATTCAGAAATTACAATGGTCAGTTCCAGGTGATCATCAAAACGTGGAACTTGATTTGAAGTGAAATCCTTTCCCCTCCCCTTCCTGGGGGCTCTACAGGCTGGAAGCTGGGAAAGAAAGACGAAGGAGAGATCATTGTCTGCTGAGTTCCTCTTTATGGTTTCACCTCTTCTTCCTTATTTTCTTAAGCAAGGTTTGTGACAGCCACAGTGAAAGAAGCCAGGGGGTAGGAAGAGGCAAGAAGCCTGGCAGGTGCATGACTCCTGCCCCTCAGTTTGCCTTTGCAGCAGACACTTCTCTTGTGAATCTTACAGGGTCAGGAGACTAGTGGGCCTCTCCCTTCTCAGAACACTTCACAGTCCTTCCATTGGGATTTTCTCCCTGGCTTCTACCCCTCTAGTTCCTGGTTTTCCATACATGGGAACTCCCTCAGGGGTCCTATATCACTTAGAAGTGGACCTCTTAGGCAGGATTTTAAAGAGGCTCTGGGCTGAAATTCTTATTTCATAACCACATCTGGTCTTTAGAAATACTTGAGCTTTCCCTTCTCACATATTTGGAATGTTGGCCCAGCTAGGATTGAAGGATAAAACACAAGGTTCTAAGTTCACTTTGAATTTCAGATGAACAAGGAGTCGTTTTTAAACTATAAGTATATCCCAAATAGAGTGTGGGATATACTTATGCTAAACAATTATTTGCTGCTATTCATCCTAATACTGATTGAATATTTGAGAACAGCTTGTCTAGGTCTCACCATCTCCCCCTTGTGTAACAGCATAATGCTATGAGCAGCTTGCCTTGTGTCTGCCCAGCAGGCTGTCTACTACTTTCATCTCTGTGACCCTGGCCAGGTTACTTATTCATGCTGTGCTTCAGTTGCATTATCTGCTAAATGGAGATAATCATGGAACCTACTTCATAGGGCTGTTGTGACAATCACAATTAAACTGAGATAATACACAGGTACAGTTGTTTGGGCCGTGTCTGCCACATAGCAAATTCTCAATAGGTGTTTACTGTTATTAGTATTATTATGGTGATAGTGGTTGTTGTTGCTATTGCATGAAGAGAGAAAGAACTAGAGCCTCCAGATAGGCTATTTTCTGGAGAAAGGAGCCAGAACTAGAAGGATGGAGTTCCTGGGAATGAGGAATTGGGAGGGAACAGGATGGTTATTATGAGCATGCCTTGTGGGAGACAGTGAGGCAGAGATGGGGGTGATGGAGGGGCAGGGATGGCAAGGACAAGCCAGGAAGCTTGAGAGAGGTTCTCTTGGTTTAGGAATATGAGAGATTTTCAGGCATGCTAGAGAATAGAGAGGATGTGGACATTTGACAAGAACACCCACAGATTGTGCAGAAATACATAGTGATAAAGAGAAAACTCTGGTCAGACCACCACTCTGGTCAGGCAGTCAGGGTTCAAATCCTGACTGCCTCAGCAGCTGTGGGCAAGTTACCTGACTTTTCCTGTCTGCCTCAGTTGTCCCATCAGCAAAACAGAGCTAATAATATCTGTCTCAAAGGATTGTTGTGAAAATAAAATGAGTTGATAAGTGCAATTACTTGGAAATTAATTGCTTGCTAATTAATTGCTAGTGATTATTATACTTTGAGTCCCTTAAATGTTTAAGAGAGAAGAGTTTAAAAATTAGAATTCCTGTTTAGACTATGCAGTTTGTAAGCTGCAACACTACCCTGGGACTGAATTACCTGGGACACAGTGTTATGCATGACCTAAATCAATGTCCTTTTGTAATTTCCCCCAAAACAGAGGGGGAAAGTAATAGTACCTTCCTGAATCCAGGTGTGTCAGTGTATGCCTGTCATCCCAGCTACTTGGGAGGCTGAGATGGGAAGTTCACTTGAGCCCGGGAATTCAAGACCAGCCTGGGCAACACAGTGAGACCTTGGTTCAAAAAAAAAAAAAAAAAAAAAAAAAAAAAAAAAAAAAAAAAGAAAGAAAGAAAGAAAAGAAAAGGAAAAAAGAAAAAAAGATGCCTTCCTGAAAAGATTGTTAGGGGCGTTAAATGAGTTAATACATAGAAGATGCCTGAAACTTAGAGAATACTCAAAAAATGTTGGTGGTTGTGATTGTCATTATACTGTAGTTATTCTTCTGCATAGAGATGTGAAGCTGCATAGAAAAGGAAACTCTCGCCAGAGCTCCTCAGAATTGAAATTTTCCAGGTGACTGCATGTCACTGTTCTCAACCATTATATTCCATTTTCTTTTCTTTTAATGCCGTTGTCAGGATCACCCAGGTAACAGGGTTATCCTGTCCTCATAAAGTGAATTAGGAAGTGTTCCCTTTTTCTCTGCTCTCTGAAAGAGTTTCTGCAAGATGGTATTATTTATTCCTTCAATGTTTGGTAGAATTACCATTGAAGCCAGAAGGGCTTGGAGTTTTTTTGTGGGGAGGTTTGTAATGATTGATTCAGTTTCTTCAATAGACACTGAAATATTCAGCTTTTTAATTTCTTTTTCTGATAGTTGAGAAAGGTATGTTTTAGCAGGAAGTTTCTCTGGTTACTTGAAATTATCAAAGTTATTGGTAAAAAGTTGTTCAAACTATCCCTTTTGTACCCCTTTCATACTGTAAGATCTGAGTCATGTCTTTTTAAAATTCTTGTCATCTATTAAGTTCTGACCTTAGAGTGTCCCTAACAGGGAAGCTATATTGCCTTCTTAAATTTGTAACTTTGATGCTACTCATGAGTATCACACACACACACAAACACACACACATGCACACATCAGACACCAATTCCTATTGAGTTAGAGGAGTAAATTTGCAAGGATCTCCTACTGCTCCGGAAATCTGCCCTCATATTTTAAAGTACAATAGGCAAATGCTCAAGTGCCTGCTGGACAAAGGGGAGGCTCTGACCTTAGGAATCTGCAAAAGCTTTTATTCTCTAAGATTTAGTTTAAATAGCTCTTCCTAAGAGAAATGTTCCCTGCTATCTTTCTTTGTCCTCTAAGCTAAGTTACTTACTTTCCCCTAGGTGTCCCTGGCTTACTGAGAACCACACGTTGGTCCCAGTGTAGTTATTTGACCCGGCATCCACCTGCCTGATCCCTATACTCTGAGCAACTCGAGGGCAGATGTTCACTTATTCATCTCTACCTCCTGAACTTTCAGCATGGTGGCCACAAAGAGTCAGGGTCACAATCCATTTATTCTTTCACTCATTCCACACTCTCTGATACCAATTCCCTCAATGTGTTGGGAACTGTGCCAAGTGCTGGGAACACAGAAGGGAACAAGACAAAAGAAACGGGGTCCCTCTTCTCAGGGAACTTTCTTAGTAGTTGAGGAGACAGAGTCAGTAAATCATTTTGAATGGATGAACCTTTGCAGGTTACAGTTTGGCAGCATTTACCACCTTATTTTCCGTGGAGCATAAGTTGTGGAGGATTTTAAGAAATATTTTCAGTCTGTGGTCAAATATATTTTGGAAACTTTGGGTTAGACAAGGCCAAATAAATGTGTGTACTGCATGATTTGTCAGCCCTTTCAGTGTACCAATTATGAATTTTTAGCGGAGTGGTTGGGAGAGCAGTTCCTGAAAAACTTATTTGGTTTTAGAACCCTTTCTTGGGAAGATATCATGTGACCTTGGATGTGATGTGCTGGGAAGTTCCACATAGAGATTGCTTAAGACCCCCTGGGTACTCAATGTATTTTTCTTGATTTGGAGCCACAACTTTTTTTATTCTAGAACCATCTATAAGATGAGAAGACTTCAAAAAGTTCATAAGAAAGTGGAATTAAAAGACAAAAATAAAAATATAAACTTTGTTTCTCAACATAAGCTCCATCAAGTTCTAGACACTTTTGTAATGATGATACCAGCTATTTAATCCATCCTTAAAGAACTAAGAGTCTAGGGAATTTAACCATGTCAATGTCATCTTCTTTTACATTATTAGCTGAAGAAAAATGGGTGCTCTTTAAAGATTTTTGAAGATTAGGAAACAAAAAGAAGTCAGAAGAAGCCAAATCAGGACCATAAGACAGATGCCTAATGATTTCCCGTTAAAACTCCCACAAAACTGTCCTTGTTTGAAGAGAGGAAGGAGCAGGAGCATTGCTATGGTGAAGGACTCTCTGGGGAAGCTTTCCCTAGCATTTTTCTGCTAAAGCTTTGGCTAATCCTCATAAAACTCTCATAATGAGCAGATGTTATTGTTCTTTGGCCCTCCAGAAAGTCAACAAGGAAAATGCCTTGAGCATCCCCCCAAAAATATTGCCATGACCTTTGCTCTTGATCAGTTCACTTTTGCTTTGACCGGACCACTTCCAACTCTTGATGGCCATTGCCTTGATTGTGCTTTGTCTTCAGGATTGTACTGGCAAAGCCATGTTTCAACTCCTGTTACAATTCTTAGAAGAAATGCTTCAGGATTTTGATCACATTTGTTTAAAATTTCCATTGAAAGTTCTGTTCTTTTCTGCAGCTGATCTCGGTGCAGTGGTCTTGGTACCCATCAAGTGGAAAGTTTGCCCAACTTTAATTTTCCAGTCAGAATTGTGTATGCTGAACCAATTGAGACGTCTGTGGTGTTGGCTACTATTTCTGCTGTTAATTGTTGGTGCTTTTTAATTAGGGCATGAACAAGATTAAATTTTTTTCCTTGCAGATCCATGTGGATGCTCTGCCACTGCAGGCTTCATCTTCTACAGTCTCATCCCTTCTAAAACAAATTATCCATTTGTAAATTAGAATTTCTTTGGGGCATTGTCCCCATAAACTGTTCGTAAAGCATCAAGCTTCACCATCAATTTGATGTTTGTTTTTACTTCAATTTTAGCAGAATTCATAGAGCTCTGATAGGGGCGGTTTTCGAACTGTCCTTTTTAGTGCCTCAAACTAGATTCTGTTCAGACATGTGATAATAAGTTAGTATGAGTTTATTTTGGTGCAAAAATTTGAAATCCCTGCATAGTTTTTAAATAATACATATTTTTCGTGAACTTTTTGAAGATCCCTTGTCTTAACCTCTCTGTGCCTCAATTTTCTCATTTGCTAAATGTAAATGAAAATAATACTAACCTTCCTTTCATAAGGTTGTTTAATGAACAAATAGATATAACATACTTAGAACAGTCCCAGGCATATAGTAACATTCAATAAATGTTAGTTCTTATTTTTTCCATTGCTGTGTGACAGAGATATTCTGAATTTTGCAATAGCAAAGATGAAAGCACACACATTAAGTTCTATTAAAATGTCAGGTATTATTTATTGTTAGGAGAATGGAGAAGGTGAGTGTTTTAGTCAGGAGTCTGAATTGCAAATGACAGAAACTTGAATCACAGAGGCATGAAGTCACCTATCCAAGGTCACAAAAGTCATGGTGTAGTCAAGCTATAGTTCAAATCCAGGAAGTCTTGCAACAAGCTCAGGTTCTTAACCGCTGTGCTGTTCTGCTCTTCTGTGAACCGAGTGCTGTGAGAGCATAGATATTGGAACTGACCAGGACTTTAGGATGGGGGTCACAGGATAAAAATGGCCTCTACAAGATGAGTCATAATTCACTAGATGAAGAAGTAGAAGAATGTTCCTGGCAAAAGGAAGAGCATGTGCAAAGGCCCAGAGATTGACAAGCAGTGTAGACTGCTGAGAGAACTGTGTCCAAGAGAACAGAGAAAGTGGGGAATGTGGGAAGCCTGTACTGGGACACCCTGATAAGCTTCGAATGCCATGACTGTGAGTCTGGGGGCCATGGGGAGCCAGAGGAAGTGTTTGAGCCAGGGAGTGGCATGATCTGAAGTGCATTTTAGAAGTATTCCTTTGACTGCTCATGTGGAGGATGCGCAAAGACAAGTGCAAAGGTTGAGAAATAGTCTCAGTGAAAGCCGATGAAGTTTGACATTGGTCAAGAGCAGGGCAGATGGAGGGGAGAGACCTAAATGCTCAGGCTCTAATGACAGAGCTTGGACTCTCTTGTATCAGATCATGCCTGGGACCTCTCTCAAGTGGGTTTGGCTCAGATAAACCCCAAATCCAGCTGGAGGACGTAACCCTTCTTCTTGACTCAAATACAAAAGAGGCTTCCAGCATAGGCAAGAAGGCAGTCCCTCTCCTTCTCTGTGCCAAACACCTCTCCAATCATAGCTCAGAAACACGTCACCCTCTCTGAGAACACTTCTGTCTTAGACTGGGTCTTCGGAAGGACCCTGAGGCAATGATTTGACTGCAAGGAATTTGGGGGCAGTGGACAAGGGAAACAGTGAAGAGCATGGAAGAAATAGAGGTGTATTAATGAAGAGTTTCCTGCCAGCAAAAGGGATTCAGCCTTACTGGGGACTTCTGGGAAATGGTATTCGACATGCCTCAGTTATCCCACTGAAAGGCAACTGAACTTCGTGGCTGGGAGCTATTCCTAGTAGTGTTACTTCTTTGCAGTCTTGGCCAAGTGTGCTTCTAAAGCTAGAGAAATCTGAAGACGTCACTGGTGTCAACAGGAATGGTGGGCACCAAAGGGAGAGACGGAGGACTGTCTTAGTCCATTTGGGCTACTATAACAAAATACCTTAGACTGAGTGATATTTAAACAATAGAAGTACATTGCTTACAGTTCTAGGGGCTGGGAAGTTCAAGATCAAGGCACTGGCGGATTCAGTGCCTGGTGGGGCCTTGCTGTTTTCTTCAAAGACAGTGCCTTATTGCTGTGTCGTCACATGGCAGAAGGAAGGCCCTTAGGCCCCTTTTATGAGGACACTAATCCTATTAGTGAGAGCAGAGACCTTATGACCTAATCACTTCCCAAAGGTCCTGCCTCTTATCACCACCACAATGGGGATGAGGATTCCATGTATGAATCTGAGGGGACAGAAACATTGAGACCATAGCAAGGAGGTGCTGAGGTGTCTGCCCTTCTTAGACCCCACTGCGTGACACAGCTCCCTGTCACCTTTGCTCCATAGCTCACTGTCTTAAACTCTGTTTTAGCACTTGTCTCTCTGGGGGATGAATGATTTGTCTTCATGTCTGTCTCCTTGAGCAGTGGAAGCAGATGAACCAGGGATGGGCTAGGCACCAAACCTTGTATACCGAGTAAAGGTGTGGACTACAGTCTAGGAATCTAGGACCAGGGATGGGCTAGGCACCAAATCTTGAATGCCAAGTAGAGGGGTGGACTGCAGTCTAGGAGTCTAGGTGTCTCATAATAGGCCTAAGATGAAAGTGAAACGTCTTATAGTCATATCATTTTCAAAACACAAAGATGAGGATTGTCTGAAGGGGTGCAAGAGTTCATTTATGGTATGTCTGGGCTTCTGTGGGAATTTGAGATTATAATCTCCACCAAGGACTCATATTTACAAATTGGGATACCTGTTGGTCTGGCAAGTGGTACGCAGAACAGGATACATGGGGCATTCCTTCTTGGGTCAGCAGGAAGATCTGATAGAAAGTAATTGTATATTTTAAAAAGCATGAATTCATTGTGGAGCAGGGTACCAAGCATGGGTGGAAGAAAGGCAATTTTGCAGCAGACTGTGATGCAGATTTCCTGGCCCAGGGGATGATGCACGGATGTTGTTCTGCCTGGAGGCCCACAGTGGTGTGCTGCAGCCAGCTTATGCTGGCTTGGGAAATGTGATTGTCAAGTTTTTAGGAATTCTAATAGCCAGTTATTAAATACAGACCTTCATACACACACACACACACACACACACACACACACACACTAGTTTTTCAAGAGCCAATTATTCAACATTTACCAACACACATCCGTTGTTTGAGGGATATTTGGCAGAAAGAGGCTGGGAAGGTGATTTGGGTTTGAGAAGCACTGTAGTTTTTGTTTGTTTGGTTTTTAGAGACCAGGTTTCACTGTGTTGCCCAGGCTGGACTTGAACTCCTGGCCTCAAGCAATCATCTTTCCTGAGCCTCCCAAGTAGCTGGGACTATAGGCACCTGGCTAAGAATCATTTATTGATTGGCGTGGTCAGATTTGCTTGTTAAAAATTTAGAGACTATGTGTTAGTCATTTTCCTTGTGCCAGCTTCCAGCCCAGGGCATAGCATGTGGTCAGGAATAAAGTTTGCTAAATGGATAGATGAATGAATGATAACTTGGCTTGAGCTTTTTCTCTAGGTTGTAGAAGCATGTATTCATCATTCAACAGATATTTTGGGTGCCTACTATGTGCTAGGAACTGTTCTTGGCATTGGGAACACAATCCCTGCCCTCCTAGAGCTTGCATTCTAATAGAGGAGAAAACATATAGAGCTATAAAATCTGCTTTCAGGTGGTAACCAGTTACATGAAAGAACATGAAGCAGGATAAGGGGCTGGAGACAGGGTTTCGTGCTGCTTTTGTACTGGCAGCCAAGACTCAAGAGGAGAGGTGGCTCCATCTCTCCAAAGTTGTGTGTCTTCAGGAAGGCCCCTTTGGCTCTCTGAGCTGTGGAAACCAATCGTCCCCAGGTGATATTCAGGTTCCCAGCCTAAGAAGGCTGAGGTGGCCTTGGCCAAGTCTGAAACCTTGGGTACACCGGCTCCCCAGGTGGTTACTAAAGCTCTGTAGGCAGAATGTTGGGATTCCAGGATCTTCTCTAAACGGGGTGCTGTTTATTGTGCCACTGGTTTCCCACATCCTTGTTTGCTGTGCTGTATACCTGGGACGGGCCTGCCCTCTATCTCTGTGGAATTCTGGGATGATGCCTTTTGACTCCAAGCACACATTGAGGTTTTTCCACAAAAGTGGGCCTTTTCCACAAAAGGATCTCAGCTTCTTGTTGGGGGAGCTTTGGGGTTCTGGAAACAGCTCTGACATCCAACTGCTGACTCACTCTTTCCCTCTCTGATCCGAGTCTCCACATCTGTAGAGCCAGGGAAATGAGAGGGGCTTGGTGATGATCTGATGATCTGCCACTGAATCCCCAAACTGGGGAGGTTTAGGGGCTGCCAGGGTAGGTGGAAGGGAGGCAGAGAACAGAGAAGCCCGTGACCAGCTCCTTATCCCACTTGTCCAGAAAAGTGCCTTTTTTTTTTTTCCTGATTTTTACATTCAAAGTTTGTCTGTTTTATATATTGGGATTCAACATACAATTTTGCTTGAACAAAGGGCTGGGGGTTATTAGTATTTATGGACTCTGGTCTTGTGATTCTCAAAGATATCTTACCTCTGAGATGCATGGATCTGCCTGATTTGAGAAACTGAAAGGATGGTGACAAATCAAAACTTAGGGAATTTTTAGTTGTGAAGTTTGATTCTGTATTATTCCTTTTACTTTCAACCTTTAATGGGTGTGTCCAATAACCTGGGTTCTTGGGATATTCATTCCAAGTTGAGTTAATTTGTTTTTTTTGTTTTGTTTTGTTTTTTGTTTTTTTTTTTTTTGAGACGGAGTCTGGCTCTGTCTCCCAGGCTGGAGTGCAGTGGCCGGATCTCAGCTCACTGCAAGCTCCGCCTCCCGGGTTTACATCATTCTCCTGCCTCAGCCTCTGGAGTAGCTGGGACTACAGGCGCCCGCCACCTCGCCCGGCTAGTTTTTTGTATTTTTAGTAGAGACGGGGTTTCACCGTGTTAGCCAGGATGGTCTCGATCTCCTGACCTCGTGATCCGCCTGTCTCAGCCTCCCAAAGTGCTGGGATTACAGGCTTGAGCCACCGCACCCGGCCGAGTTAATTTGTTTTACAGTTGTTCTTCTCTGGCCCCCAAGAAATAAATTTTAGGTATCCTGAAGGATAACTTTGTATTAACTGTGGCAGCTTATTTAATTTTTTTCTCTAAAACAATGTATCTTAAGTCAATAGGAAAATGGGTTGAGCTGTACAGAAATTCTCCCTGTGAGAGACTTTTTGCACATCTATATATTTCATGAGTGAATGTGAGCAACTGATAGAAAAGCTAAGGGACTTGGGAATCTGGACATTTTCCAATGTAGGGTGTGTTAAGCAGAGTCTCGGGATGTGTGTTTCAAGGTATGGAAATTGGTGACAGTGTGTCTCCCCCATCTCAGTAAATGACAACCCCATCTTCCCACTGCCGAGACCTACAACTTGGAATTGCCCTTGACTTCTCTCTTTGCTTACATATCACAACAGATCTATCAGCCAAGTTGTCAGACGTGACCTTGGAAATAGATTGAGAATTCAACTGCTTCTCACTACCAACAACTGCCGGCAATGGGCCCTAGTGGCCAGTGTCTTTTGCCTGGATTGTTGCCACAGCTGTCTGATGGGTCTCCGTGGTCCCTCCCTGGCCTCCCTCTAAGATGGATTAACTAATCATAGTAATCAGATACCTGTCCTGTTTCGCTGAGGATATGTTCTCTTAGGATGGTGCTCTGTTCGACGTCCTATGGACATGGAATAAAGTTAACAAAACTTACTGTAAGTAGGAAGTAAGAGCCATAAGATGGCTCCAGACAGGACCAAATCCAAGAAAAAGTTCATGTTTCCTAGAACATGCAAGATCATTGCCTTGAGAGGACATAAGAAAGCAAGGGCAGGGCAGGAATAGTTTCATTCCAACAGTGACCACACGAATAATAGGACATTAAGTATTATGAATCCTGTGGGACACGGATGCGTTAGATGTGAAGTCATTGTCATTATCACTCTCACGATGAGAACAGGTGTGTAGTTTGACAGGTTTTGACAAACGTGCACACCAATGTAGCTACCACTCCAATCTAAGTATAGAACATTGCCATCAGCCCAAAAGTTTCCTCTGTGCTCCTCTGCAACCCCTACCTGTGCCCCCACAACATAGACCTTCCACCCTAGCCCTGACAACTACTGATTAGACTTAAATTACTTTGTCTGCCCTTCATTGGTTCTAATATTCAGCTGAGAACAGCAGCAGGGCACTTGTATGAAGGTCTGGCTATAAAGGTAGATTGTCTTGGTCTACCCTGGTCTGCACAGCCATTACCTTGCTAATGACCTCCTTGCACCTCAGTTTCCTAATCCATCAAATGGGGATAATAATCATACCTACTTCACTAGGATTTTGTTAGGAATAAATAGCACCTAGTACTTAATAGCCCAACAGATGTCGGCTATTGTTATTGTTTATGGAGTATGCATTATGTGTTGGGCATTGTGCTGAGTACTGCGTAAGGATGTGGCAGTTGCTCCCTGTGCCCCCTCTACACCCCACTGGTGCTCACCATTTCCCCACACATCGGTAGCTTCTTACTGCCTCTGATATGGTCTGCGGGAGCGTTTCCTGTGGCTGCAGGAGCATGCTCAGTCTGCACATAAGGATGCCAGAAGTGCTGAAAGTTAATGCTCCCAGTATCAGCCCTCAACCAACGATGGCCAGGAGTTGGCAGATAAATGCTCCAACTTGCTTGCCTCCAGTTGAGACAACTCGAAGGCATGATTTGCCCTTTCCCCAGGGTTCCCCATCAGAATTGAGATCCAGGTGTTCACAGTGGTAACCTTCTCATGGGACACTCTCTGGATTGGCTTCCTTCTGTTTCACTTCCCCACTGTCCTTCCAGAACCTCCTGGGATCCCCTATCAAGTAAACTATTTTCATTCTCATCTTTATCTCTAAGACCACAGTGTATTTCACTTCATTCTCAAACAGTCCTATGGGGTGGACCAAAATAGCTTCTTCATTTTATAGTTGAGCAAAATGACGCTTAGAAAGATGACGCCACCTGCTTAAAATCAACGCCTTAGGCACACACCTGCTCCACTGCTGCCCTGAGAACGAGCCGGGGCAGGCCCTGCCGCAGGCCTCCTTCCCCCCTGCCCCCAGCCCCGGGCCTCCTTCCCCCTCTGCCCCGAGCCCCGGGCCTCCTTCCCCCTCTGCCCCCAGCCCCGGGCCTCCTTCCCCCTCTGCCCTGAGCCCCACTGACCCTCTGAGCATGCATCTCCTCTTGCAGGAAGGCCGCTGCTTGTTTATCATCCTGCTCATGGCGGTGTACTGGTGCACGGAGGCCCTGCCGCTCTCAGTGACAGCGCTGCTGCCCATCGTCCTCTTCCCCTTCATGGGCATCTTGCCCTCCAACAAGGTCTGCCCCCAGTACTTCCTCGACACCAACTTCCTCTTCCTCAGTGGCCTGATCATGGCCAGCGCCATCGAGGAGTGGAATCTGCACCGGCGAATCGCCCTCAAGATCCTGATGCTTGTTGGAGTCCAGCCGGCAAGGTAAGAACAGGTAACGGTTCCAGCCCTACAGTGGAGAGGCAGAGGGACTACACCTCTAGAGCCTATACCTGCTCTTCTTGGTTGACTCGTCCAGGCCAAGAAGCTCATCGGTTCCCACTATTTATTTATTTATTTATTTATTTTATTTTATTTATTTATTTATTTATTTATTTATTTATTTATTTATTTATTTATTTATTTCTCAACTATTTAGCAAACACCCACTGCATGCTAGACGCAGCACAGGCCCATCATGGGAAGCTGTTCTCAAAGGTGCAGAAGAACCACCTGGGGAGATGAGATGCTGACCCCCAGGCCCCACCCCCAGGGATTCCAGTCCCATAGTTTTGGAGGGAGCCACACTGGCAGTTTGACCCCGACTGCTCAGGGCCGAATCCCAGATAACCTGCTCTGAAAAATGACTTAACCTCTCTCTGCCCGTGAAATAGTGATGTAGTGGCACCCACCTCATAGAGTTTAGTGAGGATTAGATGAGCGAATGCAGGTAAATCCCCTACACCTGAGCAGATAATGCTGGCTGTTAGCATTCTTGTTTGCTATTTACCTGCCTAGGTGATGAAGATCAGGTGGGAGTTGAAGGTCAGGGGGATGCAGAGGATATGAGAAGATGGACTGGAAAGGAAGGGGAGTCAGGGTCACAATCCTAGAGAGCCTCAGGCCCTCTGGTTAGGATTTGGACTTTTATTCTTAGAGGATTGGGTGGCCTTTAAAATAGGGGTGTTATTTTCATCTTATTTTTTGTTCCATGAACCCCTTTGGCAATTTGGTGAATCTTAAGGATCTTCCCAGAATAATGTTTTTTAAATGCATAAAGCACAACAGAGTTTGAAACAACAACTACAGCAAAATGCAATTATCGATAATTTTTTTTGTAAACACAGACACCTGCGCCCTGGTACAGGTAGGTACCGTTTTATTAACACAGCAACCGGCAAGACCGAGCAATGGGCCTGATCACAGCCATCATGTTGAGCAGCTTTGAGTGTTGATATTTCAAGATGTCTGCAGTGATTATAATGTCATTTTAAAGTATCAGGGATCTTGCCAGGCGCAGTGGCTCCCGCCTGTAATCCCAGCACTTTGGGAGGCTGAGGCAAGTGGATCGCTTGAGGCCAGGAGTTCAAGACCAGTCTGACCAACATGGCAAAACCCCTGTCTCTACCAAAAATACAAAAAATTCACTGGGCGTGGTGGCGCATGCCTGTGATCCCAGCTACTCAGAACGCTGAGGTGGGCGGATCGCTTGATCCCAGGAGGCAGAGGTTGCAGTGAGCCAAGATCACGATACTGTACTCCAGCCTCAGTGACAGTGAGACCCTGTCTCAAAAAAGAAGAGAGAGAGAGAGAGAGAGAGAAAAGCGAGAGAGAGACAGAGAGAGAGAGAGAAAATGTCAGGGATTTTTTTTTGGGGGTGACAGAGCCTCAGGCACTGCTCATACACCTGAACTTTGTTGACTGTTTATCACTGACGGAAATGCTTAATTTGATTAGATGTTAGCAAAATGAAGATACACATTTTCCCCCAATCCAGTTCTGAATTATATCCATAGACTTATAGTTATAAATCTGTTCTTTTAAGGGTTATAAGCTGAGGAGTGACATGGCCAGATTTGCATTTTTTTTTCAAATACATCTCATTTCCTTCAGATTTGCATTTTTTAGAAGATTCCTCTTAGTTGCCTTGTAGAGATCAGATAGGAGAGTACCAGAATGAGAAGCTGATACATCCCAGTTAGAAGGCCATTTAGAGTGTCCCGACAAGAGACAGTAGCAGCTTGGACTAGGAGGTGGCAGTGGAGATGAACAGATTGGATAGATTTGAGAGCAATTTGGGTGATAAAATTGACACAGGGGAGAGCGTAGGAAAAAAAGGTTCTGGATGACTCCTAGGTTTCTAGCATCATCTCTGTGCCAACTGCTCTGCTAGGCTCTGTAGCTGCGCCTCCTCCTAGAGGAGCTGCCAGTCCTGTGGGACAGACTCCATCTATGGAACTGATTCCAATGCCAAGTGCAATTTGATCTCCAAGGGGCACACCATGGTGTGAGAGCCTGCATGAGAGGTAGGGGGATGGGGGGAACTTCCTGGAGGAGGTCACATTTGAGCTTAACTTTGAAGAATGAGCAGGGCCGCTCTTAAATATATTCTAAAGTTACAATAACTAAAAGAGTAAGACACAAGTCTGAAAACAGATTTTTGAAACAGAATAAATCTAAAGGAAATCCAGATCTGAAGGAAGGATTATCCAGTAAATGGTGGGAGTTGGGATAATTGGTTTATTCTATTAAAAAATGGATTTACATCTTACTTTGTATTATGCATCTAAGTAAATGCCAGGTGGATTCAGAGTTCAATATAAAGAGAAAAAATCCTGAGATTCTGTTGGTGGGAATGGACCAAGCAAAGGCAGGGAGGCAGAGGAGTAAAGGCGTTGGATGCTGGTAAGAAGTTTGGCAGAGTCTCAGCAGGGTAAGAATGGGAGGGGAAAAGGGGGAGGAAGCGGAGAAGGCCATGAGGGAAAGATAGTGGAGTGTGTTGGTGCCCTGGCAACTTTTTTCTGAAATGGCTGTCATTGAAGATTTGGGGGCAAGAAAGAGAAAACGTCAGGCTTGAGATATCTTTATAACCTGGGTACCTGGGTACCTGTGGACAGTTCACTTAAACACATTGAACCACAGTTTTCTTAGATCTAAAATAAACCTGGTGAGTGCATTTGGTTTCTGCTTTGAGTCTCAAGTTTCCATCTGTAAAATGGATGGATTGGATTCCTCAGGCATGGCAAACTGGGACCAGAGGATCTCCTGGGCCCTGGGCTCTGGATTTGTCTCTAATGCTATTTGCTCTGCAGGCTCATCCTGGGGATGATGGTGACCACCTCGTTCCTGTCCATGTGGCTGAGCAACACTGCTTCCACTGCCATGATGCTTCCCATTGCCAATGCCATCCTGAAAAGTCTCTTTGGCGAGAAGGAGGTTCGAAAGGACCTCAGCCAGGAGAGTGAAGAGAATACAGGTGAGGCTGTGCAAAGGAATTGGGGCCAACTCCACCAGGATTTGGAAGTGGGAATGGGATGTCCAAAAGATGTCAGGGAAGGCCAAGGGCATGCACACTTATTGAGCACCAGCTATGTGTCAAGTGTTTTAATTATGACAATGACTGATAATTAGATAAGAAATCATGGTACCTTGGTTTTTTAAAATTTGCTTTTATTAAGCACATACTGTATACTGAGCAGTGAGTTGACCTCTTTACATACATTATCTCCCTTAACTCTCAAAACAGCTCTATGAAGTAGGTACTGTAATTAAACCTTGTTTTACAGCATCCAAAGAGATGCTCAGCATCACCAGTATTCAGAGAAATGCAAATTGAAACAATGACATTTTAATCAATGAGACAGGCAGAAATAAGAAAGCTGGTGAATCCCCATGTTGGCAGGAATGGGGGCCACAGGAACTCTCATGCACTGCTAGAAAGAGTGTGGACTGGGTTAGAGTTTCTTAAGGATCTTGTGCAAGGATTTAGTAACATTAAATGTGTTTATACTCTGTAACCCAGCAGTTTTGCTCCCAGACACCAAAGAAATTCTCTCATAGGTCCAGGAGGGAACACACATAGTGATATTCACTGTAGCGCCCTCTGTGCTGTGGGGAGTTAGTGGCTACGTGGGCTTTATCACTAGGCATGTAGCGATACAGGCAAAGGCAAAAATGGTGGGTACATGCCATTGAGCATTTTGCTGGTTTTAAAAGAGAGAAAAATTAGTGAACCATACACTTCTATAAATGGATCTCATAGAGCAGTTACGATTGCGGGTAAAAACCAGAATGAGATCTACAATACACCCTCCATATGTAAGCTGAAAATACACATGAACTACAAAACATTGTGTAAGAAATGTATAATGAAAAGCTACACATTAAACATATCAGAATGGTTGCTATGGAAAGGGCGAGAGTGGGAAATGGGGAGAGAAAGGACTAAAAAGACCCAATCAATTACAGAAAATAGAAGCTTTGTGCAGTAAATAGTGATAACGTATTATGAACAGAGGGATTTGATTCCCTCAATCCTCTGAACTTGTGTTCTTAACAAAACAAAACGTACACAGCCATTGTATTTCTAGATGACTATATTCAGGCTCCAAGAGGGAAATGATTTTCCCAAATCACATAGTGAAGTTAAAGAAGTCCAGGATCAATTCAGAGGCACAATGATGTCATGACTTTTCATTGGCGACTCTGTGGTTCCCCTGGTCTTATGGTTGCAAAGTGGCTGCCACATCATGTCACTTTAAAATGTCTTACTTTTAATTGATATAACTATTTTAAAAGGAAGATTTGAATTGATATATATGTGGGCAGAAATGGCTAGTTGAACCCCAGCATCGATTCTCTCTTTGTTCTTTTAGGAATAGAACCCAATGCTTTCCTCTCTGAGGAAAGGTTGAAACTACCAGCTCCCCTTGTGATAAGACTTGGTCAGGTAACTGAGTCTGGTCAATGGAATGTGAGTGGAAGTGATGTGTGCAACTTCCGGGTTCTGCCCTTTCTGCCAGGTAGAATGTAAATATGACCCAAAGACCCATCCCCAGGATGACTCGAGACCCAAAGACAGGAGCCACATCTTGAGAGATAGATGGCAGATCTGCCCCTGTGGCTTGGATCATTTACCTCAGTGAACACAACAAGCATTATCCATGAAACCATAGGTTTTGTATGCTAGTTCTAGTTTTTAAAATATGAATTAAATTAAATATATATCTGTTAAAACTTAAATGTTTATCCATGTACCATCTAAGTTAACCTCACTGACAGTCACATGAGTATTTCCCTGTCATACACTAAGGGATCCTGCTTATTTTATTTTCACGGCAGCCCTGAACACTAGAAATGATTATATGTACTTTACAGATGAAGTTCGGAGAGGTGAGATGATGTGTTCAGGATCATAGCATTGGCAAAGTGGCAGAGTCAGCTCTACGCAAGTGTGGGGTCTTCCATGAGGAAGGGAAGAGAAGCCTTATAGCATGGATTACCAAATTCTGTCTACAAATGACCAAATAATAAATACTGCAGGCTTTGTGGGCCACTCTGTTGCAACTACTCAACGCTGCCCTTGCAGTCAGAAAGCAGCCACAGATAAAACAAATGAGCAGGTGTGGCAATGTGCCAATAAAATTGTATTTATGGGTGCTGAAATGAAAATTTCATATAATTTTCATAACAGGAAATATTCTTCTATAGATTTTTTTCAACCATTTCAAAATGTAAAAGCCATTTCTAGTTGGCAGGCCACACAAAAACAGGCGGCGGGCTGGATTGGGTCTGCATATTTTGGTCACTGACCCCAGCTGTACAATATTGGCTTTCTTGACTTTCAAACTGTTTCCCTTAAGAGAACTGCCTGATGGTCATCCTGGGGTGGCAGCAAGCACCTGGGACTCTGCCCTTTCCCCCATTTCAACCCTAGTTAGACTTAGTTTATTCATTTTGTACACTGGGCTTCTAGGCAATGATAACCAGTGTTTACTGTGCACTTAGTTTATGTGCGGACTCTTAGGTGGGCCTTACATCTGAATGAGATGGAACAAGCATCGACCTCATTTAGAGAAATGGAAATTGAGGAAGGAATTAAAAAGAGTCCCCCCACCCCCCGTTACCCAGTTTCCAAACAGTGGCTCTGGTATTTTGAATCCAGGCTGGCTGACTTCAGAGCCTGCGTTCTCAGGCTCCATTATTCTGCCTCCCACATGAGACTTTTTACGAAGTGGCAAAGCAAATGATTGAAAGCCAAGTCCCTCATTATGAGAATAAAAAATCTGAGACTCAGGAAGGAGAAGGGACTTGCCCAAGGCCACACACAGTGCTGGCCATGCAGTGAAGTCCAGAGTCTTTTTCCATGCTGCAGGATGTCAGGAGGGAGGGGACCCTGGGGGTTGGGACAGATACCCGCCTTTACAGGCCGTGGGATCAGGGAGAAGGAATTGGTTAATGATCAGCCTCTAAGACCTAAAACAAGGCTAATTCCAGTGCGAAGAGAGCTATTCCCTTTCATCCAGTTCTGAGCTTTGACCAGGTGGCAGGAGGCGAGGACAGGGGTGGAGGGAGTAGAGATTCTGCCAGTGGGCTAGGAGAGGCACGAGGAAGTTTTAGGAGCTATAGGTTCGTGAGGGACATCTGTAGCACCAGCAGCAACCATAATCATCATGTGAGCTGAGCTCTCATTTTCAGAGCAAACACCACATGCCAGATACCATACTGATTTTTTTATACTCATTAGCTCATCTGATCTTCGTAATTGTACTGGGAGGTAATGATGCCCATTTTATAGATGAGGAAACTGAGGCTCAGAGAAGCAAAATGATTTGCCCAAAGTAACATGATGATTTGCTGAGCTCTGTCTGAATCCAGAATCTGTGCTTATAAGCACCTTGCCATGGTGCCTGGTACAGAGGAGGCAGAACCTAGGGCAGGGTGGGTCTCTCTGGATAAGACTCCAGAGGTCCTCAGACTTGGAGGGCAGCCCCTTTGCCTTTCTCCAGTTCCTTTACCCAGTTCTGTGCCCTGCACTATCCGGGGGACCCAGGGGCCATGTGAGTGATGGCTTTGCCAGTGTCCCTCTGCATGCACGCTCTCATTAGGTCCTCCACCACAGCCCTGTGGGGAGGCACTATTAGCATGCCCATTTTACAGAGGAGGAAACTGAAGCTCACAGCCATGATTGGCCCAATGTCCCTTGGCCAGTAAGGGACCCACCTGGATTTTGTTTTTGTTTTTTAGAGACAGGGTCTTCCCCTGTCTCCTAGGCTGGAGTGCAGTAGTGCAATCAGCTCGCTGCAGCCTCAAACTCGCGGGCTCAAGTGATCCTCTAGCCTTTGCCTCCCAGAGCACTGGGATTACAGGCATGAACCACTACATCTGGCCCTCCACCTGGCTTTTGAATCTAAACTCTTTCCCCTCCTTTTTTCTGTCCATAGACAGCTAGCTTGCCATCTACATCTTTCTTTTATAGGAAGGCCCAGGACACCACCCTTCACAACACAAGGGTCTTTAATGTTGGGTGAAGCGTTGTCTTCATCCATAAGCTAACCCACCTTCTGCAACTTTCCTCATCTATAAAACAAGGATGCTGCCTCTTATGTGAGAAACAAGAGCCAGGTACATAGGAAGTGGTTAATATATGGCAGTTGTATTAAAAACTACCTATGAGACTTCCAGGCATTGGAGGCACAGGTAATAAGACCTTCTACCTCGATGCACCTTGGCATTTCCCCTCCTACTTGAGCAGGATTGATTTGCTTCCTGGTTTACAATCTGTCTCCTCCATAGACTCCAAGCTCCGTGAAAGGCCTATCAATCTTTCTCATTGTCGTGAATCTTCACTGGTGCAGTCTTGTGCACCTAAGACACTGTTGGTACATAGTAGATGTTCAGTAAATGTGTGGAATTAATGAATACACAAATAGACCATTGAACTAACTGTTCTATGCCTCAGTTTCCTCAAACCTAAAACGGGGATAATAATCCTCACTACCTAGGCTGGCATGAGTGCTAAATGAATAAATGGACATAAGCCTGCTTCACCTGGGGGCTTTTGACCTTCCCTGGAGTGCTGTTTACCTAATTTGACACAAGAACTCTTTCCTGAGGGCCCTCTTCGTGTCAAACTTTAAGAACATCTTAGTCATACCAGGGAGGCTAGACCAGAGTTATCAGTTTCACGTCAGACCTGCTAAGTGCCAGGTGGGTGCCTTGGAAATGGACCAAGGTTCGGGGGTGGGAGATCCAAAGTTCTGGGTATAATCCTGACTCTGCCACTGACCCGTTGGGTCCTCTTGATCCCAACTTTAGCCCATCTCTCTGGGCCTCAGTTTTCCCAGTTGTCAAGAGGAAGGTAATAAACTTTGCATAGCTCTCTAAGGCTGCTTGGAGACAGCTGTAAGATCATAAATGTGAAAGTTCTCAGTCCCCTGGCCTGACACAAACTCAAGGGTTGGTATGATGTGAATAGGACCCTACAGAAGCATCAAGCTTCTAATCAACTGGCGATTTCTGAACCCAGAGAAGTCTCTCTGGGGACTTTGCCCCACTGGCCTGTTTCCACGTGGTCTTTTGGGTCACTGAGGACACAGGAAGCACAGAGGTGGATCCTGTGTAAATGCCTAAGAGCGCCACTCAGCACCAGGTTTTCCAGTTTCATCTTCTTGACTTTACCATCACCGTCGTCATCATCATCATCATCAGAAAATCCCTGGTATTAACATTTTTTACATTGCTAATCTCCGTAAGGAAAAAGCAAAACTCCTTTCTGATCTTACATGATAAAGCAAATTACTGTCTAGAGTTCTGCATGTACAAATACCCTTCACTGCCTTATTTATAGCACATACAATCTCTTATCAGGGCTCTTCAACTCAGATGCAGAGCAAACGGGGTCAGATGGGGGCTGTGGCACACTGGTGAGCTCAGTTTCCCTATCTGTAACCTCAGACAAGTTGCTGTCCACCCTGGCTGCATAAAGGAATCACCTGCACAGCACCCAGGTGGGAAGAGGGTAGAGTGAGCTAGAGATGGTGAGGGCTGGGGTCACCAAGTCAGAGTTCTTACTCTCTGGCCATCCCCTGGGAACAACTTTGCCCCCAACCTTAGTGTGCTATTAATAATCCCTCGCTTCCTACTTCAGTGCCCCGGACCCTGGCCTCATGCATGGCATGTGGACCTGTTCCCAGCACTCGTGCCCAGGGGCCCTTATTCCTATGGCCCAGGGCAGCTGACTCAACTTTCACCTTCAGGCCCCCGCAGGGGGTCCACAGAGCCAGCTCCAGTCACAGGAAAAATGACACAGTCAGCCACCAGGAAATCCCGTTCCCTCAGTACCAACGGGGTACCACGAGAGCAGCCTGTGGTGGGGAAGAGACTTCCCCAAGCCGCAGGCGAGACAAGGAATGTCCACATGGCTGTGTATGTGGCCTGACTTCCATGTGAAGGAAAATCCCATGTGAAAGAGAAAAACAATCAAACTTCTTTTGTGTCTTGCTTGGGTTCCTAAAGAGTGCCAGTGGCCTTCACCAAAGACCCCAGGAATACACGAGTAATGAAACAAGCTGAGTTATCATTTACAGCAGCAGTAAGGGGGTAGGGCACACATGCCATGAGCTACCCTGAGTGTCTCAGGAAGAGGTTATTAAAAGGAACCCAGGACAGGATCTGGGCTGGACGTTGGGCACTGAGAGAGACCAGAGGCAATTCTGAGCTGGGTAAGGAAGGAGAAGTAACTCATTTAGCAAGAGAGGGGGATGTTGGAATTTTGAGGGTGTTACAACCACCTTGCCCTTAGACAAGATTATGAAGTGGACTTTGCATAGTCTCAGAGTGTCTTTGTCTGAGGTCAGTGTTCTGTTAGATTGTGGAAGTCCAACAGGAGAACAAAGTAACCTGGCTCTGAGTGTCAGAATCATTCCGTACGCTCTGTTTTCTTCTTTCTCAACGGTAACCCACATTTACTGAACTTTTGCTAGTACTCAGCGTCCTGTTAAATTCTTTCTGTCTTTTTTTTTATTATTTTATTTTATTTTATTTTTTTGAGATGGGGTCTTGCTCTGTCACCCAGGATGGAGTGCAGTGGCATGATCACGGCTCACTGCAGCCTTGACCTCCCCAGCTCAAGCAATCCTCCCCGCTCAGCCTCTTGAGTAGCTGGGACTACCCAGCTCTGTTGAAGTCTTTATATCAAGATTGGTAAACTGTGGCCCTTCACATCCAGCCTACTGCTTGATTTTTATACAGCCTGGGAGCTAAGAATTGTTTTCGTATTTTTAAGTGGTTGAAATAAATCAAAAGAAGAAAAATATTTTGTGATGTGAAAAATTATATGATATTCAAATTTCAGCCCAGGCGTGGTTGCTCACGTCTGTAATCTCAGCACTTTGGGAGGCCGCGGTGAGAGGATCGCTTGAGCCCCAGAGTTAGAGACCAGCCTGGGCAACAGAGCAAGACTTCCCTTTTACAAAACAAACAAACGACAACAAAAAAAAACCCACAACAATTAGCTGGGCATGGTGGCACACGCCTGTGGCCCCAGCTACTTGGGAGACTGAGGTGGGAGGATCACTTGAGCCCAGGATATCGAGCCTGTTGTGAGCTGAAATCATGCCACTGCCTTCCAGCCTGGGCAACAGAGCGAGACCCTGTCTCAGAAAAAAAAAAAAAATTGTTTTTTGATGTCCCCCAAATAAAAGTTTAGCCACACTCAAGCATTGATGTGTTGTCTGTGGCTGATTTTCTGCTCCTATGGCAGAGATATGTTGTTATGACAGAGACCTCATGGCCCCCCAAAACCTAAAATGTTTACTCTCTGGCTTTTTACAGAATTTTGCTGATCCCTGCTTTTAATAGGTTAACTCTTGTTTTTTGTTTTGTTTTTTTGTTTGTTTGTTTTGAGACGGAGTTTCGCTCTTGTTGCCTAGGCTAGAGTGCAGTGGTGCTATCTCGGCTCACTGCAACCTCCGCCTCCCAGGTTCAAGCAATTCTCCTGTCTCAGCCTCCCCAGCAGCTGGGATAACACCCATGCACCACCATGCCCAGCTAATTTTGCATTTTTGGTAGAGACGGGGTTTCTCCATGTTGGTCAGGCTGGTCTCGAACTCCCGGCCTCAGGTGATCCGCCCACCTCAGCTTCCTAAAGTGCTGGGATTACAGGCGTGAGCCACTGCACCCGGCAGTAGATTAACTCTTTAATCCTCATGACAATCCTAGAGCGGTTACTTCCATCTTATAAATTAAAGAACTGAGGTATAGGGAGATTAAGGGATATACCCTAACCAGGGTTTCTCAGCTTCATTACCAGTGACATTTGGGTGGGATAGTTCTTTGCGGGGTGGGCTGACCTGTGTATTGCAGGATGTTTAGCATTTCTGGTCTCTAACTAATAGATGCCAGCAGTACTTTGCCCTTCCACCCAAGTTGTGATAACCAGAAATGCCCCCATACGTTGCCCAACGTCCTTTGGGTACAGAATAGGCCCTTGCTGGGAACCACTCACCTAAAGTCAGATAGTAAGTGACGGAACTAGGATTTGAACCCAAGACTGATGTGTTTGGCCACCAGCCACGCACCCAACTCCCAGGGGTGGGTTATTTTACTCTTAGTGGTGGTTCTAGCTGCAAGAACATTTAATTCATTCTAATTTTCTTTTCCCCAAAACACTGTCAAAGGCTGCTGGGGAGTCTGGTCTATCAAGCAGAGCAATAACTTTATTATTTTTGTGTGTTTGTTTTAAGAGACAAAGTCTTTCTCTGTCACCCAAGCTGGAGTGCAGTGACATGATTATACCTCACTGCAGCCTCCAAGTCCTGGGCCCAACTGATCCTCCACCTCAGCCTCTGGAGTAGTTGGGACTACAGGCATGCACCACCACACCCAGCTAATTTTTTAGAAAACATTTTTTAGAGATGGAGTCTCACTATCTGGCCCAGGCTGGTTTCAAACTCCTGGGCTCAAGCAGTCCTCCTGCCTCAGCCTCCTGAGTAACTGGGATCATAGGCATGAACCACCACACTCGACCAGAGAAATAACTTTAAAAACAAAGTCAGCTCCTGTTCTGAGCCTCCTCTGCTCAAATGCTACCCTAGTTCCCACATGACTCAGAGGAGAAGCCATAGTCCTTCCTGTGAGCTCTGAGATCCCTGCATGATCCCACCTACTTCCTACCACCTCTACCCCTGCCACTTCTTTCACCTTGCCTCCTCTTACTCTTCTCCTCCCTTAGGCCCCTGCAGCCCCACTGGCCTCCCCTTTGCTTCCTGGGTGTGCTCCCACCCCAGGGCCTTTGCACCTGTTCTTTCTTGCCCCAGATGTTTGCATGGCTCACCCCCTCACCTTCAGGTCTTGGTTCGAAGTCAAATTTTCCTTCTCTATCAGACTCTCTTTGAGCCTTGGTGTCTCACCCAAGGATGCCTGGCTCCTTCCCTGCCTCACATGGCATGCATCTTCATTTGACATACTGCATATGTTAATTAGTCATGTGTGGTCTGTCTCCCCCACCAGATATCAGCTCCATGAGGACATGGACTTTCATCTTTTGTCACTCAGCACCAGGTACATGGGAGGTGCTCCACAGCAATTTGCTAATGGATCAATTGGCTAGGGTTCATGTGCCCCAGTTGGGCTCTGGGTTCCAAGTTGCACCAAGCTCTTATCTCAACATAGCTGAAACACATCCACCACTTATTACTCTCAGGGTCTCTATGGTCACCAGCCAAATCCAGCCACCATCATCTTAGATGGAAAATGCAGCAGATCCAGAACTGGGCTCCCAATTTCCATTTTTGCCCCTTCCCCTACATCCATTCTCTCGGACCAGGCCCAGAGATGTTTGCAAAATGTAAATCATATTGTCTTGGGCATTAAATCCTGCAGCAGGACCCCATCCCTGATTTAGTTCCCATTGGCCTTTGCCCACTCCGTCCCCATCCCCCATCTCCCCTAGGCTTTTCCTATACACCTCTTTCCCAGCACGTGGGGCTTCCTCAGTTCTTCATCTCAGCCAAGCGCCTCCTTACTGCCAGGCCTTTGTGCTTGCTGTTCCTGTTTCCTTGCACCCTCTTCCCAGGGCTCTTCATAGGATGGATTCCATTTTATCCTTGAGGTCTCAGATCTGATGCCATCAGCACACAGTGTCTTCTCTGTTGAAGAGAGAGCCCACCTACTCACCTCTCTACGTTCCAGTCACATTGCCCAGTTCTATTTCCTCCATACATTTGTCCCTACCTAAAATTTTCTTTATTTGTTTATTGCCTGTCTTCCCTTCTAGAGTATGACCTCCATGGAAGCCAGGGGCCTTGTTCTATATTGTTCACAGAGTACCCTGAGAACATAGTCAATAACACATAGTAGGTGCTCAATAAATACTTTTTGGATGAATGAATGAATGAATGAATGAACAATTGGGGTCATCCAACACATTGATGATTCATTACCATTCATAGCTGGCCTTTCACAACTTTGGCAATGGCTGCTCAGGTAAGCCTACGCTTGAGTTATGGATTGTCAAGCAGCCCTGCAGCTAAACCCCTACCAACAGGCCTGGGCACATCTTCACATATGGATGGTAGGACAGGAGGATAAAATGCTGAATGATTTTTCTTTTTCCTTTCCTTTCCTTTTCCTTTCGTCTCCTCTCCTCTCCTCTCCTCCCCTCCCCTCCCCTCCC
>NC_045453.1:19385410-19403421 GCF_002776525.5 Piliocolobus tephrosceles | reverse complement strand
CTCTCCTTCCTCTCTCTCTTCTTCCTCTCTCTGTCTTTGTCTTTTGATTCAGTGAATAGTATAGGATCCTTGGCAAAGAAAGCATTCTTGACTAACTTCACAAGATTTGGGATACTCCTGTTCCATTCACTACATTACGCTAAAGACATCATGCTCTTTCCTCCTAGCTGCTGTGCGGAGAAACGGCCTACACACTGTGCCCACGGAGATGCAGTTTCTCGCCAGCACAGAAGCGTAAGTTATTGGTGAAATTCGTAGAGGAGACAGTGCTTGATTCAAGGAGACAGTGAACAAGAATTCAATGCTGCAAATCATTTTCCTCCCATCCCTGAATTTTTCTCCAAATGACCTAATGCCTAAGTTTCCACCATACATCTCTGTGCTTAAACATTAACCTCAACAGCCTCCTTTAAAAAAAAAATGCAGACATGAAAAGGGTAGGGCAGTATATTAAATCCCTAAAGATCTGGTGAGATTGAGGATCACAGGTACCTTCCTCTTGAAAGAAGAGATCCAGAAGAACAAGATAGCACAAACTGCATGACACAAGGAGGAGAGGGGTGCAGGCGGGGTTAACAGTCCATACAGACAAAAAAATACCTTATAAAACAATAACAGCCCTTCACCCTACATGACTTAGAAAGCATCTTCACATTGGTGTTGAAATCGCATTTAGTCTAGAGTATCCTTTGCACTATAGCAATGTAGTTAAGATTTGGAGTCGCAAACACCTGACTTGGAACTCTGGCTCTGCTCCATACTGGCTGTGTGAGATATGAGATAATGTAGATAGAGCAGATTGGCTGGACCTTACATGTCCAGATATTAGCACTTGTTATTATTGGCATTGTGATCTCAATTTAACAGTGATGACACAAGTGGGAGCCAAGCAATCTGCTCAAGACAGTGCTGGGCATTGATCTGGTCTATTTCATTCATTCAGCAAATATTTATTCAGAGCTTACGATGAGCCAGGCATTATTCTAGGGATGGAGATACAGCAAGGAACAGACAGAAAGCCCAGCCCTTATGGGTTTACGTTCTAGTGGCAAGAAACGGATAAGTGAATATAATCCATGGTTTGTTGGGTGGTGGATAAGCTTTGGAGAGAGATCAAAGCAGGAAAGAGGGTAGGGGAGGCGAGCTGGTAAGTGGGAAGGGGCAGTTTGAATGTGAGTAGTCAGGGAAGTCCTCACAAGAAAGTCGTGCTTGAGCAAATCTCTGCAAGAGGTGGGGAGTGGTGGGGGTATCCACGGGAAGAGTATTCTCAGCATGTGGACCAGCACATGCAAAGCTCCTGAGAGGTCAAAGAGCAGCCAGGAAGCCAGTGTGGCTGGAGAGTCTCAGTTACTCGGGAGGCTGAGGCAGGAGAATCGCTTGAACCCCGGAGGCAGAAGTAGCAGTGAGCTGAGATCATGCCATTGCACTCTAGCCTGGGTGACAAGAGTGAAGCTCTGTCTCAAATAAATAAATAAATAATAAATAAATAAAAATAAACAAAATAAAATAAAATTGATAATGCTATATATGCTGTTTTGTAACCTGCTATTTCCCTTTTTTTCCTTCATTTCAGTCTGTTTCCAAATACCTATTTTACTTAATGGAGAATAGTGGACATCATATAATGCCATAATGTTGGCCTCAACAATGCCAACATTATGATCTTTTAATTATATACTTAAAAATTCTTAATTTCATTATTTCCCAAAACTCTTTAACTGTACAAGGAAAACAACCCAGAAAACAGAAAAAAAATACGTAATTCCACTCCTGGGAAAGATATCAAAACAACTTGCATATATTTCTAGACTTTAAATATTTTTATATTCATGAAACATAGCTATTTATTTTTATTTATTACTTATTAATTTTTTTTAGAGACAGTGTCTCACTCTGTCACCCAGGCTGGAGGGCAGTGGGGCAATCATAGCTCACTACAGCCTCAAACTTTTGGGCTCAATCAACCCTTCTGCCTCAGCCTCCCAGGTAGCTGGAACTACAGGTGTGTGCTACCATGCCCAGCTGATTTTTTAATTTTTTTATAGAGATGGGGTCTCACTATATTGCCCAGGCTGGTCTCAAACTCCTGTCCTCAAGCAATCCTTTGCCTTGGTCTCCCAAAGTGTTGGAGTTATAGGAGTGAACCACCACGCCCATGAGTATTTATACAATAAAAAACTAAATGGTACTGTGACATGCCTTTTCACTGTAGTTTGTGAATGGACAACTTTCATCTTAATAAGCATCCGTTTAATAGCTGCACTGGTGTTCCATCCAGGAAAAGAGTCATCTTTATTATCAGCCCCTTTTTGATGGACATTTAGACTGTTCTTCATTTAAATTATATTTAATGGCATGGTGAGTTCCCTTGTACCCACACCTGAGACACTTGTCTATTTCTTTAGGATACATTCTCTTTTTTTATTTACTTTTTTTTTTTTTTTTTTTTGAGACGGAGTCTCGATCTGTCGCCCAGGCTGGAGTACAGTGGCCGGATCTCAGCTCACTGCAAGCTCCGCCTCCCGGGTTTACGCCATTCTCCTGCCTCAGCCTCCCAAGTAACTGGGACTACAGGCGCCTGCCACCTCGCCCAGCTAGTGTTTTTTTTTTTTTTTTTTTGTGTATTTTTTAGTAGAGACGAGGTTTCACCGTGTTAGCCAGGATGCTCTCGATCTCCTGACCTCGTGATCCGCCCTTCTCGGCCTCCCAAAGTGCTGGGATTACAGGCTTGAGCCACAGTGCCCGGCCAGGATACATTCTTAGAGTGGAATATCTGAACTGTAGAGTTGCACCTTGTTACAGGTTTTTGATACCTGTGCCAAATTACCTTCTAGAAAGATCACTCAGCTCCCCAACCCCTGGGCAGTCTGTGGCCTGTTCTCCATGTGTTCTGAATGGCTTCTCTTTGGATTTGTTTAAAGCAAAGACCACCCTGGGGAGACGGAGGTTCCACTGGATCTGCTGGAGGACTCCAGGAAGGAGGATGAATATCGTGGGAACGTCTGGAAGGGCTTCCTCATCTCTATCCCCTACTCAGCCAGCATTGGGGGCACAGCCACACTGACAGGCACAGCCCCTAACCTCATCCTGCTTGGCCAGCTCAAGAGGTAGAAAGCAAGAGTCCCCACCAGCAGGGAGGGTTCTGCTCCTCCCCTCCTCTTCCCTCCTTCATTCAACATCCAGGGAATGTGTATTGAGGGCCTTCTCTGGGCCAGGCTCTGGGAACACAGCAATACACAAAATTCAGTGAGATCGCTGCCCTTGGGGAACTTCCATTCTGGCGGGAGAGACAGGCAATAGTGAAAAAGCAAATGAATATAAAACGTATCTGTGTGATAAGTTAGGAAAAAAATACAGCAGGGAAAGAGCGTAGAAGTGAGGAGAGTGGGGTGCTAGTTTATGTAGGTTGGTCAGGGACACCGGTTCTCTCTGATTGGCTGACATTTGAGCAGAGACCTAGAAGGGAATGAGCCATGTGGACACAGGAGGGAAAGGCATTGCCCACAGCGACAGCGGGGAGTAGCTCCTACAGGGCTTGGGGGTGGAGCTGTTCCTGGGGAGGTTCAGGGACCAGCAGGAATACCAGGAAGGCGAAGAGCCTGGGGCGACAGGAAGGTGAGAAGACATAAGGTAATAGTGGTAAGTGTTGTCTAAGGACTCCAGCTTTTCCTCCAAGTGAGATGGGGGCCATTGGAAAGGTGACAGCAGAGGAGTAATGCAGTAGGAGGCATGGGTCTGTGGCTGTCATGGCCCGAGAGAAGCTTTCCAGTCATAAGCAGAGTTCCCCAGTGGAGTGGTCTCTGCTGGGAGCTAAAGTCTCCCACCCCTGGAAGTGGTCAACAGTGACTGGGTGGCCGGTCAGGACATGAGGATAAGAGAAAGATGCTCCAACTGCACAACTTGCCGCTCCCATTATTTTAAGCCTCTGGTTTCCAAGATTTTAAAACTTCAGTATTTCAAGATCCTATCTCTAAGACTTTTAGGTTCCAGGATTCCAAGGCAGGGTTTCTAAGATTCCTTGCAGTGGAGATGTAGCATAGGTTCATTTAATTTACATAAAGGCAAATGTAAGCATTTGGCCAACAAACGGCACCAAAAAGTATTTGATATTCAACGTGGCTGCAAATACTAGCTGACTTCTTTACCTGTTGCCCAACCAAAGAATCAAAAACACGTGGGGATGAAGGGAGGCCCTGCTGATCTCCCGGATAGAGGTTTGCTATGTGTGCAACCCTCAGTAACATACAAGTGAGTAATTACAGGTATTTTCACAAGAGATTTTAGTACACCCGTGTTTGGCCTTGTGCTGATTTTAAAACCTTAACCCCTGGATGAGATGAATTGCCAATACATTCTCAGATTCCAAAATGCTTTGATTTTAAGATTTGATGATGGAAACCAGTGATTGTCAACCATGAACTGGGAGAGGTGAAAAACAACCACAAAAAAAAGAGGTCGTAGGTGTGTTTCACCAATTGATTTAAGCCCGCTAAGTTTTACTGCAAACCTTAGATGTCTTTTTATCTCTATCCTTTAAAGAAGGCTGGCTGTGCCTTCTGGTTATAGCTCACTGACAGAAAAACCAGAAGCAAAGATGATCCTGCTTCTGGTGTGGGGAGGATCTAGGCTCAGCCCTTTAGTGTTCTGCGGAGGGGGAAGGTAGGCATTTGGTATTAGGGTTTGCCGGGACCCATTCCCACGGCTGGACAGGAAGATGTGGGCTCTGGGGATGGAGAGCAGAGCCTAGGTTGGGGATGTGGAGAATTGGAGGGGAGCAGTTGTTGTCAGAGCGTTTTCAGGCTGCCTGCCTGCCCTGATATGAGTAGGACTTTGTTCCAACCTGAAATGAAATTGGGGAAATTATATGTTTTTTATATGTTTATTTCATATTTATATTTTCTAAAATATATCTCATGTAAATTTAAGTATATAATATATTAACATATAATACATAAAATATATAGTATTAACTATATATACAGTAAAAATATCAAATGTAGGATTTCAAATTAATTACATGCAAATCTTATGCAACACAAGGGCTCAAATGTAGACCCTCTGGTGTAGGAAGAGGGGATTTAAAAGGAATGCTAGGTAATACGTGATTTTGATTCTCCAGCTGAGAACAGGAGAAGCCTTGGGAGACAGGAGAAGTGATTGCCCTGAGTGGTCCTTTAGCCTGTGTTGCCAAAATACATTTTATTGGTTTATTTTGATTATAAAATGATATTGGCACATTAAAGAACATTTGGAAAATGTAGAAGAAGAAGTTTGAAATACCTTCAATCCCACTGTCGATATTTTAAGACTTTCTTCTAGACTTTTCTATGTCCATATATTAAATGTGTATATATTTAATGTTTTTGCCACTATGCTCTTAATACAGTTTTATAGTCTGATTTTATTATTAAAAATTTTTAGAAAACATAATTTTTAGTGACTATGTATTATCTTATTTTGGGTGTATATACTTTAATCTTAAGCATTTAGATTGTTTTCATTTTATGATAATTATTATTTTGCTATTACAAATTATGTAACTGACCACACACTTGCTGATATTTTAATATTTTTAAAACAATATTTTTATTTTGTCTAATTATAGTGGTATACTTATTCATTGTAGAAAATACAAGTAGAGAAAAAGGAGGAAATAAAAACCTCTTAGAATCCCACTATATAGAGTTTATTAATATTTTTGTTTGCTTATTTATTATATAATAACTGTTAATGTTTTGGTTTATTTACTTATTTGTTTACCTAGAAATGTCCGTGAGTGTCCACATACTTTTGTATACATCATTCTATAACTTACTTTTCCTCTTTTCAATTTAGCACTTATATTCCTGACCACATTTCTGGTTTTTTGTTTTAAAGTTTATTTCTAGTAGTAGAATTTCTGGATAAAAGGATATGCACATTTTTAAGACTCTTACTGCATTTTACCAAATCCCTCTCCAGAAAAGAGTATTCTGATGAACAAACATCAAGAATCTGCCTGTTTTTCCACATCTTCACCAGCACTAAGTGTTATTGCCCTTCATCCTTTCAGGGTTGATGATGTCTTAGTAAAACTGAGATTGGACACCGTTCAGCAGAGAAAGAACTCATCGACATCACCATTGCCTGGACAAAATGCCCAGGGTCTTTGAGCATGTATAATAAGGAGAGCAAAGGTTTCAGCCTGCAGATGTGTTATCCTTGACTCCCACATTCATTAAAAACATTTTCATGAATTGCCAACATTTAAACATCACATAATTTCAAGTAAAACCCAAACCTGGGCTTACTGGCCCTGCACTCTGGCATGGCAACCCTGGGGGAGTAAATAGCAGCTGATACCTTTAATGAGCATGGCTCTCTTCAATTCACCATGGCCCGGCCTGTCCTGTTTCACTCACTCACGTACCTGTCTGGCCCCCAGGGGGCAGAGATTTTGACTGTAGGGCACCCATTGGTGCCATTAGGTCAGAAGCCAGCAGCCTCCAAAGAAGAGGAAAAAAGAGTGCTTCTATTAGAATAGGTGGAAAACAATGTTCCCAAGACTTCCATGGGACCCTCTCATTCCCCTCTTGACCCACTACTACTAGTACCACCTGGTCTCCTCTGCCACTCCCCAAATGGGCATGGCTGCCCTTGGCCTGTTCTCATCTCCCACTGTTCTCCAGTTTCTTTCCACAGTGTGACGTGGTGAATTTCGGCTCCTGGTTCATTTTCGCCTTCCCTCTTATGCTGTTGTTCCTGTTGGCAGGCTGGCTCTGGATCTCCTTCCTGTACGGGGGACTGAGCTTCAGGTATCTCTCATTTTCTTCTTGGCAGGTAGACTGGGGAAGCAGGGAGTGGCCTTTCTAACCTCAGCATCTGCCTATGAAAACTGAGGATGAATGTTATTTCATGTCGTATTCTCATTTCTTGTATGTATGTATGTATGTATGTATGTATTTAGTTTTACACACAGGGTCTTGCTCTGACGCCCAGGCTGGGGTGCAGTGGCACAATTATAGCTCATTGCAGCCTCAATCTCCCAAGTTCAAGTGTTCCTCTGGCCTCAGACTCCCAAGTAGCTGGGACTACAGGCGAGTACTACCGTGCCTGGATAATTTTTTTTTTTAATCTTTTGTAGAGACAGGTTCTCACTATATTGCCCAGGCTGGTCTCAAACTTCTGGCCTGAAGCGATCCTTACTGTCTTGGCCTCTCAAAGCTCTAGGATAATAGGTGTGAGCCACCATGCTAGCCATATTCTCATTTCTTGACCTCCCAGGGATGTGAGGATTAAGTGAGAGGGGTGACCTGCCTGCCACACCCAGACCCTTTGTTGATGTCACATATTATTACTAATTATTAATAGTATTGTCTTTAAGGTAAACCCTCACCAGAGACAAGGGGAGTGCACTATTTCCCATTTTATGGGGCCCTGATACAGAAGATAATTTGGGGAGGCATGAGGACAAAATATTAAATAACACCAAATCATATTATGGGCAATATGTCTTTATCAACTCTCATCACCCAGTCTACTTACGTTAAGGAGAAAGTCTCAGTTGGGTGCTAAAGAAACCATAATATCTAACATTTTCAAATCAACCTCTAAACAAAGAAAGAGCAAGCTTCAGACCTAGAGACTTGAGCCAGAAACGATGTCTAGCCAAAATATAATAATGGCATTTTGTTTTCCTTTATTTATTTTGGTTACTTCAATTACTTTTTAATATGGCTACGTTAATTTGGATAGGCAACACATACATATGGTTCTCAAAAATCAAAACAACACTAAGAGGTATGCAGTGAGAACCCCTCTTCCCAACTATGGGCCTCTTCACCCACGATATCCTCCCAAACAATCATCCACTTTTATTGGTTTCTTGTGTAATCTTTCAGAGTTTTCTTAAGCAAATATGAGTAGACATAGATATCTTTTTCTGGTGACAGGCCTCCTTGACAGATTTTGGTTTTTTATTTTATTTGTTTACTTTATTTATTTAGACAAAGTCTCATTCTGTCACCCAGGCTGGAGTGCAGTGGCACCATCTCAGAGTGCAACCTCCACCTCCCAGGTTCAGGCCATTCTCCTACCTCAGCCTCCAGAGTAGCTGGGACTACAGGCTCTTGCCACCTTGCCTGGCTAATTTTTTGTGCTTTTTTTTTTTTTTTTTTTTTTGGTAGAGATAGGGGTTTACTCTGTTGGCCAGGCTGGTCTCAAACTCCTGACCTCAAGTGATCCACCCACCTCGGCTCCCCAAAGAGCTGGGATTACAGGCATGAGCCACTCATGTCCAGCTGTTTTTTTATTTTTATTTTATTTTTTCTCTTTTACCTTGCAACTCTAGCTCAAAGGAAACAAGCATTTTTATAAGATACATTTCCAGAAGTGGGATTTCTGGATCAGAGAATAAACACATTTTTATTTTAATAGATATTGTCAAATCATTCTTCATAAAAATTTTACATGTTTCCTCTCCCATGCACAATATATGAGAGTGTCTGCTTCCTTGCAGCAAAGTGGATTTTTGCCAATCTGATTAGAGAAAAATAACTTGTGTTTATTTTATGAAGAGTAACTTTAGGAAACTTCTCATAGGTTTGGAAGCATATGAAAAGTTTGTTCATCCGTATTTTCTTTCATGTGAATTGTGAAACCGTGTGTTCATATTTTTATACATTTTTTCAAATGGGTTGTTGGTCCTGTTCTTACTAGTTTCTGGTACGCTTTATATTTTGGAAAGATGAGTGCTTATTCTGCAGTAGAAGCTACATTTTTTTTCCTGATTTGTCTTTTGGCTTTGCTTATGGTGCTTTTCTCTCTAAAGAATTGTTTTAATTTTTTTTCAATCTTTTCTCACATAGTTTCTGAAATTTCAATTACAGCTTAGAAAGGTTTTCCTAATACAGGACTTATAAAAGAATAATCACTTTTTCTTCTAGTATTATATTTTTTACATTTAAACTTCTGATCTATTTGGAGTTCATCCTTATGGTACAGTGTGAAGTTTAGATTCAACTTCATTTTTTTTTTGTCCCAAATGGTCACCCAGTGTCCTAACACCATTTATGGATACACAACATTTTACTATTTTGATGAAGTCAAATTTATCTATCTTTGGTGGCTTGTGCTTTGACATCATATTGAAGAAATTGTTCCCTATTCCAAGGGCATGGAAATTTACCCCTGCCTTTTCTTCTGAGAGTTTTATGGCTTTAGCTCTAACATTTAGGTCTTCAATCCATTTTGGGTTTAATTTTGTACATGGTGTGAGGTAGGGGTCCAGATTCATTCTTTTCCACTTGGCTATCCAATTTTCCTAGCACCATTTGTTGAAAGGCTATTCCTTCACCCATTATTCAGTCTTGGTACCCCTGTCAAAAATCAATTGGCCATAGGTGGATGGGTTTATTTCTTGGCTCTCAATTCTATTCCATTGATCTATATGTCTGATACCATTTACTGAATAGTCCATCTTTTCCACACCAATCTGAGATAGCAACTTTATCATAGACTAAATTCTCACTTGTGACTCAGTCTGTGTCTAGACTTTCTGCTTTGTTCCATTGATTCCTCTGTTTATTCATGTGCCTGTTTGACCCACTCATGGATTTTAAGACTGGGAGTCATATGATCAGATTCACATTTTAAAAGATCAACCAGGCTGTACGTGGGGAGAACAACTGTAGCAAAGGAAGACAGTTGCAGGGAGACCAGCCATCAGGTAGTTGCAGCCTCCTGAACAGAGAGGATGTGACTTGGTCAGGTGGTGGTGGTGGTTGTAGGTGAGAAGTTAGTTATACCTGCAGTGCACACTCCTAACCTCCCACTTTCTGTTTCAGGGGCTGGAGGAAGAATAAATCTGAGATAAGAACCACTGCAGAAAACAGGGCTCGAGCTGTAATTCGGGAAGAATACCAGAACCTGGGGCCCATCAGGTATGTGGGGGTCCTTGGGTTGAGGAAAGAGCTGAGTCTTAAATGCTCAGGAAAGCTTCCTCCTGGCCTGGCCTTGGGCCCATGGGGGCTGAGCTCCAGGGGAATTCCAGGACCCATGGCCTGGGAGCCTAGAGGTGGAGGATGGGAGGTGGTTTACATAGTCAACCTTTTGCCCTGGTGCTGGGGTAGAAACCTGAGGACCAAAAAGCCCCTCAGAATGTACTTACAGTGGGATCTGCTATCTTCCATCCAAGGCACCATTTCCCTCCCGGTACACAGAATACCTGACACTATCTCAGGTGGCTTCCAGGACCTTGTTTAATTCATATTTCCATATGGTGAAAATAATGGGTTCAGTAGGCCTGTGTTCAAGGACCAGTGGTGCCACTCATGTCCTGTGTGGCTTTGGGCATGGCACTAACCCTCTCTGGGCCCTGCTCTCCAGTCTTTGAAATGGGTACATTGGGTAACTAGCTCTTCCAACTCTTGGGAATCCTCTCTTTCCACCTCCATCCACCCTCTCTCCACATCTGTCCCCTCTCTGTGTCTTCTCCTCTCAGTGTAGACAGACTATATGTTTTTATGTCTCTCTCTCTCTCTCTGTATGAATGCTCCTCTTTCTCTTTGCCTACTGCATTTCTGTCTGTTTTTCTTTCTGCTTTTTGGATTCTGTCTCTGTTTCTCACTTTCTTGATTTTCTGTAGGACCCTGGGAAACTCCTGGTGATAATGAAGCATGTGGTTTCGGGGAGGGGGTGACTTGAGGCTCAGGAAGGATCCTGAGGGAGCGTGGACGTCCTAGGACAGGAATCATTTACAGTCCATTGGTGCCCCTCCCCTTGTTCTGGGCACTCCCTGGGGAGTGGATGACTTCAGCTTTCTCAGAGGCAGATCCCGGGCCCAGTCACTCCCAGTGAGCAGCTGCCTGAGCCTGTGCCTGCTGCAGTCTGCCTGAAACCCAGGGTCACCATCATGCCTGCATGTCTGTGCCACAGGTTTGCCGAACAGGCTGTTTTCGTCCTTTTCTGCATGTTTGCCATCCTCCTCTTCTCCCGGGACCCGAAGTTCATCCCTGGCTGGGCCAGCCTCTTCACTCCTGGGTGAGACTCTGGGGACCCACAGGGAGGAGTCCAACAGGGAGGATTCTGGGCTGGGCCACCTGGAGCTGGAGAGGCAGCATTGTAGCTGGGGAGACCTGCATCCAAGTTTCCATCTCTTGTCCCATATGATTATTAATAGCTCCCTCTTTCACTCGCAAAAGAGTTTAGGTTTGGGTGATAAAATATGACTTCTCATGTGTTGGGAGCTCCGGATTTGGAGTCAGACTAAACTGGGTTAGAATTCTAGCTCTGCCACTTATGAGCTGCGTGACTGAGCAAATCGTTCATTCATTCAATCAACATTGATGAGAACCTATTATGTGCTAAGCTGTGTGCTGGGTGCTGGAACACAGACAAAAGCAAGTAGTTAGACAACAAAATAACTGCATTGCAATGAGTGCTATGAAGGAAAGAGTGAGAGGGTTATGCTATAAAATAATAGAGCAGGGACATTGACTTTGGACAGTTTTGGGAAGAGCCAAAGCTTAGGAAGACTGCAGGTGAAAGCAGTGGAAATACACTGGGAATGTCTACTGAATCCTGAGTCAGAACAAACGTAGCATGTTTGAGAAACTGAGAAAAGCCCAGTGGGACCGAAGCCTGGTGGGAAGGAAGGAAAGTGGGTGAGGAAGGGTAGGGGAGGGCCAGATTAGAGTGTCTTTTTGGGCATGTTATGCATTTTGATTTTTTTTTTTTTTTTCTGTGAGCAGTGGGCAGCCATTGGAGGGTTGTAAGCTACTCAACCTCTTTGTGCCTCAGTTTCCTAATCTGTAAAATGATATTATAATAGTACATTTCTCATTGGCTTGTTGTAAAGAGAAATGAGTTAATATATGTCAAGTGATTAAAATGGCTCATAGAAAGAACTCAATAACTGTTAGCTATATTCATTAGGAAATGGGTAGTGGGGGCAAAAATATAGATGAGGAGAATAGTTAGGAGTTATAACATCATCTAGATGGCCCCTGTCTTTTTGGGCCAAATCTGGTCCGCCACTTGATTTTGAATGACTTTTACATTTTTTAAATGGCTGTGGAAAAATCAAAAGACAGTGTCTTGTAATGCACGAAAATTATATGAAATTCAAATTTCAGTGTCTGCAAATAAAGTTTTATTGACACACAGCCACACCTATTCAATTACATATTGTCTATGGCTGCTTTCACACTCCAATGTCAAATGTGACAAACACCATGTGGCCTGCAAAGCCGAAATACTTACTGTGTGGTTTTTTACAGGAGACATTTGCTGACCCCTGGTCTGGGGGATGGCTTGAGTGAGGGTGGTAGCAATGGCAATATAGCAGTCAAGATATCATTCAAAGTTAAATGTGGAACTTGCGCTGGGTTGGTTTGGGGGGTGTGAATGAAAGGAGTGCCTGCATGAATGGTGGTTAGTCGGAGAAGAATATTTTTTAGAGGGCTGGGAATGGCTTATTCATAATTCTATTTTGGACTTGGTTTAGACTTGTCAAGCTCAATAGCCAGTTGGATATGCAGGACTAGAGCTTAGAAGAGATGTTTAGGTTGCATACATAGATCTGGGAGTTACTGTATAAATTTGGGAGTTAAATCCATAGGAATCAATGGGCTCAGCTATGGAAAGTGTTTAAGGAGAATATAGAAGACCATGAGGAACCCCAGCACTTGGGAGCTGGGGAGAGGAAAATGAGTTTACTAGAGAAACAGAGAGATGGTGAGTGAGGTAGAAGGAAAACTTAGAGCTATGGACCAGTAAAAGCCAAGAGAGGGGAGTGTTTTAAGAAGTGTGAGTGGGCACCATGTCAAATTCTGGTGTGGGTGGGAACATGATTAAATAGAGATGTATCTGCTGGATTTGGTGAAATCTGATTATTTCAATTAGCCCCATCCAAGAGAGATATAATGTGAGCCACATATATATTTTAAATGTTTTGGTAGCTACATTAAAAAGGTGAAAAACAGATGAAACTAATATGAATAATATATTTTATGTATAAATTATTAGTGAGATATTTGGCATTTTTTTATGTGAAATCATCAAAATCTGGTGTGTATTTTACATTTAAAGCACATGTCAATTTGGTCTTGCCACATTTCAAATGCCCACTAGTCCACATGTGGCTTGTGGCTACCATACTGGACAGTGTGATATCTCACCCTCTGGGCCTCAACCTCTTCCCTGGTAAAATGGATGACATAAATTCTGATCTCCTGAAGGTTGTCATAAGCAAGAAACAATATAATTTCATAAAGCCATGAAGCTGCCATTGCTCTTACCATTTTTTTATTTTTCCAAAATGTAGATGCTTTATTTTTTTCAGATGCAAAATGAGCATTATAAGCATTTCAACAATACAGAAAATGTGAAAATCAGCCAAATCTCAGTGTCTAATTCTGATACACATCTTTCCTGACTTTTAAAAAATGCCTATCTGAGTACTGTTCTACATTGTGATCACGCTGTTATCAGACGGTATACATTTGTCAAGACTTGTTAAACTATACCCTTAAAATGGGTGCTTTTTATTGCATGTTAATTGCACCTCAATGAAACATATGCCAATTGGCTTTTAGAACTCTATTAAAAAGAAGATATTTTTTAACAGAAACATGATCACGTCGACATATTATTTGTAATCTGCTTTTTAATTTTGTACAGAATTTCAAAAGTTATGCATACTCATGAAAATTCAAACAATGCTGAATTGAAAAAGAATAAGTTAGTGGCTCTTTATCCACTTTATGTCCCACTGCCCAGAGATGATCGCACTGAGCAGTTTGGTGTGTGACATTCCAGATATGCACACATATCTTCATACATACACACATACAAATATGTATACATATAACAAAAGACTGTAAAATATAATAATATGATCGTGGACAACTTGCCATTTTGAACTTCATTCTTTTTTTTTTTAATTTTATTTTCTTGGACTCAAGTCACAACTTCATTCTTTTAAAACACTGCATAGTTACAGAATGGGAGCACTTTGATTTATTTAACCAATTCCTTATTAGATTGTGTTCAATGCTTCAAATACAAACTTTTAAAATGAAATTTACAGGGTATCTTGGTTGTATTTCTATGTCAATACATAGAGATTGACATTATCTTTTATCTTTTTTTAAACAGATGCAATGTACTTCATAATATGAATGGAACACAATTTCTTTAAATGTGTCTATCAAAAATCTTCCAATTTTTTTACTCTTATCAATAATGAACATCCTTGCACATAATCTGTGTACAAAAGTACGACTATTTCTCAAGGTTAAAT
The DNA here is from genome assembly GCF_002776525.5 of Piliocolobus tephrosceles. NCBI lineage: Eukaryota > Metazoa > Chordata > Mammalia > Primates > Cercopithecidae > Piliocolobus > Piliocolobus tephrosceles. The sequence continues at coordinate 19,389,140 of NC_045453.1, read as the reverse complement.
ACCTAGAAGTAGGATAACTGGATCAAAGGGTATTTACATGTAAAATTGGAAACATGTTGCTAAATGCCCCAGGAGGTTAAACTGGTTTATTCTTTCACTAAGGGCGTATGTTCCCAATGCCCTCACCAGTTTTACTCCCCTTTTCAAGTCTTGCCTGTTGGCAGATGAATGGTATACCATTAGTGTTTTGATCTGCATTTCTCTGATTATAATGATATTGACCATCTCTTCCAACTTCTTGTCTGTTTGAATACTCTCCTTTCCAAATGTGTGAGTGGAAAGAGCTCTGGTTAGTAATGAGCTCTAGGCTTCATTGAACTTGGAGCCAGAACAATCTGAGTTTAAGGCCAGAGTCTACAGAATGGGAACACTTTGATGTATTTAACCAATTCCTTATTGAATTGTGTCCAATGCTGAAAATAAAAACTTTAAAAATAAAATTGACAGGGTATCTTGGTTGTATTTGTATGTCAGTGTAACAAAATGACTTGCTCAGGGTCTGGCCTTGAACAGGTTGCTTCTGCTCTTTGACCCTCTGATTCTCCACCTGAAATGGAAAGTGCCTGCCCCGAGGGCTTAATGTCTCCCCTAAAGGACACATTGTGGATGCTTGAAAGGTGACAGTTAGGTTTTGAGGGGCCATGAAGCTGGGTCAATCTGGGTTTCACTGGTGTGAGTGGGCTGTATCTCAATGTGGTCAGCTGCCTATCCCAGGAGGGATTCAAGCACAAGCTGAACAAAGGCAGGGTTCTTGCAGGAGTCCCGGTGAGGGTGATTTATGGGGGTTCCAAGGATTCCAATATTCTGCAGCCCTCAGATTCTCCCCTCTTTGGTCGAGTCCTTCTTCCTAGGGTCCTTGAGTTGGGAGGATAAGCATTTGCTTGGGCACAAGCAGTGTCTAAATGCCCCCGGGGAGCTGTGAATGAAGAGCTTTGCACCATGCTTTGTGCATTGCAGGACAGAATCCAGTGGCCCAGCCTCCAACAATGGCCCCTTCACAACAGGCCTAATTCCCTTCCACAAATCCTCCGTTACAAATCTGCCAAACCTCGGCCCACTGAGATGCCCAGGGTCACATGCTTTGGGGCCTTCTCATTGTAGGTTTCTTTCTGATGCCGTCACCGGCGTGGCTATTGTCATCATCTTGTTCTTCTTCCCGTCCCAAAGGCCCTCTCTCAAGTGGTGGTTTGACTTCAAAGGTAAGGTGGTCAAGGCTGGGGTCTTGGTGGGCTCAGTGAGGACTGCGGCGTGGAGTGTGGTCATCAAGGGCCTGGAGCCCCCCACTGCACTAACCACGTGGTCCTTCCTGCTTCTCCTTTCACTGTCTGAGCCGTTGCCTTGTCTGGGGACAGGGGTTAGCAACTACAGTCTTCAGACCAAATCCAGCCGGCTGTCTGTTTTTGAACAGCCTGTGAGCTAAGCACAGTTTTCAGATTTTTAACTGGTTGAAAAAAAAATCAAAAGAAAAACATTTCAGGACATGTGAAAGTTACATGAAATCTAAATTTCAGTGTCCACATATCAAATTTTGCTTTCACCTAAGGAACCTGTGGAAATTTATTTTCTTTAGCTGTATTAGTACCTACACAATAGCCTCAATTTTGCCTCTTGGTCCATGAAGCAAAAAATGTTTAGTTTTCTTGCCCTTTGCAGAAAAATGACCCCTTGGCCCAAAGCAGGAGTTGCACCTTGGCCATGCATAGAAAACACAAGCTGGGTTTCCACTGTATAGGAAGTGTTGGGCACTGAGAAAAAACTGCCTGAAGGCATTCAGATTCCATTTTTTAAAAATCGCTGAGTACCTCTAAACAAAATGTCGTAGACTGTGGCCTTCAGATTGCCAGCTTGCGACTCCCTCTGGTGTCCAGCAGATGTCTGCCAGAAGGTGACGCCAACACCTGAGGCTGCCACCTGGGGCAGTTGGATGAGCTCCTCTGGAGTCAGGAAATAGGGACCATAATCAAACTATTAATCTATTGTTGAGAAAAATAGTGTCACTCAGGATAGCCCCAGCCATGGAAGAGTCAGGGTTTGAGTGTGAGGAGTATAGTGTATGTGTCCTGTAGGAAGATGAGGATTTTACAGGCTCCATAAACAGTTCTTTCTTTCTTCTTCTTTTTTTTTAGTGGGGTCTCACTCTGTCACCCAGGCTGGGGTGCAGTAGCGCCATCACAGCTCAGTGCAGTCTTGAACTCTTGGGCTCCAGTGAACCTCCCACCTCAGACTCCCAAGAAGCTGGGATTACAGGTGTGAGCCACCTCGTTTGGCTAATTTAAAAAAAAAAAATTGTAGCAGCTGGGCACGGTAGCTCACACCTATAATCCCAGCACTCTGGGAGGCTGAGGCGGGTGGACTGCTTGGGTCCAAGAGTTTGAGACTAGCCTGGGCAACATGGAGAAACCCCATCTCTACAAAAAATACAAAAAAAAAAAAAAAAAATAGCTGGGCATGGTGAGGCACACCTGTAGTCCCAGCTACTTGGAAGGCTGAGGTGGATGAATTGATTGAGCCTGGCAGGTCAAGGCTGCAATGAGCTGTGATGGCACCCACTGCACTCTAGTCTGGGTGACAGAGTGAAACCCTGTCTCAAAAAAATTTTTTTTTTTTGTAGTAACAGGGGTCTCGCTACATTACCCAGGCTGGTCTTGAACTCCTGACCTCAAGTGACCCTCCCATCTCTGCCTCCTGAAGTGTTGGGACTACAGGCATGAGCTACCATGTGTGACCCATAGTCAGTTCCTGTAGCATAGCCAGACCTCAGGGAGGCTGGAACTGGGTCTAAGGAGGCTGAGCTGTGGGCCTGCGTACTCTGCAGTTGAACAGGATTCAGCTTTTCTCCATTTCTGCTTCTCTTCCAGTCAGTCTTCCAACTGGCTATTCTCATCATTCCCTCTGTATATAATTTCTTAACCTTTTCCTAGTTTCTGCTGCTTGTTAGGTTTTGTACCTTTGTAGTTTCTGCTTCATTTTAGTCTCTACTTTTGTTCCCTTGTAGTGTCTAATCCCCGTGGCTTCTGCTAGCTCCACTTCCTCATGTTTTCTGCTCCCTGTGGCATCTCCCCTCACACTTTCTGCCCCTTCCTAGCTTCTTCCCCATGGCGGCGGCCACTTCCTCATGGTATCCATCTGCTCCCTTGAGCCTCTGCTTCTGCCGAGCCTCTGTGTCCTCACAGTATCTGTTTCCTCCTGGCTTCTGCTTCTTTACCCAACTTCAGCCCAGTCATGCCCCCGTGTGTCATGTGGCCTCTCTGTTCATTCGTTCACCTTCAGGTGTCACTTCTCTTCACCCAGTGGGTCTCTGTTTCCCATTGAGGCATCTGTAAGATGTAAGAGTCGGGTTGGTCCAGCTTGTTGTTCTTTGGGCAGATTTCTTCTCACAAGGCTACTTCACAGCCTCATAGATCCCTGGCCAGCCTATGGATCAGCTGCCCTTGGTCAGGTGCCCATCCATGGTTCTGGCACCTGGGGGTGAACTCACAATGCCCAGGGCTTTCTCTCAGCTGGGGCCATGGGAAAGGCCCTATTTTTACAGGACAGGGAGCCCCCAAATTGAGGCTTAGTCTGAGAGGGTTCTTGGCTTCTTCATCCAGGAAGGAATTCCAGGGCAAGCCAGTGGTGTTAGACAGCAACTTTTATTGAAGCAGCAGTGCACAGCAGCAGCAGAGGTTCTGCTCCTTGTGGAGTGGGGCTACCCCATAGGCAGTGTGCCCAGAGTAGTAGCTCAAAGGCA
>NC_045453.1:19349721-19385400 GCF_002776525.5 Piliocolobus tephrosceles | reverse complement strand
TGCCTTTGAGCTACTACTCTGGGCACACTGCCTATGGGGTAGCCCCACTCCACAAGGAGCAGAACCTCTGCTGCTGCTGTGCACTGCTGCTTCAATAAAAGTTGCTGTCTAACACCACTGGCTTGCCCTGGAATTCCTTCCTGGATGAAGAAGCCAAGAACCCTCTTAGACTAAGCCCCAATTTGGGGGCTCCCTGCCCTGTAAAAATAGGGCCTTCCCCATGGCCCCAGCTGAGAGAAAGCCCTGGGCATTGTGAGTTCACCCCCAGGTGCCAGAACCATGGATGGGCACCTGACCAAGGGCAGCTGATGTGATACTTTCTGCTATTTAACACTAAAGACTTTTGTGGAGTCTTATATTGTGGTCAGTAAGTTTCCAAAGAGAGTAAGTGACTTGTCCAAGGTCACACTGCTCATTAAAAAGAGTCAGGGCCAGGTGTGGTGGCTCACACCTGTAGTCCCAGTACTGTGGGAGGCTGAGGTGGGAGGATTGCTTGAGGTCGGGAGTTCAAGAAGAGCCTGGGCCACATAACAAGAGCCTGACTTAAAAAATTAAGAAATTAGCCTGTGTGGTGGCACACACCTGTAGTTCCAGCTACTTGGGAGGCTGAGGCAGGAAGATTGCTTGAGAAGTTCAAGGTTGCAGTGAGTTGTGATGGTGCCACTGCACTCCAGCCTGGGCAACAGAGTGAGACTCTGCCTCAAGGAAAAAAAAAAAAAAAAGAGTGGGAGAGAGAGACAAAGAGAAAGAGAGAGATAGGACCTAGAACCAGACGTTCAATCCAGCCTTGATTTTCTTCTTATACTCACCCCACTATTCTTTTATGGGTCTGAGTTGCACTTGCGTTTCTCAGCCTTTGGTCATTCAAGTATTGATCGAGTGCCCACTATGTGCTAGGCACTGTGCTTGTGGTGGAAAAGTAGTTGATGATGATGGTGATGATGATGATGACGACTACTTCTCTTTCCTCTTTGTCAACTAGCTGTTCCTCTAGAGATCTTCGTGACTCACTCCATCACTTCATTCAGGGCTCTGTCCAAATGCCACCTCCTGAGAAACCTTCCCGGACTGCACCTTCTAGAAAATCTCCCTCCTGTGTTACTCTTTATTTGTTTACCTTATTTTATTTTTCTTCATACCACATGAAATTTCTTGGCATTATTTATTTTTTAAGACAGAGTCTTGCTCTGTTACCCAGGCTGGAGTGCACCCACACAGTCTCAGCTCACTGCAACCTCTGCCTCCTGGGTTCAAGCGATTCTCATGCCTCAATCTCCCAAGTAGCTGGGATCATAGGCACCCACCACCATGCCCAACTAATTTTTGTATTTTTAGTAGAGATGGGGTTTCACCATGTTGGCCAGGCTGGTCTTGAACTCCTGACCTCAGGTGATTCACCCACCTCATCCTCCCAAAGTGCTGGAATTACAGGCATGAGCCACCATGCCCGGCCAGTATATTTATTTGTTTATCACCTGACTTCCCCCCTGGAATATAAGTTCTCCAAGGAGATGAATTTTCTCTGTTTTGGCCATTTCTGTATCCTGAGAGCCCAGAAGAGTGTTTGACACATGGCAGGTACTCAATATATATTTGCTAAATAAATAGCCAAGGACTTGCTCTGGGCAAGGCCCTGGGATGAGTCCTTTGCACAGAGGCATCATTTCATCTTTCCAGTAAGTCTCTGAGGGAAGTGCTGTTACCCCATTTTGCAGAAGAGGAAATCGAGGCTCAGAAAGGTAGTGACACTGGCCCAAATCACACAGTTGGGGCACAGCAGAGCCAGGATTCAAGTCTAGTTTAAAGCTTGTGCCTTTAGCTACTGCTGTAGACAGCCAGCGAATATCAGGTTGAGCTGCAGTGGGAAGTCCACATAGTCAGAGATTGTGCTTATGAGAAATAGCAGCAAAGGCATGGTTGGATGGGAAAACAATAAAAACCATGGTAGCTAACGTTAACTGAGTGCTTGGCATGTGACAGACAGTCTGATATGCACTCGCCATTTAATCTGCATTACATGGGACCCTGCTCAAGGCCTTCTTCCTTCCTCTGTCCCTTCACTTTTTCAGACCTTTTGTACTTCTTTAATGAAATATTTTATCACCTGAAGGCAGAGGGCTGGGCCACCTCCCATGTCTGGTTGCCTTGTCCAGTTCTGGGCTTAAGTGTATGTTGCGTTTGGCCCAAGAATCCCCTCAAGGTATATGACACCTGCACCGCATGTAGATACCATGGGCTGCATAAACCTGTGGGCTGCATACACCTGTGGGCTTCATACACCTGTGGGCTACATATACCTGTGGGCTTCATACACCTGTGGGCTGCATACACCTGTGGACTGCATACACTTGTGGGCTTCATACACCTGTGGCCATATACACCTGTGGGCTGCATACACCTGTGGGCTTCATATACCTGTGGGCTTCATACACCTGTGGCCACATACACCTGTGGGCTGCATGCACCCGTGGACTGCATACACCTTTGGGTTTCATACACCTGTGGGTTTCATAGACCTGTGGACTCCATACACCTGTGGGCTGTATACACTTGTGGGCTGCATACACCTGTGGACCGCATACACCTGTGGGCAACATGCACCTGTGGGTGGCATACACCTGTGGGCTGCAAACACCTGTGGACTGCATGCTTGCTGGTGGAGGGATTTTATTAAGTAGCTTTTATTATCTTTATTTCCTGACTATAAAATCTTGTTTTAGGTAAACCACTGTGTAACATTTGGAAAAAGCTCAAAAGGAGAAGCAAAATGTCCATAACTGCTTGACCAGGAACTGTCCTGGAAGATGGCAAACTGCCTTAAAGGAGTCAGACCCATCCTCCCTGCTTCCCTGGTCACAGTCTGCCAAGAAAAGTCCTATTTCAGGAGTGATTACCCCGCACCAGGCATGGGTCTAAGTGTGTCATATACATTATTTGACAAATATTTACAGAGTAACCATCAGGTGTCAGGCACTGTTCTAGACCCTGGGGATGCAACTATCAGCTAACTGAAATGCCTCATCTCCCTGCAGATCCATCACTGTCCTGGTTGGTGTTCACAGGAACCCCCCTGGTTCTGTAATGTGCCATGTGCCGGCTGAGGAAATGGGGCTCAGGGAGGCAAAGTCACTTGTCAAGGGCACGCAGTGAGCCAAGACTGAGGACGGTCTGTCTCCAAGCCTATGCCCCCAACCCAGGGATGTCACACTACCAGCCACGTGCCAGGTCCAACCCACCACCTTTTTTTGTAGATAGAGTTTTATTTACAACCAGGCCCACATGTTTAGGTATGGTCTCTGGCTGTTTTCATGCCACAGTGACGGAGTAGTGACAACAGAGCCTGTCTGTGTGGCCTGCAAAGCCTCAATGATTCACTCGCTAACCCCTTGCAGAAAGTCTGTTGACTCCCCCGCCCACCGTCCTCACCACTGCAGCACTGCCGCTTTCGAGGAAATCAAAATCATCCCATCATTTCAGGGCTCAAAAATACCCTTTGTTTCTATTTTTCTAAATGTCCTTCCTCTTTTTCTTTCCTCTCTGTGCATGTTCCAGTACAAAGAAAACCTTTTCTCTTATAAATGAGAGTAAAAATAGCTCTTGTGCCGAAGGGCTGTTGGGAGAGTTAAGTTATGTCCTGCATGTGGAGTTTTTTAAAACTCTCAAGCTGTGGGAATCATGAAAATTGTTTTCACTGGGAATAGAGCAGCTCCCCTATCACGATGCCTGTGCACTCTGTCCCTCAAGCTCCAAGCCAGATGCTGGATCCACCACTTGGCTTCCTGGGGACCCCTGAGTGTCCCCAGTAAGATGGGGCTGCAGGGCTGGTGGCCTCTGCCTCAGGCTGAGCGGCCCTGAGTGTGTTCTGAATCCCTCTCTCTGCCCAGCTCCCAACACGGAGACAGAGCCCTTGCTGACCTGGAAGAAGGCCCAGGAGACAGTGCCCTGGAACATCATCCTTCTCCTGGGAGGGGGCTTCGCCATGGCCAAAGGCTGTGAGGTAAGATCCCCAGCCCCCGCAGCCAGCAGGAACAGCGGGAGGCAGGTGTGGGCGGGTCCCAGTGCTGGCTGCAGCACCAGGATCAGAGCAGGTGAGCTGCACGCGCCCTGGGGGCACAGCCGGTTTCCTCACCTGCCAAACTGAGATGATCATAGTTCATTCCTCACAGGTCCACACTCAGGACCAGGTGCTACAGAGAAAGAAAGGAATGAGTTACAACCTGGATCCTTAAGGAACTCATGATGGACAAAATATTAATATAATACTAATACTAATAATATTAAGACTCGAGGACTCTGTGACTTAAGAGGGATAATAACATATTGTGCTCACCCAATGCCAAAGACACTGTTCAATATGCTTGTGGAGGCAGAAGGATGGCTTGAGGCCAGGAGTCTAAAATCAGCCTGGGCAGTATAGTGAGACCCTCTCTCTTTTTTCTCTCTCTCTCTTTTTTTTGGGACAGAGTTTCGCTCTGTCACCTAGGTTGGAGTGCAGTGGTACCATCACAGCTCACTGCAGCCTCAACCTGCCGAGCTTAATCAATTCCCTCACCTCAGCCCCTCAGGTAGCTGGGACTACAGGGAGGCGTCACCATGCCCAGCTAATTTCCTTTTGTATTTTTTTTTAGAGATGGGATTAAAAAAAAAAAAAATTAGTCGGGTGTGGTGATCCCAGTGGAGCCATGATGATAATGCTACACTCCAGCCTGGGTGACAGAGCAAGACCTCATCTTCCCCGCCCCCCGCAAAAAAAAGAAAAAGAAAAAAACATGCTTTACACATTAACTCATTTAAACCTCCCAACAATGCTATAAGGTAGATACCATTATTGTGCCCATTCTCTAGATAAGGAACTTGAGACACAGGGAGATAAAGCACCTTTTCCCTAATGTCACACAGCTATGGAGTCAGGATTAGAATCCAGGCAGTTTGGCTCTGGAGTCTGTGCTCTTAACCACTCTCATATAAGTCCTAGATAGTAATATTAATTAGTTCGTGGATGTTATTATTAATGTTATTCCGGAGGGCTTTGTGAGCTGAGAAGTCAGGGCTGGGACCAGGGTGGAGCAAATGAGGCACAGGGAGTGCAGAATTTCAGGGAGTGCTCACTCTCCGGGGTGTGTAAGTGCGGGTCAGCCAGCCCAGCTCCGAGGCAGTGCGATGTCGGCATCCAGCTTCTGTCTTCACGGATTATCTCTCTGAATCGCCGCACCAGCCCTAAGAGCTGGGTAATGGTTTTCTGCCTCTTTTACAGATATGAAAACTGAGACATGAAAAATTAAGCAACTCTCTTAAATTCTTACAATTGCACTCTGCTTGGGAGCTGGGGTTCAAATTCTCCCTGATTTCAGAGTCCAGACTCCAAATTGTTCACTCCAGAATTTTGCACATGCCAGCCGTTGTTCGAAGTGCTTTGTGAATCAAATATGACTCAGTTGATCTTTATAAACACCACTGAATCAGATACTATCACTGTCTCCATTTTAAAAATGAGGAATCAGAGGCAAAAGGAGGCTAAATAGCTCGCCTACATTTGCACAGCCAGGAGATGGTGGAGCCAGGATCTGAAACCAAAGCTCGTGTGGCTGAGCTCCGTCCCATCCCTGAACGCCTCGTAAACCGAGGCGTTCAAAACCACAGCCAGTTAAGAGTCAGTCTGCAATTAAGGATAAGGGAAGCTGAAATTACTTCTTTTATTGTCTTCTCTTGTTAATTCAATTTTAATTTTCAGTTTCAAATGAAGGTACAATGTTGGACATCTGTTAATCGTGTACACTGGTCGGAAGCCCAGGCTTGGGAATCTCAGTATCTGGTCAATCTAGGCTCTACCACTCCGTGCTGGGACACTTTGAGCAGGTTTCTTAACCTCGCTGGGTTCCTATTTTTCTCATCCATAGATTGAGGCTCAAAGCTGTTACTCTACAGGGTTGCTGGAGAAAATTAAAGAATAACTGCCCGATACATATAGCTGATAAGAAGTGCTAAAAACTGCAGCACACCAGCTCATAAATCCTTATGCCATGGTTTCTACAGGTTGGGCTTTCAGGAAGTAGACTCCAGGATGGAGATTCGCAAGCGTGGGCATCATTAGGTTGTGCCCTTGGGGTCACTGTGGTAGGGAGAGGAAGGAAGCAGGAGAGGGCAGAGGGAGAAATGCAGCTGGAGGCAGACCGAGCCCCACAGGAGCACTGGAGCTGAGATGGCCCTCACAAGCAGTCCAAGTAATCAGAGACAGCCAGGCCTTTGTATCCCAGCATCCATCTGTCTGGGGACACAAGCTGCCCCCAGGTGCAGGTATGGCCTCAAGTGAGGCTGCTTTTGGGGTCTGAGACAGCTGACTGCACTCCCTTAGCGGGGGCAACAAGACCTCCACTGACGGGGATCTGCGTGGCACATTCAGGCGCTCTGCACAGGTGCCCATTTTAAAATAAAATATGTTTTACTTTGTTTATTAAAAAAACACATAAATAACAGTACAGACTTCAAAGGGAACAAAGGAATAGATGAGTAAAAGGACTGTTATTTGTCTCCATTTTAGGACTCCTGAGACCCAGAGAAGTTAAGTAACTGGTTCTTGGTAACACAGCTCATTAGTAGCAGGGCTAAGATTTGAACTCATGTCTATCTGACTTACGCTATTGCCTCCTGCTGGGGGTGTCTTAGGGAAGGTTTTCTGAAGGAAGTGACATGTTATCCAGATCTTGAAGAAGTGTGCTGTACGATGGAACCAGACCATCTGGATTGGAATCACAGATTTCCCACTTCTTAGGTGTGTGATCTTTGTCAAGTTACTAAACCTCTCTGGGCCTCAGTTTCCTCATCTGTAAAATTGGAATCACAATGGCACCCACCTGGTAAAGTTGTCATGATTATTAAGTGAGTCAATATATGCAGAGAAATGAGAACACAGCCCAGCACGGTTGGTTATTATGGTTAGACATTGAGGAAAAGGAAAATCAAAATCAAGAATCAGGTGGAGGTTCATGGCTTGAGCAACTTGGTGGAAATGGTGCCATTTACCTCGGTGATCTGAGCCCAGCCTGGACTAGAGGAAGGAGGCTGGATGAGATGACCTTGATCCAGAGGTTTCCCGAAGCTCCAGGAGTGGTGTGGGGAGCACTGGCTCTCAGTGGAGGCTGGGCTGCGGGATGCTGGGCATGCTAAGAGGCCACCCTGGCTCTGAGCCCAGCCCTGGGCAGCTGGCCGGAGTTTCTCTTCAACAGGGGCTTTGTGTAGTAGCTGTTCCTTTCCCCAGCCTCTGCCGTACCATCCCCTCCCCAGGCAGCCGCAGCCTGGCCCAGGAGCCACCAGAATGCTTATGGCACATCCTGGTTCCTGGCCCCTGCCCCACGCTCTCATCAGACCACAGCCTGGCAGCCTCCTGAGGATCGGAGGTCCCTGGATGCAATCCAGGGTGAGCCTGGGTGTGTTGACTCCCAGCGCTGGTTCTGAAGGGCAGGAAGCCTATCCTAGCGCTTACTCTGAGCCTCGGCAACTCGCTTAAGCCCACTTAGGGTCCTCACTGCAGTTTTCTTCTGCCGCAAAACCATATAGTCATGACTCTGCATAGACTTAAACTCAAGTCCAAGGTTTCCCTTGGCCAACACAGAAAGTTGTATGGGATAATGTAGGTCCCAACACTGGCACCTCCTCTCTTCCCTCCTAACACCCCTCCAGTCTCCTTGGCCGCTTCCTCAGCCACATCAGACTCACATGCACCCCACAGCCTTTGCGTCTTCCCTTTCTCTGTTGAATTTTCATCCTGAGAGCTCTGAGTCCTCACTCTTCAGGTCTCAGCCCCTCAGAAATGCCCTCCCAAGCCCCTACGTCTAGAATAGCCTCCCACCCCAGTCCCTCTTCCTCTCATGACCCTGCCTATTCCTGTATACCACATCTACCCCCCAAATGATCCTGTGGGCATGTTTATTGATTGTGTCTCTTACTAGAATGGAAGCTCCATGAGGCAGGCAGAGATCGTGTCTGTTTTATCCACCACTGTTCTAGTCACCTAGAAGACACTGGGTGCATAATGGTGCTTAGCACATCGTTGTTGCTGTGACCTACAAGATGGGCTGCTTTGAGAATTGCTCACATAATGTATGGAAAGTACCCAGAAGAGTGGTGATATACCCCAGGTGCTCAAACTAGGAGCCATGCTCATCTTCACTATTATTATTACTGTTATTATTGCATTAACTCCTTGATGAAAGGTTGATCTTATTCTGTTGGCACAACAAACTTAGAAATATATTGCGGTGATAGAGGTAAGGAGAAAATGTGTATTCTCCCCATTTCTCATTTTCTGCCAGAAATCTGTCATCTTTATTATTGATACAGTTTCGCTGTGTCCCCACCCAAATCTCATCCTGAATTGTGTAGTTCCCATAATCCCCACATGTCATGGGATCTGGTGGGAAGTAATTAATCGTGGGGGCAGTTGCCCTCATGCTGTTCTTGTGACAATGAGTGAGTTCTCAAGAGATCTGATGATTTTTTTGTAAGGGGCTTTTCCCCCTTTTGCTTGGCACTTCTTGCTGCCACCATGTGAAGAAGGATGTGTTTACTTCCACTTCCACCATGATTGTAGGTTTCCTGAGGCCTCCCCAGCCATGCTGAATTGAGTCAATTGAGCCTCTTTCCTTTATAAATTACCCACACTTGGGTATGTCTTTATTAGTAGAGTGAGAGTGGACTAATACAATTATTATTACCCTCATTGTATTGGACAGACAAGCCTGATGACATGACTAAGATCCAGATTCTGAATCTTACTAGGGCACATCATATTATTTATTTGGGCAAATCACTGAGCTTTTTTGTGCTTCAGTTTCTTCAACCATAAAATGGAGATAATTGTACAGATGGTTCCTGACTTCACAATGATTCGACATATGATTTTTCAACTTTGCAATGGTGAAAGAGTGATATGCATTCAGTAGAAAAGGTACTTAGAATCTTGAATTTTGATCTTTTCCCAGGCTGTGGCATGTGGTAGGATACTCTCTTGTAGATGCTGAACAATTATGAGGGTAAACAACAGATATTCTACAGTGTACAGCATTGCCAGATGATTTTGCCCCAATGTAGGCTAAAGTCTGTGTTCTGAGCACATTGAAGGTAGGCTGGGCTAAGTTATGAATATTGAACTTATGCATAACAAACCTCCTTATAAGATGTTCCTCTACTCTATATCAAAGACACCAAGAAGAGAGGACCTGGTTGAAGTAAGAAAACAGGAGGAAGAGGGAAACACCTCTGCCAACTCAGTCTCCCCACCTCCCATCTTTGCCAGGTGGCCTTGGGTACTTCTGGTCATCTTCAAGGCCAATAAGGAACATTAATTTGACAACCACTGCACTGGGCAATTTCTGAGTTCCACCACTTCAGGCATCTTGTGACCTCATGCTACTAGTTATGGCAGGCACTAACCAAGCACCCAGCCACTTTCCTAGGCCCTTTATAGATTCGCTCCTTTTCTCCCAACAATAACCCTCTGGGACAGGCACTATCGTTATCCCTGGTTTACAGATAAGGAAATTTTAGCACAGAGAGGTTAAGTGACTTGCCTAGGAAGTTAAGTGACAGCTAGAAAGGATTAAGCTGGGAAGCAAACTCAGACTGACTCCAGAGCCCCTTCTCTTCACCTTCTGGCCATGCCACCTCTGACCTTGGCTGTTGCTGGTCCCTGGAGTCCCTGGGAACACTGTGGGGCTGTGTGTTTCCAAGGAAACAAGGGTTCCAATTCCTAAGAATATGGGAAAGAGGCTGGGGCGTGGGGGCTCATGCCTGTAATCCCAGCACTTTGGGAGGCCTAGGCAGGAGGATCGCTTAAGCCCAGAGGTTCAAAACCAGCCTGGGCAACATAATAAGACCCTGTCTCTATAAAAAAATCACTTTAAAAAATTTAGCCAAGCGTGGTGGTATGTGCCTGTAAGTCTCAGCTACTCAGGACACTGAGGTGGAGGCTTGCTTGAGCCCAGGAGATAGAGGCTGCAGTGAGCTATGATTGTGTCACTGCACTCCAGCCTGGGTGACAATGCGAGGCTCTGTCTCAAAAAAATAAATAAAAGAAAATGGGAAAGGGCAGGTGAAGTCCCTTTAGAGTCCCCAGTAGAACCCTACGCAACAGGGGTTTTCCTCTCTTAGGAAGCTGCCAGACCTCCCTCCAGTGCTGGAGCTGCACCAAGGTCTGTGTGGCTGCGGGGACGCTGGCTGGAAGCCCGGTCACTCAGAGGCCTAGCTACGGGGCAGCTCCTGGCTTCTCACTTGCCCGAGTCATTAATATTCCCTCTCTCTAGCCCCTCTCCATTTAATTGCGCACAGAGCTGTCAGGTCAGACTCTTTGCCAGAGCTGTGGCCTATAGGAAAAACCAGAGGTCCCATTTTCTCCCTGCAGCACTCTTTGCAGCTAGGGGAGGGGCTGTGGCCCCCACGCTGCCACTTACCGTATTCCCCAGGCTAGCAGACAAACTGCAGATGTACCAGAAACACCTTCGTCTTATGAGGACTCTTCTGGGGAAAAATATTTTTAAGGATTTATTATTCTTCCATTGAAGGTAACTTTTAAGTCAAATTGTAGGGGCAAGTGTACTATTTTATTTATGTAAAAACGGTATGCCGTATTCTATTTTATTTTATTTTATTTTATTTTTTTTTTTGAGATGGAGTCTCGCTCACTCTGTCACCCAGACTGGAGTGCTGTGGCATGATCTCAGCTCACTGCAACCTCTGCTTCCCTGGTTTAAGCGATTATCCTGCCTCAGCCTCCCGGCTAGCTAGGATTACAGGCGTGCACCACCACGCCTGGCTAATTTTTGTATTTTTTTAGTACAGATGGGGTTTCACCATGTTGGCCAGGCTGATCTCACACTCCTGACCTCAAGCGACCTGCCCGCCTTGGCCTCTCAAAGTGCTGGGTTACAGGCATGAGCCATGATGCCTGGCCCTGTCTGCTGTCTTCTAGAATTGATTATGAAATTTTTAAGTTCTGAGTAAGCAAAGACTTTTCTATTGAAAGTAAAAGTATATATATAAAGTGTCTTTGGTATACTGGGTTGATAAAAGGGCTATGGTAGCAATACATTGGATTCTGAATGTTAACGAACTAACCCAGCTCTGCCCTAGATCAGCTCCAAAACCTACAGCTTTGTTCTAGGTCTAAGCAAACGGTCGCTTTATTGTGATCTTACTGCATCACGGTTCCACCAGGGGGCAGCATTGAGCATATTTTGACATCCTCTGCTTTGCCGCTTTGTGGTTATAACGATGTGTTGGGTCAGTTACTTAAGGATGCATTTGACGGTGAGAGGACAGAGGTGTGGAAGAGTATTATAGATGTTATACACTGGTAAGTAGGGTAACTTCTGGAGAAGTCAGCAGAGAGAGCACCCAAATAATTCTGCAGCACTGATAGGGGAGTGGAGTCTCGGTGAACTTCTCTACCCATCTCTGCCCTGGAGGACTGGAGTCAGCACTAGGCATTGCTCTTAATTTAGAGGCAAGGTGACGGACTGGTGTGTCCAGATGAAGATGCTGATTCGCAGGGAGCTTTGCAGAATCACATCATCTTATGGAGGTAGATGGGTGTCTCAGGCACTACTTTTAGGGACCCTGGGTAAGTCACAAAAACTTTTTCAGGCTAAAGTTCCTCATCAGTAAAACAGGGACCAATAATATTTACCTTTCAGGATGGTTGGGAGGAGTCAAGGAGCTAATGCTGGCAGGTGCCTGGTCCCCTGTAAAGTCTCAATAATGGTGATTCTTATGAGAATGAATAATAATGCAATGTTAATATTTGTATTATCATTGTAATAATTATCCTTATTACTGTTCATATATATGTTCATATATATTTCATATATGTGTGTATATATACATATATGTTCATATATATGTGTATCATATATGTGTATCATATATATACATATATATATGTTGCTTTTGAGACAGAGTTCCTGTCGCCCAGACTGGAGTGCAGTGGCGTGATCTTGGCTCACTGAAACCTCTCCCTCCCAGGTTCAAGTGATTCTTGTGCCTTAGTCTCCCGAGTAGCTGGGATTACAGGCGCACATGTAATTTTTGTATTTTTAGTAGAGGCGGGGTTTCGCCATGTTGGTTGGGCTGGTCTCAATCTCCTGGCCTCAAGTGATCTGCCTACCTCAGCCTCTCAAAGTGCTGGGATTACAGGCGTATAAATACCATTATCGATAATTACATTGATTGTGTTGCACTTGATGTATATCTAATACCTGTTTTTTATATGATATATAGTAAATCTTGTATATATATTTCATACATATTAATATATTAATAATTATAAAAATAATGACTATTTTATATAAGTGACTACTACTATTTGGGTAATTAATAACCTTCATTGGAGGGATGAGAAGTTTTACTACTGAGGGTCTGGTTTGATTTCCCTCTCCCACTTAAACTGGCGCTTAAGGGTGCTAAAACCAAATGGATTATTGGAGACCCAGGGATTTGGGTCCCTGGCCTGTATGAGATAGAGTGGAGAGCAGTTCAAGAAGCAGAGAGGCTGCTGGCTCAGATGTGCGACCTTAGCTCAAATGTGTGACATCAGACACGTCACCTGCCCTCTCTGCACCTCAGTCTCCCCATCTGGGAAGGGGTACAGTTGTCATTGTTGTGATCTATCCTAACCCTCTCTGGGGGCAGCAGCTGGGGACAGGCTGGGGTATGAAGGAATGCCTTTCCCTCTGCAGGAATCAGGGCTGTCTGTATGGATTGGTGGGCAGCTGCACCCGCTGGAGAATGTGCCCCCTGCCCTGGCTGTGCTGCTCATCACTGTGGTCATCGCCTTCTTCACTGAGTTTGCCAGCAACACAGCCACCATCATCATCTTCCTGCCGGTCCTGGCAGAGCTGGTGAGGGTCCTTCTGGGGAAGAGGGGAGCACCCCTCCCCCCGCACACATTCAGAAATCTTCCACCTGCCAAGGGAGCTTCACTGGGGTCTACAGTTGCCATTGCTCTCTTACAAAATACATGAAAGTGTGTCAGAACCACAGTACAATTTTTTAAAATACTGGATGTTTTCGTTCAAAAAATGCATACATAGAGCAAGTATTTTCAAAGTGCTCCCCATTCTCTCTTTTGGGAAAATTAACCCATGGTGACATGGAGAGTTTTCTAGAACAGGTGAATTACCAAATTTGGATTAAGAAGAAGTATAAAATCTGAGTAAACAAATGACCATAGGAGAAATTCTAATGGTAAGCAAAGCAGTAGCCTCCCTCTAAAGCAGGGGTCTCAACACTGTTGATATTTGGGGATGGATCGTTCTCTGTATGGGGCTGTCCCATGCACTACAGGGTGTGCAGCGGCGTCCCTGGGCTCTGCTCACTACAGACAAGTGGCGCATTCGTAAATCATGACAATGAAATGTCTCCTAGCATTCCCACATATTCCCTGTCGGGGGAACAATTTCCTTCCCCCCACCCAACTGATAACTACTGAGCTAAAAATCACCAGCCCCAGGCTGGGCTCTGCAGCTCATGCCTGTAATCCCAGCACTTTTGGAGGCTGAAGCAGGCAGATTGCTTGAGCTCAGGAGTTCCAGACTAGCCTGGGCAACATGGTGAGACCCCATCTCTGCAAAAAGTACAAAAAGTAGCCAGGTTTTATGGCAGGTGCCTGGGCAACAGAGCCAGATCCGGTCTCAAAAACAAAAACAAAATCACCAGCCCCAGGTGGTTTGCTGGGTGAGAGCTAGCAAATTTGCAAGGAACAGAGAGTTCCCAACTCAGCTGAACTGTTCACCAGCAGAGAAAAATAGACAAGGTCACTCAATTTATAGCTAGCAAAACCCTGGCCCCAAAACCAGATAAGGAGAGCAAGGGAAGAAAAAGCTGTAATTCAATCTCACCTGTAAAAAGAGATGCAAATAGCAAAATGAAACCATGATTGTATGAAAAGAACAATATATACATGATCAGGTAGCTTTTATACTAGGAGTCTTAAAAAGGAAACTATCAAGATAGTTTTATATTTAAACAGATTAAAGACCAGACCATATAATTACCTTAATATAACCCACGCTAGTAAAATTAAATCAATGATGCAAGTAAATGCTTTGTATGCAAACAGTGATGCCCCAGCACACACACCTGCAGCACTTTGTCTTTGGTT
The DNA here is from genome assembly GCF_002776525.5 of Piliocolobus tephrosceles. NCBI lineage: Eukaryota > Metazoa > Chordata > Mammalia > Primates > Cercopithecidae > Piliocolobus > Piliocolobus tephrosceles. The sequence continues at coordinate 19,371,248 of NC_045453.1, read as the reverse complement.
TCTGTTTGCTTATTTCATGCATCAATTTATCTGTGTTAGCACACAGATATACACTGTGTTATTTTTCAATGACTGGAGAATATTCCATTATAAATGGACAGTTGTTGGTTTATTTAAGCAATCTCTCTGCCCAGTGGAAATGTAGGTATTTCCAGACTTTGCTGTTATTCAACAATGACGTGTCACGTGAGCCTTCTCTATGCGTCATTGATTACATCTAGAGAAATTCCTACAACTGAGATTCCTGGGTCAAAGAGCATGTGCATTTGAAATGTTGTTAGAGATGAGGAAATTGCCCTCCAAAGTGGCTCACCATTTTACAGCAATATGGGGTGGGGGTCCTCAGGGAGACCTGGTGACTGAGAGAAATGGGAGTGCTAAAGGGGGTATGGGGTAAATGAGGGAGTGTAGAACCCAGCCAGGTCTATAAGGGGCAGCTTTTGCTGGAAAATACACTTGCAAATGACTCATTCTTGTAAACTTTGCTTATCATCAAAATCAAAAAACATTTTACATGCAAGGGGGTGATTTTAGAGCTTTTTGAGAAAATAAATATGCTTTGGGTTGCAAAAATTCCCTAGAAGGCCCAAAAACATCCCATTTAAGTAAAATGCCAGAGAAGTAATCAACATGAATTGTAGGCGGGAGAAGTGACAAACTAGTGGCCCAGTAGCTGCGGCCAGCTCGCAGGGGGGTTTGATGCACACAGTCTTAGAAATTTGGAAGAGCTGCCAACAGATGCTCTCATGAGCTCTTTCACACTGAAATCCAGGGATGCCCCCAACAAGAGGTATCCAGAGGCCAACTCTGGGTTGAGACTGTTTGGCTGAGGGAAGGAGCAAGCAGGGGAAGTGTTATAAAGCCCTGGTTCTCAGTGCACAGTCCTTACACCAGCAGCACCAGGGGAGCAGGTCAGGAATGCAGATCCTTGGGTCCCACCCCAGACCTGCTGAATCAGCAATTCCGGGTGAGGTGGGGCCAGCCCTGTGGGCTTTAACCAGCCCTCCAGGTGCTTTTCTGCACTCTCACATTGGAGAAGGAGCGTTTTCTAGGTACCTCACCGCAGCCCATCCCTGATCAAACCACAGTGTGGCCCTTGAATGTCACTAACCCTGGGAATGTTCTCTCCACCTGTCTCTCAATCTGGTTTTCTTCATACCTGCTTGTGTCTGTTTCTGCCTGTGCATGTATCTTTCTGACTGCCTTTCTCTCTCTGTCCCTCTAACTCTCTCTTCGCACTTGTCCCTGTTGTTCTCTGCCACTCTGCCAATCTCTGTGGATGTCTTTGTCTGTCTCTATGTCTTTGTGTCCCTCTTTCCAACTGCCTCTCTCTGTCTCTCTCTCTCTCTCACTGGTTGCTCTGCGTTGGTCTCTTCTCTCCGGGTCTCTCCCACCTTTTCTGGGCCCAGGCCATCCGCCTGAGAGTGCATCCCCTGTACCTGATGATTCCGGGCACAGTCGGCTGCTCCTTTGCCTTCATGCTCCCGGTCTCGACGCCCCCCAACTCCATCGCCTTCGCCTCTGGACACTTGCTGGTCAAAGACATGGTGAGTCTGGGCATTTCCCAGCAGAGGCCACGGGAGGTGGGTGGGCAGCAGGGGGCGGGCAAGACCTCTATGCAGGACTCCTGCACCTGGACCCCACTCCCCAGTCTCTGAAAGGTCTTTCCGAGTGGGACCAGGAACATACATTTTAGCAGAGACTCTGGGATGATTCTTGCACTTAGACAATCTCAGGAAACACTGCCTTAGTGACTAGTTTCAAAAATTTGCCCCAGGGACAAGGGACGCCCCCTCCCTCTGGACCCCACTTCATGCTCACGATCTTTAGGAGAGAGAAGCAGCAGGCACACCCTGGGACTGGGCCTCAGTGCTCAGCCAGCTGGGAAGGAGACAGGAGCTGAGGACTGTAGCAGTGGGAGGACCCCACCAGCTTTCAGCAGGGCCCAGTCATTGGCAATATGTTTCCTCTCCCGGAAGGTCCCTGCTGAACCAGCTCCTCCCTTCCCACTCCTGACTCCTGCAGCCTCTTCCCTCCCCACTGGCTTTGCAAATAACCCTTCCAAAGCTGTCAAAGCCAAGAAGGGCGACCTGCTTAACCCATTCACGATGCAGGCCCTCCAGGCACAAGACCCCTGCAGGACACATGGAGAGAAAGAGAGCAAGAGTGGGAGCGAGGCAGAAAGGGAGACACAGAGCAGACAGAGAAGACAGGAGACAGAGACGCTCATTAATTTGTTTATTGATTGCAGCAGTATTTACTGAGTGCATTCTATGTTCCAGCCACTGGGGGCACTGCAGAGTGGGAGAGACACCGATCTGCCTCCAAAGAGGGTGCTTTCTATTGGTAGAGACAGGCGTCAACAAGGGCAGCAGATTTTCTTAAATTATGTAAATTTCAATATTGCTAGGTGCTCAGAAGGAAATAAAACATGAGGAAGTGTAAGAGGACGGGGGAGAGGGGTGGCAGGGAAGCCCTCTCCAGGAAGGTGACATGGGAGCTGATCATGGGAAGCAGCCAGCCTCCCAAAGAAAAAGGGGAAGAGCAGTCCCAACGGAGGGTGTAGCAAGTGCAAAGGCCTGGAAGTGAGGAATAGCAATGAGTGCTCCAGAAATTCAGGGCTGGGAGACTGGGATGGCTGCCGTGGAGTTGGGGAAGGATGAGGTTGGGGAACAGCGGGGGCAGGGCAGAGTTGGTATCTTATTCAAACCACGGTGAGGACCCTCAGTAAGCAGGGCAATGATGTGATTTCACTTCTGTCTGTAGAAGATCATTTTGGCTGCTGGCTGGAGTGGATGGTTAGGGTGGGAGGGACAAGTGTGGAAGCAGGGAGGCTCCTTAGAGAAAAAGACTGAGAGGGCAGCATTGCGAACAGCACAGATTTGGAGAACAAAGACAGCCAGAGAAATGGAGAGTCCCCAAGAGGTAGAGACTTGCAAGAGATGTGGAGGGATACAAGCGGCACTCCCGGTCCGTCAGCCCCGGGCAGGGATGGCCCAGCTGCAGGTTTGTTCCTGAGAGTGATGAGTTAGGTGTTAATTAAATAGCTAACATGGGACTAGAAAGAAGTTCGAGCCCTGGCAAAGGGAGACCCAATCCTCCCCCAGTTTCCCCAGCGTGTCGGCCAGGCTCTCTCTAATCCTCCGAAGGTGCCAGGGCTTCCACCTCTGTTCCCTCAGCAGAGAGGCAGGACAGCACACGCAGTATGTCCCCCACCCGTCGTCCATGGTAATATTTATTTAACACCTTTTCTAAATCAGCTTAACATTAAAAACAAAAAAACTTAAATAAGAATATTCCGGAAGAAATGCTTCCAGTGCATCCATCAATGGAAAACCGGTATTATTAATATATGCCATGGCATAAAAATAAATGCAAAGCGGCAAAAACAAAAGAATTAAGCTCTCCCTGATAGCAGCGGACTGGAGAAGGTTCTGGGCCTCTCCTTGTTAAAAGGGCAACTGACAGAAGCAGAGAAGTGCTGAAGCCATGGTGGCCCCGGTGAATCCCAAAAATCTGAGACAGGTCTCAGTAAATTTAGGAAGTTGATTTTGCCTAAGTTAAGGACGCACGCCCGTGACACAGCTTCAGGAGGTCCTGATGGCATGTGCCCAAGGAGGGTGGAGCACAGCTTGATTTTATACATTTTAGGGAGGCATGAGACATCAATCAACATATGTAAGATGAACATTGGTTTGGTCCGGAAAGGCGGGACAACTCAAAGAGGGGAGGGGGCTACCAGGTCATAGGTAGATAAGAGACAAATGGTTGCATTATTTTGAGTCTCTGATGAGCCTTTCCAAAGAAGGCAATCAGATATGCATTCATCTCAGTGAGGAGAGGGATGACTGAATAGAATGGGAGGCAGGTTGGCCCTAAGTAGTTCCCAGTCTGACTTTTTTCTTTAGCTTAGTGATTTGGGGGCCCCAAGATTCATTTTTCTTTCACCCCCTAAGTGAGACTTTCTCTGGGAGGAATAGACAGAAAGAGAATTAGAAAGGAAGTAACTGTCTCACCATGTGATTCAGGCTGGGCTATGTGAAGGCGGGGCAGCCAGAAGACCCAGGTGGGACAATAGGGATTTTCAGGCCAGGGTGGACTGAATGGTCCAAGAGGCCAGCCAGGGTGGGGAGCAGATGGGCACATCCTCCACTGACAGAAGAAAAATGCTTCCCAATGGACAAGGGTAGCCTTGACTAGGACTCCCTGACTGGACTGGAGCGGAGGTGTATGTGTGTGTGTGTCTGTATATATGTGTACTTATGTGTGTTTGTACATGCATGTGTGTGTGTACATGCGTGTGTGTATATGTGTGTGGGATCGGGGTATTTAGTGATCAGACAAGATTATTTTAGGTGACCTTGGGCAAGTCAACTTCTCTAGGTCTCATTTTCCTCTTCTATACAATGGGGATTAATAAGAATCACCTTTGTAAGGTTGCTTTCTGGGTTAAATGGCATAACCCTATGACAACTGCATAGCACACAGTGCCTGGAACCTAGAGGCCATCAATGAATGGGGACATTTGCAGCTCTTTGAGTGACAGCCTAGGGTAGTGTAAGGATTAAAGAATCCCAGGCATTGACCGACCTGGGACTGTGTCCTGGCTCCATGACTTCCTGGCTGTGCGATCTTGGGTGAGTGCCTTCCTGTGTCTGAGTCTGAATGTTTGCATCTGTATGGTGGGTCAGGTGCTGACCCCTCCCTCTGTCTGGGCTCTATTTCAGGTGCGGACAGGCCTCCTGATGAACCTGATGGGTGTCCTGCTGCTCAGTTTGGCTATGAATACCTGGGCACAGACCATCTTCCAGCTGGGCACCTTCCCAGACTGGGCTGATATGCACTTGGTCAATGTCACAGCATTGCCACCCACCTTGGCCAATGACACATTTCGGACCCTCTGAGTCCCCCTAGGGGACTCCCTTGAGGCTGAACCCTCTCAAAGGGCTGTCACCATCACCTGCTGCTAGGACACTACAAAGCAATCAAATAATTCTTTTCTTTAATCCAATATGCGGCAAGCAAGGGTGACCTCCAGTGGCCCACTCGGGTCCACCAGCCATTATCTAGGACACTTTCTGTCTCTCTCATGCAGTTCAAAGCCCAGATATCTCTCAGATCTGCTGCCTGAGAAATAAGCTCCTTTATCAGTGAGCTGTTTTATCGTTACGATACAAGAGAGCCCAGTTTCATCAACAGTGAGCAAATCTGGCATCGTGTTGGTCTGGTACAGTTGGGATGGGAGGCCATTCATTTCCATGGGCACAGCTGACATTATCCCCCAGTGATTACTGTCAGTTACACTGGAGAGACCACCTTGTCTTTAAAGACCACTTTCCTGGGCTGCAATGTTCCAACCAAGTTGTTCCAGCTGTTCACAACCAATGTGTGATTTTGCTCAGTTGGTGCCCATTCTGCACCAGTTGTTTTACCCCTGCCAATAACCAGCAGTCAGAGATTCTTTTTTAATCCTTGGAGACAGGGGAAGGGACAAATAGCTTTCCAAGGACATGAGACTGTGCAAAGCCTCTTTGCTGTTTCTCTGGGCTCCTAAGCATACCAGGGGAAGTTCTAGAAACCTCAGCTGACATCTCGACCCGAGAGATTTAGGATTCTCCTGTTTCTTCTGGGTCAGTTTGGCCATAATTCTGGGGTCAGGCCAGGCCTGGGTCCTGCCCTCCCATGGGGTGACTCATGACCCCTCCAGCCAGGACCCTCCTACATGTGGCCCCCAGAGGCCTCTGTGGCTGCAAGACAGTCAGTTGCTGCTTGTCCCAGCAGGTGGCCTTGATCTCTCCATGCACCACCTTAAGTGGTAAGCATGTTTAGTTATCAAAGGCCCCATTTGTCAGGGGTGAGAGAAAAGTCAAAAGATAAATTGGGAACTTGTAAAAGGCCGGGGTAAAATGTCTCAGGCAAGCAAAAGATTGTCCCCGTCTACATATGGGTAAAACTGAGACATCCCCTTGAGCCCGAGGCTGGAAGTGGTGTCTGCCCTCAAGGGTTAATCCCTCTTTGTTCCAAGCAGAAGCATTCTGGCATCCCAGTGAAGAGCACAGGCCCTCAGTGTCTGCTGAATGGAATGGCCCAGCGTTAGCCCAGTATCAGAAAAGACACCAGCCTAAGGGCCCTGAATCGTCACACTTCCCTTTCCTAAGCCTCTGAGGGTGGAGATTCCGCTAGGAGCGCTTGGCCAGCTGGGAAGGCAACACCCAGCTGTACTTGTTAATACAGCATAAGTGAATCATGGGCATTTCCCTGAGAGCAGTGGGAGAGGCCCTCTGAGTTGGAGGTTGAGCTCCACCTCCTTTCCAAGCGAGCACTCAGTGCTGAATCACAGTTACAACCCACTGGGGCTGGTGGGAGGTACGTTGTATGGGACTGAAAGCAAGGGGTTCATTCAAAGAGAAACTGCTGGGATTTGTAACCAGATGAATCATGATTTCAAAGACTTCTGATCAAAAATACTGTGAAATAAAGAATGTTAATCAACATTGGACCTGGAGATGATCTGCCTTTCTGAACCTAAGAGAGCTTCAAAGCCCCAGATTCCTGGGCTGGGGATTCCACAGAGTTGACCTGTCAGATTTTCAGCTGCTCTCCCCTCCCCTCTCCAGCCACATACTCAAACTCTCCTGCCTCAGGGCCTTTGCACGTGCTGTTCCCGCTGCCTAGAACACTCTGCTCTCAAATATAAGTCTGGTTCCCCAACTCACTTTATTCAAGTGCCTGCTCAGGTGTCACCTTCCCTGACCTCCTGTCTAAAATATCACCCTCATTACTCTCCACCCCCTTACTCTGCTATATTTTCTCCTTAATAGTTAGGACATTGTATAACTTATTTTCTTATTATCTTCTCCCTCTAGAATATAAATTTATGAAAATACAAATCAAATGATTTTTTTTTTTTTACTGCTGTAACTCCAGCTCCTAGAACGATTTCTAGCACATAGCAAGTGTTCAGTAAATATTTGCTGCTTGAATCGGCACCAAAATTAACAAGAAAGCCATCTCGCCCTCTGATCTGGGGTCTGTTTTGTTCATTACTTTGTTCACTCCTTCTTCCATTTATTCATTCAATAAACATTTATTGGGAACCTGTCATGTTCTGGTTCATTGTCCCACCCATGTGGAACTTACATGCTGGCAGGGGAGACAGGCAATAGGAAAATAAACAAGTCATGCGTTATGATGCCGGCTAAGAGAAAAATGGCCAAGATGTTAAAGTGACTCAGAGGTTACTTTAGCCAGGGTGGTTGGGGAGGACTTCTCTGAGGAGGTGGCATTAGATTGAGACCTGAAGGAGTCAGCCAGGTGCTCATGGCAGTGTGGGAGGAAGGGTGAAGGTGGGAGTGATGGGGAGTCCCTGGGGAGAACATTCCAGGCAGGGGGACTGCAAGTGCAGAGGTTCAGATGAGCAGATCGCTTCACTTAGCCAGGTGCTCTGAGCTGTAACTTTGTGGCATTTGGACATGTAGAGTCTGCCTCTTCTGGCTGGTTACCAGGCCTCTCTGCAGCTTTCCTGAGAAGGCCTCCTAGCTTACTCTGACCGGATGTTACTCGGTCCTTGAAACCTGAAGGGCTTTACCATTCTTAGTGAAAAAGATCTGCAGGCAGAAGACAGCAGCACCATTATGGTGTGGTCATGGCAGCGTGGGAACAAGGAGATGGCAGGGCTGGTACAGAGGCATTGGAATACACCAAGGGCTCATGTCCAGAAGATATGCGGAGCACTCCAACTCAGAAAAGACAAAGCAAATGAACAAAACCTTGCTTTTGTTATCTGTGACTGCATAACAAACCACCCTCAAACTTAGAACTTTGAAACAGCAACTTCTCGGCTCACGTTTCTGCGTTTGGACAGAGCTCTGCAGGGATGGCATTGTCTCTGCCCCGTGAGCTGGGAGTTTTGCTAGGCCTGGAAGGTCTGCAATGGCCGCTGACACTTCAGGGTCTCTCTTCACGTGGCTTCTCCAGGAGTCTATCCTGGACCTCTTTACATGATAGTGGCCTTCAAGAACGACAAAAATCGAAGCTAAAAGGCCTCTAAGGGCAGGATGTGGAAGTCTAAGGATGTCAATTCTGCCAAATTCTATCGGTCAAAGTAGCCCACAGGACTGCCCTGGTTCAAGGGGAGGGAAACAGACTCTAGCCCTTGATGGTAGGGGCAGCATCCACCAGGAAGGGGAGGGACAGCGGGCTGCCATGTTTGGAAGCCACTTATCATAGGTCCCACGGGAAAAGTGGACAAAAGTTGTGACGTGTCATCCTGAAAAGAGATATCTACCTGGCCAACAGGATTATGAAGAGATACCCAAACCTACGTGTTTATAATTTGCAGGGAAATGCAAATTAAAAGAAATTCAACAACATGCCAATCAGACTGGGAAAAATAAGAAAAGCAGACAATAAGTCCTGGTAGGATATAAGGAAACAGAAACCCTGTCAGCCCGGCCAGCAACTTGGAAGTAATTAGGGGTATTCATTATCTGTATTTCCTATGACCCAGAAGACTACTCCATGGGTCCTAAGGAGACAGTGTCAAAGGATATTTGTGCCACGGTTGTTTGAGGCCACCAAGGTGACCATCACCGGGGGAGTATTGAAATAAAATATAAAGGAAATACACTAAGGAAAACACAGGAACACATAGAAGTGATGAACTACAGATACACAGAGTGACAGGTTACACACAGACATATTCCAGTATGGGTGTCAAACAGATACAGAGTCAAGTAGGTGGAGAAATGGAGGTGGTGATGGTAGTTGTAGAAAAGAGATGAAATGAAAGTCATTAAACAAGGAGTTCAATAAGCCTCATTGGAATCCTGGCTCTATCTGTAACATGCTGTGTGACCTTGAGCAGATCTCTTTACTATTTTTTTTTTTTTTTTTTTTTTTTTTGAGACTGGATCTTGCTCTGTAGCCCAGGCTGGAGTGTGGGGTACAATTATAGCTCACTGTAACCTGAACTCCTGGGCTCAAGTGATCCTCCCACCTTAGCCTACTGAATAAAAATGACTACAGGTGTGCACCACCATGCCTGACTTATTTTCTCATTTTTTCTGGAGACAGGGTCTTGCTATGTTGCCTAGGCTGGTCTCAAACTCCTGGCCTCAAGCAGTCCTCCTGCTTTTGCCTCCCAAAACACTGGGATTATAGGTACGAGCCACCGCACCTGGCCTACTATTTTGGATTTCGATTTTTTTCATCTGAGAAATGAGAGCACATAGGTGGGGTCTCAAGAGGAAGTAGAAAGCATGCAAACTAGCGAATTTGTGGAGAGTTCAGTGAAAGGTCAAGTTACAAGGTGAGCAGAGAGTAGGGGGACCACAGGAAAAATGTGGGACGCCAGTGCTGAGAAATCAGGGAGCGAGAAGTAGAAGAGCACCTCCCAGCCCAAGGCCTTAAGGGAGCAAGCTCCTTGATGGGATCTGGGTCCAGGGACACAGCTGGCTCTTGGTGACTGCAGGAAGGCGAGGGCTCTTCCTCTCCTCCATCCCTCAGCTCTTCTGGGGAGTCAGGGCTCCTTAGAGAAACCGACAAACAGGGTGTGCATGCATGTGTGTGTGTGTGTGTGTGTGTGTGTTTCTCATCAAGACAGAAGGAGAAAGATTTCTTTCAGGAATTGGCTCACACCATTGTGGGGGCTTAGTGAGTCCAAAATCTGATGGGGAGACCAGTAGGCTGGAGAGCCAAGAAAGTGCTGCAGTTGGAACCTGAAGGCTGTCTGCTGCAGAGAGTCCTCTTGCTCAGGGAGGGTCAGTCTGTTGCAGTATTCAGGCCTCCTATTAACGGATGAGACCCACTCACGTTCTGAAGGGTGATCCGCCCTACTCAAAACCCACTTACTCAAATGTTAATCTCATCTCAAAGCATACTCACAGAAACATCAAGAGTGGTGCATAACTAAATCTCTGGGCACCACGGCCCAGCCAAGTTGACACATGAGATTTTATGTGTTGCACCAACAGGAGTTAGAATGCAAGAGGGGCTTTGATGCAGCCTGTCCAGGTCCACTTCCCGGGTGCAAGGCAGGGAGGAGGAGCATGGGGAGGGGTCTGGAGAAACAAGCTTTGAGAAGAGTACGGCACAAAGGGTTGACACATCAGAGCTTGAAATCTGGGGCCAGCCCTCAGCCAAGTTTTGTTTGTCCTCTCCCCAATGAGTTTTTTTTTTTTTTTTTTTTTTTTATGTTTTTTTTGAGATAGGGTCTCGCTCCGCGGCCCAGGCTGGAGTGCCCTGGCCTGGTGTGATCTCAGCTCACTATAACCCCCGTGTCCCAGGCTCAGGTGATCCTCCCACCTCAGCCTGCAGAGGAGCTGGACGTGCACACCATCACGCCCAGCTAATTTTTCTATTCTTAGTGGAGATGGTGTTTTTCCATGTTGCACAGGCTGGTCTTAGACTCTTGAGCCTCAAGTGGTCCGCCTGCCTTGGCCTCCCAAAGTGCTGAAATTACAAGGGTGAGCCACTATGCCCGACCCCTGGTGAATTTTAAATTATTATTTGCTAGTCATTAAAATTTAGGAGATTTCACATAAAAATCTGGATTTCTGCTTCTCTTGGAAAGGAAAATACCAGATCTAACAATATGAGACCCTCACTGGCATCTGGCAACAATTGTTTGGAGCTGAGTAGTTTGTGGAGGAAACATAAGCATTCATCAGCCTCAGTCCCCACCACTCTTTAATGTCTTACACTGGCTCTCTTTGTTCAACTCTGTCACTTTCCTGGCTTGTGAAAGTATTTGAATCTATGACCTTTGAATTGCGTGATCTGGGAGGTCTGTTTCAGCATTAGTGGTCATGGGTTCTAATGACCTAGAGCAGCACTACCCACTGAACTTTCTGTAATGATGGAAATGGTCTATAACTGCCCTGTGCAACACAGTAGCCACTTGCTATGTGTGGCTATTGAACATTTGTAATGTGGCTAGTTCAAATTGAGATTTGTCATAGTAGAAAATTGTAATATGAGAAAATAAGTGTAAAATATCCTGTCAATTTTTATGTTATTTACATGTTAAAAGGATATTTATGATATGTTACATTGAGTAAAATATTTTATTAAAATTAATTTCTGTTTTTAAAAATTCAATATTTTAAATTTTAAAAATATTATGCATCAACTTGGCTGGGCCATAGTGCTCAGATATTTGGTCAAGCATTATTCTGGATATTTCTGTGAGAATGTTTTTAGATGAGACTAACATTTGAATCAGTGGACTTTGAGTAGGGCTACTAGAAAAGTTTAAATTGTGCATACGGTTCAAGTTGGCTCACATACTGTTGCTATTGGATAGCACCAGCAGTATAGGAAGATTTTGGCTGCTTCTCTGTATTCTCAAACCATCTGGACAGTGGCAACATTGAAGAAGGCTGAAGAATTCAATGACTCTAATATTCTATGCAGCTGGGTGCAGTAGCTCACGCCTGTAATCCCAGCACTTTGGGAGGCTGAGATGGGCAGATTACTTGAGCCCAGGAGTTTGAGACCAGCCTGGGCAACATGGCAAAAGTCCATCTCTACTGAAAATAATACTCTGTGGATCTCTGATTCTGATCCCAGGCCAGGCTCTCCAGGAAGATCTGAAAGCTTACCTCTTCCTCTTCCTCTTCTGTCTTATGGCTCTGAATCCTCCACCCACAAATTCCCCTCAACAACGCTGATTCTATTTTTGATGATTCAGAAGCACCTTCCGGATGTTGTGGGCCTTGAGGTCAGGCCAGCCTTATATAGACAGAGGTAACTGCCTACATGTACCAAGAAAAGCCAAAAATATCTTTTGCCTGTTCATTCCCTGTGTCCCCATGCTCCCAAATCCTACATATCCACCCGAGGCCTTCTGGAAACAAACTGCCTGGTCCTTATCCGACCAGCTCCCTAGTGCCTGTGTAGAAACTGGGCAGATGCTGGTGGCTGCCTTCTAGGACTGTTTCTGTCTGACCAGCACAACGCCCTGAAGTTTGCTATGTGATGGGATCCAGGCCAGGGTGGCCTGGTGAGCATCAGAAGTCTCAACAATCAGATGTGAGCAGACAGGGGCTCACTCGGCGGAGCTGTCACCCCAGGTAGGAGGGATCGAGGTGTGAGCATTTACCTATTGCTTATTGAACACTCTATATGCATTATCTCATTAAATCCTCGAACAGTCCTTAAAGTAGGTACTGTATTACCCTCATTATTGCAGAGGATGCACAACTTCAGAGAGGGACAGTGTCTTGCCCAAGGTCACACAGCACAGTAAGTGGCAAAGTTGGCATTTGAGTTCAGGTCTGCTGCCTCCAGTCCAGGGCCCCTGCAGTTTGGGAGAATAGCTGGACACCTCCTTGCAGCCAGACAGCTAACAGCAGGCCTGACTAAGGCCTCCTGCAGAAGGTGAAAATTGATGGTCCTCATGCTGGCTTTGGCCTATAGACCTGTTAAGGTTGGTCTGCATGGTAGTCTTTCATTTAAAAAAAAAATGCTGACATTTACATTAAAAAGAGAATGACTGGCGTCTTTAGAAAAGCTGGAAAATCTGGTCATGGTGGATCTCCTTTTCAAGGGGCTTTGATCCTCAATTTGAGATGAGTAACAGCTGACCAGACAGGAGGGCGCGAGGGGGCTACACTTTGCAGCTCACTGCTATTTGCATTCATCCTGCTTTGTTCATGACCTGAGCAGGCTGGTCACTGCAGGTACACAAGTTTACTGCTGCTAATCTGCCTCATGTACCTAGTTCTTTGCAGACCTGGTGGCTGGCCTAACATCCTGGAGGGGTACATGGTCTGGGAAGTGTGTTAGGGTTCTGGCCACAGGTATTCCATTCAATCGCTGTGTGACTATGAGAATGTCACTTCCCCTATCCAGGCCGCAGGACATTCCCCTTCTGGCCTGAGAGTGACCCAGGCAACATGTCCTTATAAGGGAAAATGGCTGTGCCCCTACTGGTCCATCCCACAGAGGGGGAACCTGGGGGGCTCAGGGTAGGCCTGCTTGGAGTGATGAGGTACAGAGATGCTGGAGAGGTGTCTGCATTTCAGATAGGAACTGGCTTTCAGAACAGCCTGAAAGCAGACCTGCATGGCAATAACTGCAGAGGGTGTGCATGGGAATTTGCATGATTGAGTACCTACTATTTGCAGTACCAGCTGCACTATGAAGTAATCACAAGGTCTGTGAATTATCCCCTCCACAGCAGCAGAGCCCAGTGGCTAACTGGTATACCCTGAAGCCAGCCTGCTGGTTAGAAATCATGGCAGTGCCATTAATAGCTGAGCGGCGTGGTTGGCGATGTAGCTCTCTGAGTCTCAGTTTTCTGAGCTGAAGAATGAAAATAACATCCTTACTATAAAGAGATATTCAAAGTAAGGGTTCAGTGAATTTGAAGAGAAATTGTTTAGAAGAGTGCCTGATACATAGTAAGTGCTCAATAAATGTTAACTGTTATTTTCATTAACCATTTTTTTTTTTTTTTTTTTTTTTTTGGAGACAGAGTCTCACTCTGTACCCAGGCTGGAGAACAGTGGCATGATCTCAACTCACTGCAACCTTGCCTCCTGGGTTCAAGCGATTCTCCTGCCTCAGCCTCCTGAGTAGCTGGGACTACAGGTAAGCACCACCACAAACCAGTGAATTTTTGTATTTTTAGTAGAGACAGGGCTTCACCATGTTGGCCAGGCTGATCTCAAACTCCTGACCTCAGGTGATCCACCCGCCTCAGCCTCCCAAAGTGCTGGGATTACAGGTGTGAGCCACTGCGCCCGGCCTCATTAACCTTTTTTTAAGGGGAGAAAACAGGTAGAGAGATATTAGGTCACCAGCCCAAGCTCTCATAGCTAGCGAGGGACAGAGCTGAAATGTGAAGCCAGGTCCAAGTCAGGCTAAAGGGGGCTAGGGAAGGAGACCAGAGCCACTGCTCCCAGAACTTGGCAGGGATCTGATTATCACCTGAGTCACAAGAGCAGGTATCAGGCTCCCCTTGGGGCGCACAACTGTGGAGTGGGAGGGAAAGGGGAGCTATGTGGTTTCTCTGTGCCTCAGTTTCCTTCTCTGTAAAATGGGGCTAATTCTACCTTCCTGCTACCAAGATTAGAGACATTGCTTGGCAAAGGCTGTCTTTTTCTCTACCCACACCTTCCACCCGCTCCTGCTTGTGGGGAGAGGATGAGGCAGCTTGCCCAAGCCTCTGGGAGGTGGACCCTGAAAAGGGCGGGACAAGGCAGCCAGGAGAGCTTCATTAAAGAGTGGAAAAGCAGAAGTCACAGGGATTCCCAAGTCCCAGCGATTCCCTCACTTCCTCTCCACCTGCCACGGCTGCCAGCAACCGCCTGCCTGAAACCACTGCTGTTCGGGTAGCATGGCAGGCCACCCAGGAGCAGCTGAGCACCTTGTCAAGACCAGGTAGGTCTGGGAACTTTGGACATGGAGGGCTACAGGTGAGAAAACAGTCAGCCGTTGGGGGTGATGGATATGAACCCAAATCTTCAGCTCCGCCATTCCCTGGCTGTGTGATCTTAGGCAAATCCTCACCTCTCTGAGCCTCAGTTCCCCATCTGTGAAATGTAAGTAATAATGACATCTACGAGACTGTTGCCAGAATTTGAATGAGAAAACGCATCCTTAGGACTTGCCACATGCTTGGCTCAGAGTAAGCACTCACTAAACAGCAGCTGGTTTCCTTGCCATTTTCAATACCTCGTGCAGGAATTGTCATCCAATATGACTTAGAACTGGCTTTCAGTCCTTACAATGGTTTTTGTTATTAGCTATTATTCCAAAAGCTACTGTGTTCCAAATATTAATTATATAGTAGAAGGGGGTGTTTAGTCCCAAATTCAAATGCCTTCAGGAGCTGGGAAGGGGATGCGCCCGTGGGAGGCCACCTGCGTGTGCAGACAGACCGTTCATTGATCAGCGGGATGCAGTCTGCAGGGTTGCTCCCCTGTCGAAGGCGGGTAGTGGATACTCAGCTCCAGTTACCTGTTGCAAAGGTGGGAGCTCTAACCCAGATCTCATTTCTCAAGAAAAGCTGGAAACCCAGATTTTAATGTGAAACTTCCTTATTTCCAAACGGGCGCAGCTTAACACACACACACACACACAGTTGGCCACAATAAAGCACATTTGCATATGATTCAGCCTTTAGGGCTTCAACAGTGTGACCTCCACTCCAGCCCCACAGGCCTTACTATATCTCCGCTTCCCACTGTTCTGGTTCTCCCAACTCCCTGTCTCCCAATACTCAGAGCACAGAACCTTTGCACACACTGTTCCTTCTGTCAAGGATGTCCAACTCCCTTCTTCACCTACAAACTGCTACTTGTCCTTCCACCCCCAGCTGGAATGTCACCTCTTCCAGGAAGCCTTCCTGACTCCCAGGTAAAACTGGGTCACTCTCCCTCTATCCCACCCCAGTCCAGGCCCAGGCATACCATGCTCAGAATTCTTTTTTAATGAACTTAAACGCTAATGGTCTATTTAAGTCTCCTCAATTAGACTGTGAACTCCTTTAGTGGGACCAGGACTTAATTCTTGGGGTCCACGGGTCAGCACAGAGCTTGGCACAGAGGAGACACGAGTGAACATTTACATCGTTGACATAAGTATCGTCAGAGTAACAAGTGGTGCAGTTTTATAGGATCCTTCTTCTGTGTCAGACCCTGTGTGAAGTGCTTTACATGCATTATTTCATTTTATTGTCCCAGAAGCCCTTTGACAAAGGTTTCTGTATTAGTCTGGAATCACTGAGTTGCAAGTGACAGATTGATCTTGCACTGCCGAGAAAAACAGACATTTTCTAGTGTGTGGTCCGGCACAGATTTGGGCTTCAGGCATGTCTGGATCCAGGTACTCCAGCAAGGCTACTGGGACTCTCTGTTTCCTAACACTGTTTTCCTTGAGTTGCCTTCATCCCAGGCCAATCCACACTACATGGTGGTCCCCAAGGCTTGAGGCATCCCTCCTACCAGCTTAGCTTTCAAGGTGACAAAGAGCAGTGTTTTTGGTTTTTTTGTTTTGTTTTGTTTTGTCGTTGCAGCAAAGCCCTAAGGAAAGCTCTCTTGGCCCACTTCCAGGCAGGTGCAATCCCTGCACCAGTCACTGTGGCCAGGGGATCAGAGGTACTTGGATCAACTAGACCCAGTCACATGCTTATCCTTCAAGCTGACGATGGTGGAGCAAGTCAGCGGCTTTGCCTATAACCAACACAGCGATAGCCTCCCCACCACCCTCCCTGCCCTTTATCATCATATTCCTGTATAACCTTTCTGCCTGCTCTCACTTAAGAGAATGTATGATCTCTAACCTCAGCTGGGCCTCAGTGTTGCCCAGCACATATGTTATTGCCCTAGTTCATTTGTTCTCCCACTTTCCTGGGCAACAATTTTGTACTTTCTTCTTCCTCTTCAAGCATCCATCACCTCCTCCAGCATCTTACCTTCTCTGCTGAGCTTGCTTCCTGCCAGCCTAAGCAAACAGAAGCAATCGGTCATGCTACTCCCAGTGAATATTTTTGGAGGACTCACAACACGGCAGACGCTATTGTAGGCACTTGGGACATATCAATGATCAAAAGGGACAAAGTCCCTGCCCCGGTGGAGTTGACTCTAGTGGTAGGTAATAGCTGATGTGATGCTTACCATGTGCCAGAAACAAAGTGACCCCAGGAGGTACCTGCTTTGATTGTACCATTTTACAGATGAGACGGCTGAGACACAGAGAGGCAATGATATGTACCCAAGGTCACAAAGCTGGCAAGTGGTGGAGCAGGAATTTGAGCCCAGGCAGTCCAGAGGTCATGCCCTAAGCATTACTCTGTTCTGCATATATCAGAGGATACTTTTCACAAGTGCACACATGTTGCCTGTTCATTCACCATCATCTGTACCTATTTCCTGTGCTTTCCCACCTGCTATTAAGAATGAACGACCCCTGCTCCATTCTAAGACCAGTCCCACCTTGCATGTTCTCAGTCTCACCCTCTGCCCCCACCCCTACATGTGTCATTCCAGGGAGTCTCCCCTTTGTCAATGTCTCCCCTCTTGGTGAGATCTCCCACCTGTAAACATGCTATAGATTTCCCCACCTTACATGAATCCTCTTGGTCCAATTTCCCGTAGTGACCAGCCACTGCTTCATTTCTCTGCTGTTTTACTGCAGAAATTACTGGAAAGAGTTGTCTATATCTGTGTTTCCTATTGTTCTCCTTCCCGTCTCTCCTGGACCCAATATAGTTGGGTTTTGGCCCAAAAGGCCACCAAACTGTCCCTGCCAAGGTCAGCAGTGACCTCTAAGCAGCTAACAGGCATTGCTCAGTCCTCATCTTTCTTGACCTGTTGGCTGCATTTGACGTACTTGGCCACTCCCTTCTCCTTGAAACATTTTGTTTACTTGGCTTCCTAAGCACCACATTGGTTTTCCAGTCTCCTTTGCTGGTTCCTTCTCATCTCAGAGCCCCTAACCTTGGGGTGCCCTGAGGCATATCCTTGGATGTCTTTCCTCCCCAGTGACACACTCTGTTGAGGAATCTCATCGTGCACTGTGGCTTTAGGTAAGGATATAAAGTTGGGAGACATCTACAAATCAATGACTTCCAATGTTATAACTCCAGCCTGACCTCCCCTCTGAATTCCTGACTTCTATTTCCAACCACCTTCTCAAAACCTCCACAGAATGGCTCAACTGAATCTCCAATTTAAGAGTTCTGAACTGAATTCCTCCTCTCTCCCCCTCCACTCAAACCTGTTTTGACCACAGAGTTCTCATCTCAAGAAATGACACCTCGGTGCTTCCAGTTACTCAGACACAAAAGCTCCTCATCATCCTTGACTCCCCTCTTTCTCTCACACCCCACAACCAATCGGCCTCTGCAAATCTTGTTGACTCTGCCGATAAAATGTGTTCAGAATCCAAGCTTTCCTTACTATTCCTCTGCCATCACTCTTAATATAGTGCAAGCCCATGAAGGTAGCGACTTCGTTTTTTTGATTGCTGTTTCTCCAATGGTTAGCACAAAGTCGTTGCTTGATAAAAGCTTGTTGAATGAATAAATATAAGGATAATAGAATATAAAAGTCCCTCACAGGTCAACTAGTCCACCCTCCTCACCCCTAAATTATAGGTGAGACCCTGAAGTCCAGAAAGAAGGTCCAGAATCATACAGCAAGCCACCAAGACTATGAATTCAAGTGAAATTGTTTCTCTTCCCTCTCCTCTTACTCATTCTCTCTCTTTCACCTGGGCTCTTTCATTCTCTTGGACCAGTTGCCTTCACAAAACTGTAATGATGGACTCAAACAGGACAGACTTTCATCCTCACATCCTCAGGAACTGCATCTGAGTTGGGCTCTTCCCTGACAGTTCTAGCAAGAATAATCCTGGGGAAGGCTCTTATTGGTTCAGCTTGTGTCACGTGGGTATACAGTGAGTTACTCTGATGGGTCCACGTGGCTAACTAAAAGGGTGGAGTCTGTTAGCAGAGCCTGCTGATGGGTTTGTGGGGCAGGGGCAGTGGACAGACACCCATCCACCTCCTGATAGAGATGCCCTTCAATTTCCTTGTGTGCAGGTGGAGGTCCTGGCACTTGGGGCTCTGGAAGGCCCTTGCCCCACTGCAGGCTGCCTGGGACGCCTTCTCCCAGCCTGTTCCAGCCAGCTGTGGCCAGCTGCTGATCCAGCTCTTCCTGTGTGCCTCCCTGGCCGCTGCTGCTGCAGGTCTGGTTTATCACTGGCTGGCATTCTTGCTGCTTTATCCTCCCGGACCTTCAGCCATGGTGGCCACTGTCTGTGGCCTCCTGGTCTTCCTGAGCCTGGGCCTGGTGCCCCCAGTCCGCTGCCTGCTTGCACTCAGCGTGCCCACCCTGGGCACGGAGCAGGGACGCCGGCTGCTCCTGTCCTACAGCACTGCCACCCTGGCCGTTGCTGTGGTGCCCAACATCCTGGCCAACGTGGGTGCGGCCGGGCAGGTGCTGAGGTGTGTCACCGAGGGCTCCCTGGAGAGTCTGCTCAACACCACTCAGCAGCTGCATGCAGCATCCAAGACTCTGGGCCCCGCAGGCCAGGCAGGCAGCCGGGGCTTGACATTCGAGGCCCAGGACAATGGCTCTGCCTTCTACCTTCACATGCTCAGGGTCACTCAGCAGGTCCTGGAGGATTTCTCTGGCCTGGAGTCCCTGGCCCGGGCAGCAGCGCTAGGGACCCAGCGAGTGGTCACAGTGCTGTTTATGCTGGGCCTCCTGGTGGAGTCGGCATGGTACCTCCGTTGCTATCTGACAGACCTGCGGTTTGACAATATCTACGCCACACAACAGCTGACCCAGCGGTTGGCACAGGCCCAGGCTACACACCTGGTGACCCCTCCACCCCCCTGGCTGCTCCAGGCGGCTCGGCTGAGGCTGTCACAGGAGGAGCTGTTGAGTTGTCTTCTAAGGCTGGGGCTGCTTGCCCTCCTCCTGGTGGCCACGGCTGTGGCAGTGGCCACAGACCATGTAGCCTTCCTCCTGGCACAGGCGACCGTGGACTGGGCTCAGAAGTTGCCAACTGTGCCCATCACGCTCACGGTGAAGTACGATGTAAGTATGATGATGGGAAGAAGGAAGGGAGTTGTAGTTTTGAGAGGGGGGGCGGTCTGTTAAGCCCTTGACTTGTGATTAAATTTGACTTGCCTCCAAGAAATAGCCCGTGAATCAGCCATGGGGCCCTGCACCACAGGTAGTGGGACTCATCGGATACCCACAACAGCCCTAGGACGTGGGTTCCATTTCCACTTCCTATTGCAGGTGAGGATGCTGAAACCCAGACACCTTAAAATAACTTGCGTCCAAGGTCACCCTTCACAAGTGGCAGCATGTCCTAGCCTCATTTTCCTCATTGGTACAAATGAAATCAATCCTCATCCTACGAGGCTATTGTGTCTTACAGTGTGATACTGTCCTAAAGTACCTAGTAAGCTCCATGGCACATAAGAGATATTTAATAAAGAGTGGCTGTTATTAATAGCTCACATCTGTCGATATCGGACTGGAGGAGGACTTTGGAATGGGCTTGATCAGAAGGCAGCCAACTATAGCCTTCCAGAGTCTTTGTAAATAAGGTTCTTTCAGAACACAGCCATGCCATTTGTCGATATATTGTCTGTGGTTGCCCTACAAAGGCAAAGTTGAGTAATTGCCACAGAGACTGTATGGCCTGCAAAGCCTGAAATATTTACTATTTTAAAAATGATATAGAAAATATTTACTATTGACTTATAATCGGATATATTACTATCAGATCGAGAGCTGCATTTTTCGATCCTTTCTTTCACCAGAGATCTTTTGATTTTTAATTTTGAGTAGAGAGGTCTCACACAAAAGTCCATTGCATAAAACATATCAAAGTGTCAGACTCTGAGCTAATAATATTAACAGCTTATATTTATCAAGTATTTATTACATACTAAGAACGTGTTTTTCAAACTGCACAAAATCAATTTAATCAATTTAAGAAGTCATAGACAGTTTTTTTAATGAAATAGAATCAACTGGAAAATTATAAGATTATATCTTAGACAATAAGGGAGTGTATGGTTTTGTGAATATTTTCTTCAATTACAATACAATCTGTGCTTTCAAGGTGCTGTAAAATGCATTTCTTTTCTTTCCTTTTTTGAGACAGGGTTTCAGTCTGTTGCCCAGGCCAGAATGCAGTGGTGCAATGGTGCAATCACAGCTCACTGTAACCTTAACCTCCTGGGCTCAAATGAGCTTCCCACTTCACCTACCTTGGCCTTCCAAGTAGCTGAGACTACAGGCATGCACCACCACCCAGTTAATTTTTAATATGTTTTTAGAAATGGTGTCTCACTATGTTGCCCAGGCTGGTCTTGGACTCCTGGGCTCAGGCATTCTTCTCACGTCAGCCTCCCAAAGTGTTGGGATTACAGGCATAAACCACCATGCCTGGCCTGTAAAATGCATTTCTTACCATAGGTCACAGTAAAGAAATGTGTCAGGCAATGTTCTAAGTATGTTCCCTGATTTACTGTTTTTCACCAAATCTCAGATAGTCATCAATTGCAAGTCACATCATTATTTTATGTATCCTTAGGGCAGAAAATGCTACCAATTCAACTTTGACACAATGCTTTCTTATCATTTAGAATTTTAATTGTATTTGTATAAAATAGTTCACTTATGATTTAACATAGGTTTATTTTGTCATATAGTTCTCGTGCATACATTAAAAAGAAATAGGGGGCTGGGCATGGTGGCTTATGCCTATAATCCCAGCACTTTGCGAGGCTGAGGTGGGTGGATCACCTGAGGTCAAGAGTTCAAGACCAGCCTGGCCAACAACATGGTTTGGCAAAAGAACCTGTTTCAGGCCGGGCGCGGTGGCTCAAGCCTGTAATCCCAGCACTTTGGGAGGCCGAGACGGGCGGATCACGAGGTCAGGAGATCGAGACCATCCTGGCTAACACGGTGAAACCCCGTCTCTACTAAAAAATACAAAAAACTAGCTGGGACTACAGGCGCCCGCCACCTCGCCCAGCTAGTTTTTTG